>NC_064538.1:8977434-9301600 GCF_023856365.1 Brienomyrus brachyistius | reverse complement strand
TGTAGAGATGCATTGATTGCAAGTTTCTTCCCCCAGTTTCCCCCACACTGCACTAAGTTACAGGATCATCTCAGTTAAATGTCTCAAATCAGTACAATTCCATCTGGCCCGAGCATGATAAGTGCATCTCTAGTCCTGTGGTCTTGTTTCCCAATGTTAAATTACCCAGTCTGCAGGAAACATGCAAGTAAGTGTTTCACTGTAGTTAGTATTAGTTACTTGTACTAGTGACAATAAACCTTTTGAAATTAGGCATGTAAAGCGTTGCCTGCCCGTTAGTTACAATTACGACTATCGAGGGAATGATTTGATTTGATTAATTGATTATTCAATTATTTTTGATCTAAATTTAAACCTTTTTTAATTTCACAGAAAAAAAATCACAAATATTAATTACCATTACAACTTAATTACACATCATTCATGTATGACATGGAAAATAGAATCTCGGAAAGTTAATTTTTATGGTTGCTACAGGGAGAACAAGCTAGTATAAATTTTCAAAAAGACAATTACAGGACTAAACAGAAAAAAAGCATGTCGGGCAGGGTTTTCAGTGGTGAAACTTGCTGGTGGAAGTTATGGCGACAATGAATTACGTTATCATTTTGTATTCTGTGGGAGACGACAGATTTAATAAGGTTGCAAGCCGGTACTTTGAGACCACTTCTAAGAGCGTACTCACACTTGTCCCCCTACCCCCCTCCCCTGCTGGTCTGCGCTCACATTGTGCTTAATGTTCCGGGCCCAAGCATGCTTTAGTCATCACCGTAACCCAATCAGTTCCTGAAGAAAATCACTATCGCACATAGCGATGGATTTTATTATTAATGTACTTATTTCATGGCTTATTTGGAGTCAATTTGGGCGCACTGACAATCAGCCCTATTATAGATTTATCGAGTATGTCACGCAGAGATTCTCATTTAATGATGCCTCGCATAAGATAGTCCTGTATTTTACCAAATATTTGGGATTTTTGTGTGTTTCATCCAGTTCCTGGATTCCCTTGTCAGCCCAAATTTCCAGCAAACACTGCACCTCTGCTGTAGACCAGAGTGATCCCTTTGACACCATGTTTGTTAAATGCTTGTTGCTTGACACATTGGATGATTTTATATAACTCTTAAGATAACATAGCTAACTAGCTAAGGAAAAAGTAATCTCAGAGTATTGACCATTGCTGTTGTAGCTAGCAAGAATGACTTTTTTATGCTACAAATGAGAAGCGTTTCCCAAAACCATAGTAGCAGTAAGATAATCTTAACCTTCAGAGGGAGCGTTCTGTGCTACAAAAAATGGACAAATTACCCCAAAGGGTTGTAGCTCAAAGATCATCAAGTAGCGCTCCCTTTACAAATATTAACTAACCTTTCCCTGTGCTTCTACATTTTGGAATTCACATACTGGCAGTGCTGATTTACTTGTCTACCTGCAGCTTGTGAACACAAGAGCACACAACCTGGAAGTAGAAATTTCTTTATCTGTAAGGAGGATTTTTCCTCAAAAAATTTATGCAATTGAATCGCCATCCTTATTTCACCATTTTTTTTTTTTTTTTTAATTTTTTGCCAGTGTGGCCTCAGTCCCTAGATTCTGTAAAATGCTTTGTGACAATGCTCCTTGTTGAAAGTGCTGTTAAAATAAAATCGTATTGAACTGGAATTGAGTGAGGCGGTCCTGCGACGATCGCGAAGCCTCTCTTTAGCCGTGCAACTAGCTGCTCAGCTTCAGGTCCTTCTGGCGTCGCTGGTTCGTCCATCACCCTCACAAATAGCCCTTGGAGGGTGAAGAACTGGTTTGCCAAAGTGGCTATTTCCTTTGGCAGAGGCGAGGTGACTCAGGGGTGACTGCCGCAGGTGGCGGGACAGGCAAGTCCCGTGAGAGGGAGACGGGCGTGGTCCTCTTCGGGACTCGGGATACTCGTGGTCGCTTACCGCCCTGATACCTCCCGAATTACTCAGTCTCTCTGGCCGGTAATCGTACCGGTCAAGGGGCGGTAGCTGCTCTGGAGCGATTGGCTCCAGGTCTGGGAACGCGAAGGGTTCCCCCTCCTCGTCCTCACTGGGAGCCCAGAGCCTCGCCAGGGAGCAGGCTCCCAGACTGATCGGCTCCTCTGGGAGCTTCCTCCTCCTCTGCTTCCTCTTCTTCATAAGGTCCGTCATTCTGTCACGATCCTGGGCGTGCGAAGCGGCGATCGTGCGGGTAGGTGGGCAAGGAACAGGCAAACGGGTCGAAGTCAGGGCAAAACTGGGGGTTTATTACGGGAACATCAGACAGGAAGGAACCTCACCAAACCACATCTAACCACAATGACGGACAGGGGAAACAGGTCAGACCAGGACTTAAATACACCAAGACTAATCAAAGGAATCGGGCAAAGCTGGAGACGATCAGGGAAGCACATGTGGGTAATCAGAGGGCGTGGCACACACGAGGAGCGGACGAGCCGGGCATGACAGCAGGTCTTCTTGAAGTCAATAGTGAACTCTGCCGTTTTGTACACAGTAAGAGACAGATTGTTGTCCTTGCACCAGTCCTCAAGCTGCTCCAGCTCCAATATGCTAACTCATTCTTGCTGATGAGATCAGCCATCAGCTAACATGACAGCGTTATTTGGACTGTGTTTCGCTGTGCATTTGTGAATCAGCAGGGTTACCGGCTGTAGGATGAGCACTCAGCTTTGTGGGCTTTGGTTTGCAACGCAGTAATGCTGTAGATCAAGGCTATTCAAATCGCGGTCCTCAAGGTGCAAGCACTGTTCATTTTCCAGCCTTCCTTTACCAATCAGAATCAGTAATTATTTAAACTGACTGCCTGGGAGACCTGAAAGCAAGGCTTGGATTTGGAATCAAGAGAGGCCTGAAGCGCTCTGCTGTAGATGTTATTTCTGATGCAGGCTGTCTGAGGAAATTATTTAACTTAGCCAAGGTGTATGTACTGGCTGCTTATAGCATTTTTGCTTGTGGATCCTTGGGTTTGTTTCCTCAATTAAAAGGGACTGCACACCTTTTGCACATGTTGTTTTTGGCTCTAACTACTCTTCTTCAAAAATGCTACAGTAATGCTTGCCTGCTTAAGTGAAGGAATAGTAGACTAATACTGAATGGACTTCTGAATGGGTTTCTTATATCGATCTAAACTGCCAGTCAGACTGTCAGTTTTGTAGCTAGTTGAGTATTTGTGACCTTTTGCATCTCACCTGGTAACATAATTGTCAATTTGAGTGTCATGGTATCACGTTACATGGCAGCAGTTATTCATTATGCATATTATTCGGAAAGGTAATCTCGATGCTCTGACAAGACAAGTAGTACCAGCCGTTCTGTTTTTTTTCTGTGCTTCTGTGTTTCTCCATGTTACGTAAAGTTTATTTGTTTAGGGTGCAAGTTTGCTTTGAGTATAATGCAGAAAAGTTTTGATTTGCTCCGTTCTTTTGACGTCCATTGTATGCATGTAAAAACAATAGTGCGGAATTAAATTGGAGCACCGCTCTCCCTATAAGGGCTGATTTATGCCTGACGCTCACAATACATACATGTACGCATCATGGCTGCCACGTGTTCTCTGCGCTCTTTTCCAGCTTTGCTTGTCATTTTTAGTGTTCACTTCAGTTGTCTATTTCCAGTTTTTGTTCAAAACTATTACTAAAGATCCCATATCTGGCATGTTATGTTTATATTTCCATCAGTTGAAATTGCTGCCATCCAACGGAGTAGTATTTCGGTATACAGTACTTATAGCTGTATATTGGTATACAGTACTTATGAAAATACGTATTTGTAGAATGTGCATTTGTGCTGTTATGACAAGAAACCAGTGTGCATTTTAGCATTTACACTGGGAAAGAAGTACAGATTAGCTGCATAAAGGTTACAAGGTATAGTAATTTCTTGTCATAACAGCGCAAATGCATATAAAGTACATACGCATTTGCACTACTACAGTGAATTGCTGGACGTATCACTGGCAATTGCGTACTTTCATACTAGTTTATGTGCACCCGTTTATATCACTCAAAATCAGCGTGATCAGAAAAAATGGACAAGATAACATATTTCTCTAGTTCTTTGTCCTATTGGCATTATATACTGACTTTGCCGCAGCATAATAGTGGCAGCTGTCAGGGACATATACAGTCATCCCACCATAACAAAACCCCTAAACTCACACTGACACAAGTGCAGGTGCTATGCAGAACTTTTGTTAAACAGACAGAGAACACAAAGAATCCAAAATCGGAATATCTGGCTGAATATCCGATTCTGGCTTGGTGGAGATTGCTCACAAGCAGCCTGTAAAATGAACCCAACAAGAGTCTTAAGAGTCTTGATGAATGTTGCATAATGACGTTTTGTGTGTGATTGTGTGTGTGTTTCAGGGGCTGCTGTTTGTAATCCTTGTACATGTGGCCAGGACTTTCTATGTACCAGGAGTGGCACCAATGAACTTCAATGAAAATGACGTGGTGGAGATTAAGGTAAGGATTGACTTTGAATGACAAGTTAGTGCTGCTTTCTTTCCATCACAAGCTGAATACACAATAAGGCTGGGAGGTTTACCAAGAACCGATACAGATGTTAGGCAGCGCTTACTTGATTTTCATAATGAAGAATTCCTTCTTCTGCTGTTTGCTTTTGTAAGCTGTCCCCTTAAAAACAATAGCACCTGTGCACCATATTCAGTCATATGCTTCTGCGTGGTCCAGTCACCTTCCAAACCAAAGCTGCATGCTGGGTATTTGACAGACATCATCAGTGGTGGACTCCTGACAGACAAGAATGACAATTTGATGCCTGCAACGGACATTATCAAATGTTTGGTTGTATTTTCATAGCAAGCCAGATACTTAACACAATGAACTGTCAATAAACAATTTCTCCAAGAATGAGTAACACAAGCATCACGTTACATCACTTAAAGCTCATGTTTTTTTAAATATTTTCGTTACTGTCACTTACGTTTTTGTTACAAATGCATTTTTATTTAAGCGAAACAAATATTTTACGTTCTAGCTATCTTAGGTTCGATTAATGTTTGTACTAGCTGCTTCCATGCTGTTTCCATGAATTATGTCCTATGTATGGAGTGACGTACAGTACCAGCTTTAACTTGTTTAATTATGCACGTTTAAATAATTGAAATTGACTCAGTGTAGAAGAGTAAACGCAGGACTGTCACCTTGTGTGCAGGCAGTGAAGCTGACTAGCTCCCGCACCCAGCTGCCCTATGAATATTACTCGCTGCCCTTCTGTCGGCCTTTGCAGATCGTCTACAAGGCCGAGAACCTGGGTGAGTGCCTCTTGTATCTCTTCTTGCCAGCGCTTCTCCGTAGTTGTCTTTTTTTTTTTTTGCTTGTTGACCACTTATGATTATTCCTGAAGGCCAACTGAGTATCATCTTCTTTTGGTTCTCTGTGGGAGTTATGGATTTTCACCTACACCACTGTCCTCAGGTTCATTTCAGAGGTATCTTATCCAGAAAACTGTTGTGGTGTGCATTTGGACTCAAAAACGATTGCCCTGTCAGCAAAGGCTTGGTAATTCTACTTCTGAAAGTCATTTTAAGTACAGATCACAATGATTAAAAACTGCTAACGTGTTCTCGAATATAATTTTGTCGCATGACTTGGCTGTCCTGCAGTTTCAGCTCACCCGCGGATGGCCTGGCATTGAATTGCATTCTTAGTGAAACGGTTTTCCCTTTCCGCTCTGACAGTTTTTTTTTTTTTTACTATTTTTACAAGGTATCTTCCTGCTGCTATCAGCAGGAATGTCATGTTAGCTCAAGTGGCGGAGACCTTTGACACCTGATTGTAATTTTTTTGAGACTTTCAATGTCTTGTTCTTCGATTTTGATAATTTAGTTGAATTTCCGTTTGGTGTTGTTAGCCCAGTTCACGCTAGCATTGTGGCTCACTGGATGATGCCATTGCCTCACATTTCCAGTGCTGGGACTTAGGGATGAGCCAGTCCACATTTTTTCAGTTCCTATCAGATTCCGATACAAGAGCTCTTTTCACTTTAATATTTTAATTTAATTAATGAATTATTTAATATGTACTTATACTTTATTAATATTTTTAAACTAGTAAATAAAAAATGAAAAAAGTATGCCAAATAATCTTTAAGTAGGGTATTAGAAACATGCATAACATACTATTCCAACTCGTTTGTACATCTTGTTTTAAGCATTTTTGAGGCATTTGCTGTTCAATTTGAATATCTAGCAAGAGAGTATACACAAGTGGCGAATGCTTAAAATAAATACCCCACAATCTTTCTCCCACTGGTAATAGCATCACTTACACTTTGTTGCAATAGCAGTCCCTCATGTATCATCAGCTGTAGCGAGTGCGCAAAACAGCCCAAGCCCAGTCATTCATTGCTTTTTTCAAATTATTCAAATTCTCACATACACAGACGCTCCTCTACTTGCAAACGTTCAACTTGCGAACTTTCAGACATACAAACAAAGAGGACTGTAAGTCCAAATTGTGTTCATTGGGCTCCTGTTTCTTGTCCGCAGCATGAATTTTTTTTCCCTGTGCGCCAATTCCGCCCAGTACGGCTTCTGGCCGCTACTCCCGCCGCGCAGCAGCGTAGCGTGCGTACTCCCAGCATCCTAGTTCTTTGTACTTACATAAACACACGTAAAATGATGTTGAATAACGACTTGCGAACATTTCAAGTTACGAACAGCCATTTGGAACGTGTATCATTCGTAAGTGGATGAGTGTTTGTGTGTGTGTGTGTCTATATGGATAGATGGATGGATGGCTGGCTGTGTCCCCTTTTGACTGCGATTGATCTCCCAGTAACTAGCCAACAATTAACTTAGCCCTACTCATGCTGCTCCTGTCTACCTCGCGCACAGGTGAAGTACTGCGAGGCGACCGCATCGTGAACACGCCTTATATGGTGCTGATGAACCAGGAGAAGAGGTGCCAGGTTGTATGTGAGCAGGCCAGCAAGCTCACCCTGGACCAGAGCAAGCTGATGGCCGAGCGTATCCAAGAGGAGTACTACGTCCACCTGTGAGCCCCTCTGCCTGTTGTCTCTCTGTGTCTCCTCCTTCTCAGTAGATGCCGTAGACTTCATGAATTGTCCTCAGGCATTACTAGATGCAGTCATGGTTAATAGATCATAGGTAATGTCTGATTGTCCTGTGGTAACAGCATTGCAGACAACCTCCCCGTGGCTACGCGGCTAGAATACCCAAACCACGAGGCAGCGGCGGAAGAGGAGCAGAAGAAGGAAGCCATGAAAGACGTACAGTTTGAGCATGGTTACAGGCTAGGCTTCACAGAAAACAGCAAGGTACCCACTGCGAGAAGGCTTGGTGTCTTCCATGATTAATTCCAGGGATAATATAGACTTAACACTGACTTAATGAGCCTGTCAACATGCATTATTAAGAAAAACAAATCATTTGCTCGGTCTCTCAACATGCTTCTCTTGGGATTCACCCTTTTGCTCCTTTTGAAGAAGTGTTTTTATTTCAAGCTGCTGTTGAATGTGACTAATTCATAATGGTAAGTTTTGGTTTTGTTTTGTTTTTGCAACTGCAGCCTCTAAGAGTAACCTTTCTCTTGTGCTCCCCAGTACTACTTGCACAACCATCTCTCCTTCATCCTCTATTACCACAAGGAAAAGGTGGATCAGGAAGACGACCACAACTTCAGGGTTGTGCGCTTCGAGGTGGTGCCCCAGAGTGTCAAAGCTGAAGGTAAGGTCCACGAAATCTTGTCTCTCTCATACAACAGTTTTCTCTTCAGTTATAAAAGTGATGACTGTTAGTATTTGCTTTAGTCATCCAAATGCAGTTTACGTTGGTTCATTAACATACCCTGAAATAACTGGTCAATCTGTGAACCTTGCTTTAACTTCAACATATAGATTTGCCATACAAGTACTTAAGTGTTCTTCTTAGAATCATTTAAGAGAGATTGCAAAAGAGTTAATGTAAACTAATGGTCCTCTTAACAAGTGATAGCCAAATGGAGCTTCGTGAACCGTTGCTGTACTTTCTGACCTCACTAGATGGTGTGCTTGATTGAAGCGAATCAAGAGCACCATCTAGTGGAGTCAAATAATACAACAAATGGTTCATGAAGCTTCATTTGGCCATCACTACCTCTTACCACCGCCCAGCTGGCAGGATAATTGTGCTGCAGACATTTCACAGTTGGAGTAGATTCAACCCACGTTTACTTTGATCCTTGCTGATTCGCGTATCCGAAATGCCGTAATTTTTTCCCATCTTTTGTAATACCTTGCCCAAGCCTCAGTTGCTTTTGTAATGAAGAGTATAGCACTTAATAGACAGATGTGAGAGAACTTACACTCTGTGTTCTTCATAGACCTGAAGGCAGAAAGCAGTGGGGTCTGCAACCTGCCTGATGCCAGTGGCTCTGCACCGCAGGAAATCGACCCTAAGAAGGAGAACGAAGTGCTCTTCACGTACTCTGTCCACTGGGAGGTGAGCAGGGGACCCCGGTTTCCCACGGTGAATTTGAGTAATGTTTCTGTGCAGAACCTGAACGGGTGCAAACGAAGGGGGGTTTATCCATTCTTGGCATCTAATGCTGACGTCATCCCTCCTAGGAGAGCTCTATAAAGTGGGCATCGCGATGGGACACCTACCTCACCATGAGCGACGTGCAGATCCACTGGTTCTCCATTGTCAACTCAGTTGTTGTGGTCTTCTTTCTCTCCGGTGAGACACTTTTTCCTTAGTGCACGTGCTGAGATGACCTTCATTGTTAAAGGGCAGTGTGTCTCATCCACAGTTAAGAGCATACAAATCCCAATCTTAGATGACACTGTTCATCTGAAAGGGTACAACGGAAGGGTTCCTGCTGTATTATACTGAGAGGGCAAGAGAGCTAAAGAGTGTTTGCTTTCGCAGTCTTTAAGAGGGAACAGTTAAATGAAAGACTTTTTGTGGAGGTGATAGGAGTCAAGACCCTTCCTTTTTCTGTTTCTGTTACTTGCTATAGCAGATGATCCATAATATATTACTTTGTACCATCATATGAATTACCAAGAGTGAATGGCGTCAGTTTGTGTATATTTTTAAATGTTTCATGAGTTTTGAATATTTAGTTTTCATTCCTGTTCAAAAGCTCAGTGCATATATGTCCAACCTAGCATGCCTTCTGGTGTTGTTTTCAACTACTCTTGGGTAAGGTTGCTTTTCTTTTGTGCAGGTATTCTGAGTATGATCATCATCAGGACCTTGAGGAAGGACATAGCTAACTACAACAGAGAGGATGACATTGTAGGAGAATTCATTCCTTTCTGATGATGATTTTGTGTGTTTTTCTGCTTGAATCTCAGCTTGTAATCCAGCAGTGTCTGACTACAGTAAGCCCTCGTACATTTGCGCTTCATGCGAAAATTTAATTGGAACTGAACTTATTGGCATCTGCGTTTTTTTTCTTTTCTTTTTCCTTCGCACATTTGCGTTCCTTATTATGTACATACTGTACTGTACCTTTACAAGATGCGAATCCCGTTCGCATAGTTTATTCCCGTTCTATTTGTCATAACCTGCTTGTCTGATCCTCCTGTGTACCACGCCTCCTCATCTACCTCGTGTGGAATCCCTGTGTGATCAGCTGTTTCCAGTTCTCTGTATTTAAGTGTTTCCCGAGTCCAGTCATTAACATTATTTTGAGTTTGCTGCCTGTTCTGTTCTCCTGCTTGTCTTTACATTTTGATTAACCCCGTCTTTCCCGATTCCTTGCGTCCTGTCCCTGCTTCTCTGGTCCATGCCCCGGCAATACGTGACAGGAATACTAAAGGTTACATGAACATTAGAAAATAGTTAATTTACTATTTTGTAATAGTAAGTACACGCTAATGTAAATTCGACGCACAAAAATGATAAATTTCTTGAAAGGTGCTAATATATACGTATATAACACATGTGTCCGGGGTTTCCATCTCAAGACGCATTTGTTATAAACACTGAAAGGGTTGGTTTTTAAAGGTAATGTATTAATCTATCTTTTAAATGAAATTAAAATGTTTTGGTAGCATATTTAGGATTTAAACTATAGAAATAAGCCCATATTACCATTTTTTGTGACACTACCAAACATTCGCGAATCCTCCTCATTCGCGACGGGTTCTGGAGCGTCATCTCGCGAATGTCCGAGGTCTTACTGTATTTGAAATAGTTTTTGACCCCATTTGTGCTATGCTTGCTGAACAACTAATATTCTTCCTTGAGAACACATCTTGTGATCTGAGTTTTTATTTATTTATTTTTTTTTTAACAGGTTTTAGTGCCTTGGCATATGTGAATGTTCTCCCTCTAATTGTGTGCTGGAGTTTGGCCTGGAGTGTCAATGTGCATTGACCTTTTCTTCTCGCTCTTCATAGGAGGACACCATGGAGGAGTCTGGTTGGAAGAACGTCCATGGTGATGTCTTCCGCCCCCCTCAGTATCCCATGATTCTCAGCTCCCTGTTAGGCTCCGGCATACAGCTCTTCTGCATGGTCCTCATCGTCATATGTGAGTGTGCTCCTGCTGCCGAGTTACCATCTGGAGGCTTAAAGGAGGGAATGGGGACTTAATTTTTAAAATTCATCAGCAACATTGAAAGTATAAGTAATGGTAGTTTACCTAAGACGTTTATACCCATTTTGGAATGTGTCAGAAGTTTTTAGTCGCTTATTTTGCCTAATAAAGTCATGGCAGCTTATTACTGCTACTTTCACTTTCATTTATGTTACTATTCCTAATTGTCTGGATTTAGCACAAAGAAGTTAAAATCTTGGCCAGTCTAATGAAACACTGTTGTCCCTTCATGTATCCATCTGGTAGTTGTGGCCATGTTGGGGATGCTGTCTCCTTCCAGTCGCGGTGCCCTGATGACGACGTCCTGCTTCCTCTTCATGTTCATGGGGTACGTGGCACTGTCATTACACTGTCAAACTAATGGACTTCCTGCTTTGGCCCCTCCCACTATGAATTATTCATATATTCTTTTTTTTTTTTTGTACCACCTGGGGCATTTCAGTATCAAAGCCAGTCTCTGTGCCTTTGCAAACAGGAAGGCCACACATTAGATATCACTGAAAATAAGTTTTTAAATTGTCTAGTGTAAATAGTATAGTCTTCTGTTCTAGGGGATACTGGGTATGTAACCATGCGCTCTCTTGCTATTCAGGGTGTTCGGTGGATACTTTGCTGGCAGATTGTATCGCACTCTAAAAGGACACCGTTGGAAGAAGGGCGCCTTCTGTGTGAGTACACTCATCGTGTGTGTGTGTGTGTGTGTGTGTGTGTGTGTGTGTGTGTGTGTGTGTGTGAGAGAGAGAGAGAGAGAGAGAGAGAGAGAGAGAGAGAGACTTTTACACTACCCTTACTCTGTCAGAGTGGTGGCTCTGAGGCTAGGGGTCTGTGACAGCAATTGGAAGGTTGCTGGTTTGAATCCCATGAATGCCAGCACTCATCCTACTCCGTTGTTCCCTTGAGCAAGGCTCTTAACCAAATTGCTTCATCCTGGGTATGACGTTAATCTACATCCAGCCCTGTAAGGAAGTCCTCTCCAACTTACAGGGAAATTTGGGTGTGGTCTATTTGGGCTAGTGTACTGCTGAGGTTCTCATCCCTGAGGTGGTTCGTCGTGTGGTGCGTGCAGCAGCGCCCCCCACCTCCTCCTTCCTTAATCTGTATCCATGTGTTTGGTCAAGTACTCTGTGATGAGCTGGCACCTTGTCCTGGGTGTGCCCAGAATAGGTTGGATATCACTGAACAGTTTTTAAATTGTGGCTGTCTAGTGTAATTTTGCTTTATTTTTTGTCTCCTGTCTTTCCCATGCCAACTGTGTGCTTTGCCCCACAGACTGCCACCTTGTACCCCGGAGTGGTTTTTGGGATTTGCTTCATTCTTAACTGTTTTATCTGGGGAGAGCATTCCTCTGGCGCGGTAAGCATTGGCCATAAGCAGCACTAACTGCTGACATAAGTATATGAGCGGCGCCGTATGTCCGCCCGCATGTTGCCCATTTGACAGGGTGTGGATGCGTGTCGTCTTGCAGGTGCCCTTCAGCACCATGGTGGCCCTCCTATGCATGTGGTTTGGCATCTCCATGCCGCTCGTCTACCTTGGATACTACTTTGGTTTCCGCAAGCAGCCGTATGACAATCCCGTACGCACCAATCAGATCCCTCGACAGGTGCCGGAGCAGCGCTGGTACATGAACAAGTTTGTGGGGTGAGGACATCTCCCAGGACACACTCACCCCTCCCCGCAGGCTCTGTGACAGGCGTCTGTGCCTCTCTCCCCACGAAGATCTTGCATGTAACTCAGTTGTTACACTGAGGTTAGCTTTGTGCTGCTCCTCAAGGCTGACTGACTGTGTCGCTTCTCGTTGAACAGAATCCTGATGGCTGGGATTCTGCCCTTTGGAGCCATGTTCATCGAGCTCTTCTTCATCTTCAGTGTAAGCCTTGCCCCATGCATATGTTTTGTGAAATGTGATGCTTTCAAGTTGGCTTAATGGTCTGGTTATATATGAGTGATTACCTGGAATTTTAGCCATGTAAGTTTTAGACACATTTATATATATATGTATGCATGTATGACTGTATATATAATACACACACGCACACACACAGTAACCTGTTTTCATTTGTAGACTTCACATTCACGGTTTCAGTTACGTCACTTTAGACACTGTTGTCCCAACCCACTGACACTGGAAAATGAATGTTATGAAAATGGATGAATGGATGACATGTTTGTCTCACTGTTATTGTGAAACTTCTGCCTGTGTAATATAGATACATGTCTTTCTTCCCCAACAGGCTATATGGGAGAACCAGTTCTACTACCTGTTTGGGTTCCTCTTTCTCGTCTTCATCATCTTGGTGGTGTCCTGCTCTCAGATCAGCATCGTTATGGTCTATTTTCAGCTATGTGCTGAGGTATGTGCTGAGTACTGCTGGTCTTCGTAGCTACCCCTGTGCTTAGTGGAGAACATGGTGCAGGTGCATCCACCTGTGAGTGGTTTGGAGAAGCAGGTGCTACCAGCTTAACTTCTTGTTTCCTCAGCTGTGCACGTCGAACATGTAAAGTGGGATTTAACACTCTGAGACCACTAGTGGAAATGCTTCTATTTAGCATTCTTTTCTAATCTGATACAAAATTGTTCACCACAAGTTACATTATCAGCGTAACAATTCAGCATCAAGTTTTTTTCCTCCCCCAAAAAATCCATGAATTTTGTTCCCTTTTTTTTTGAATGACAAACTGCAAAAGAGGCATGAATGTTTGATGGGGTTGAGATCATGTGACTCAGTCAGTACTCCTTGCTCTTAGTTCTTGCAAAACAAGAACATCCTAACCAGTGCGTACTTTTGTCGGTGTCTGGTCAAGTAGGTGCAGTTGCCCACCTATGCAGAACATTTATCTGATACTTTTATCCATTTCGGGCAAAGGAATGGGTTCCAGTTTGTTTGCTTCCTGCAATTTGAACCCACAAACTCTGCCTTGTTAGCTCAGTGCTCTATTTATTGAACTACAGAAGCAATATAAAGAATAGATAAACCATCCAAGACTTGAATATTTCTACTACCATGTTTCACTATTACTTTGATAGTGTAGTATGAGTGTTACTTATGTTCGCTTCCTTACATGTTGCAAAGTTTTTTGTTGAAGGCCTTATTCGTATCAAAGTAAGATGACTGAAAGCAGTTTTGACCCTGTTGCATTTACTAAGTGCCGCTAACTCAGCACAGAAAGGCATGTAGTTTTCCAGGATAGTATAAATACTGGTATGTGATGGGCAGTATAACAGACTGGTGTAATTACAAGCTACACCCTTCCCTTCTCCAGGATTACCGCTGGTGGTGGAGGACCTTCCTGGTCTCTGGTGGATCAGCTTTCTACGTGCTAATCTACGCAGTATTCTACTTTGTCAACAAGGTACTGTGACACAGTCCATGAGGCTAGTCCTACAGTGGGGTTATTTACTTTTAGTTTTACTAATCTGACAAGCATGAGAGACACCGTGTTCCCAAGGAACAGATGCAATATTTACAAAATTTACTGTTTAATATTCTTCGTTGTTAGGGTGTTTGCATGTTTTATTGTTCAGTCATATAAAAAAATCCAGCTGAAGGCCAGGCAAGAGACTCAGGTTAATAAAGCCTTAGCTGTTCAAATTTGGCCATACTGGCTGTGACGAAGGCATACTGCTTAGGCAAAGTTTAAAATACATGCACACACTGTACACAGAAATGTTTTGTTTTTCCCTCTTTACAATATAGACCAAGTCTTATATCAACTAGCATTGACACGTGTGGTTCAGTGATGCTTAAGTTGCCCCTAGCACTCAAGGGCAAATATTTCAATTGCCAGCTCAGATATTTAAGTGGCACCGAAACCTGTGTCACAATATGGTCCGGTACATACAGAAGGCGTATGGCACCGGGTTTCAGTAGTCAACACTGTTCTGTTAGCTGGACTCATTGAGCTCATTGTTCGATTCCAATTTTTTTGCTCAGATCTTTACGGTTCGCATTCATAATTACAAGTGACCTGTACTTGTCTGTAACGTGAACGCATCCGCTCCCCGGTACGGCGCACACGCGCGTGCACATTGATTCGTGTTGCCACGGCCGTAGCTCCCCTCCATCGCTCTTTTGTCCTGCTGCCGATGTTGCCTGACGGCGCCGGTGGGGTCGGTGAAGACTCCTAATCAGTCAGCATGAGTGGAATCTAAGGACTTGGCTGTTGACAGGTTTGTCTCTCTCTCTCTCTCGGTGGCTTTTGCAGCTGGACATCGTGGAGTTCATCCCCTCCTTGCTGTACTTCGGCTACACAGCCCTAATGGTGCTGTCCTTCTGGCTCCTGACTGGGACGATCGGATTTTATGCTGCTTACATGTTCATCCGGAAGATCTACGCTGCTGTGAAGATCGACTAAGCTGTCAAGGGCTCATCAGTGGGGGAGGGAAATGTTGAGATTATTTTCTTCTTCTTGGTTTTTCTTTGTCTTCAGGTTGCAGTTATATATTTTTAAAGCAAGCACTGACTTGTGTGTTTGTGGCAAGAATGAGGATGCTTTGGAGTGCCCCAGGAAGGAGAGAACAGAAGTGTCTTGTGGAACATGAGTTGACCCTTTTCCTCAACTCCCGAAACACAGAGAGTTCTTCTGGACTAGAGACTTTGTCCTCTGTGTTTCCCGTGTTCACTAATCATGGGCCAAAATGTCAGAATTTCATTTTATTTTACTTATTTTCTTTTCTAAATCCATCTTTATGCTGGACATTGGTTTATGATACCTGTTGTGAACCCGTTTCCTTTAAAAATTAAGTTAACTTTTTAGGACTTTTTTATTTTGTAGTTTAGAAGCTGGTAATTGGCTGTGAGCACAATTTGTGGTCTTGATGTGGCGGGTAATTATGAATGGGATTATATATGACAATATCATGGTAGCCAGGTTAATCATTTTTAAAGATTTGTTACTATGGACACAAAGTATTGTAGCACCGGAGTGGCTAATGACCTCTGACCTGTAAGGAAATTCCGCAGCTGTACAGTTTTCAAAACTTTTCGAAAGGAAATGTGTTTTTTTGCTGTTCGTCTTAACACATTAACTGCAACAGTATGTAAAATGTTATGCATACCACCAGTGGATACACTTTGTTGAACTTGTCTCTTGGAGTCTCTGTGGGACTCTGTGGTTTGGCTTAAAGGATCCAAATACAAGGGACACTATGAATTTGTGCAATGTGCTTAATTTTGTTAATCAGATTATGTGTGGTTTGACAGATTTTTTTCTTAATTTGAACGTTTCATATGTTGAAAACTTTGATATTAAACCTAGATAAAGAATTAACGTATTTCTAATGAGTAAGGGAGAACAGCTCTTTATAATGGCTGAAGGACAAGTTGACATCAGTGGGACAATAACGCACACTTTAGTGACTATACAATTTTCTGCTATGTTGCGTGCACGGAGAAGACTGGCCATTTCCACTTGGATTTACAGTCAAGTAGACCTCATAGTGTTACTGCAGGAAGCACTCTGCTCAGAAACACTTTCAACGTCTGGTAATAAATAGCAAAGCGGTTCTTTAACGAATGAATCAATGAATGCCAAAAATATAACGGACTGACACTCATTATTCATGCTTGTATGTTCAGCTCTGTAAGCGAAGCTCCTAACTGCAGATACCATGGCAATTAATGTTGAATGAATGTTGATATTTCTAGTATGTTTTGATACAATATTGTTTTTCATCTGTTATGAAGTCTATCCTTAGAACGCTGGTCATTAGCATAGCAAAGGTGTTCTCCTTTTATACTGAAGCTCCTTTGGCAGAAATCTTGTGTCATTCACAAATACATCAGCCCAGTCCTACCCAGTACGCAGCCAGGCTTTGAGTTGTACCTTGTCCTATACATTAAATGGGAATGTTTACTTGGCTGGTTTGGATAGTAAACTTTGTAAAATATTTCAGTTTATTATTATTTTTTTAATCTATTGTAAACTGGACTGTTATCACAAGGCCTATTCCTAAAGCTGAGTCCCCCCCCCCCCAAACCAACTAGTCAACATCACCAAAGCTGTTTGAATACATTTTATTTCTTATAACATTTTCATGTAAAATAATAAGTTGCTAGATTCCAGAAAACACTACCGCAATGTGCCCTTTTCCAGAGCTTTTTGGGAAAACCTCTTTTGCCCCCCCCCCCCGTGGCTTCTGCTTTCATGTGCACAATGCAGGACTTCCCAGAATCCCAAGGCTGTGCCACATGGCCGACAGTCACATGCATTGTTCTCCAGCCCCCTTTAAGCATGCTGCTGTTGTAAGGAAGCCCATATTGGAGCTCAGCACGCATCCAGTCAGTAGGAAATGAGGTGCAGACTGGCTGACCCATTTTCTGTTTGTCACTGACCGTTGGCACTACTGCAAAGCATTCTGGGACATGAACATTCTGCTGCACTCATGAAGATTGAAAATGCTGAGTGCTGTGAACCATGACTGTGCTAGGGGGTCACAGAGGTTGCCTTGAGTTGGGCGGAAGCTGGAAGTGACCTAGAATTGGCAGGTTTGTGACCCATGTTGCCTGCTTTAATCTCTAGTTTTCGCTTTCTTTTTCTTTGTATACTTTATGCAGTTGCATTTCTGCTGTCATTGCCCTTCCCTTTCCTAAAAGATTCTTCTGTGGGGGACCTGCTTTGGTTGAGAGCAATGAATTATTTACACTTACAGGTGCATTCAATTAACTGCAGGCCTTAGTTCTTGTGCTGCACGTAGCATATCCTGAAGACGCAATCAGAATGAAGCCTAATGTGTTTAATTAAGGTGATCATGAAGCATTCACACAGGTGTTCTGTAATTCCCTCTGGTCCGGCTTTGCACCACATCCGTCCTTCACCCACCTCCCAGTTAGCTTGCTGCAGAAGAATACAGGTCTGTCCTGGCACCTTTCTGTAGGTGGACGTAGGTTTAAAACCATTTAGCAGGCATCGCATCTACATTTGAATTGCATTCTTTTGATCAGTCGTGACAGGCATGATGAAAACCAGCATTTACTATTGTGGCACGTATGTGGGCTTTGTTTAGATGGAAGTTGAGAGAAAAAAGGGTACTTGCTCTTCATTCCAAGATTAGAAAAATTGGCCGTCCAGCTTCATTAATCAGATTTAACATCTGGAGTGCGGATATCAGACATAAGTATTTGCACAGATATACTTTTCCTGCTGGGCATGTGTGCGTGGTTCACTGGATGTGTGTTAATGTAAATAATGCTTTGTATTATGGCATTTAGCTGTTCTTAGGTGCTGTATGTACCAAAACGCATCACTGTTTATATCACACAGCATGTTTTTTTTTTTTTTTTTTGTTATCCTTTCCTCTTTTAAGAATGTCCAGTTCCACAATGTATGAAACAATAAAAGTGCCGAGAAATAAATCTGCAGTCTCATTCCCTAAGGAATCCGCTGTACATGTGGTAAACTGTACTGCCTTTAGGCATCAGTGAAATATGACAAAAGTATGAAACCGTAGTTCTCTTTTAATCATTAACAACACAAGTCAAAGGTACAATGCACTGTACAATAAGTAAATAGGTTTGTTGTAAGGTCTTTTCTTTGGATTAACCAATATACAAATCTGTCATTTTACATTGCAGCAACTGATTGCATGTGAACTGTAACAAAAAGCAGACGTCACCAAAGCACTTTTGCACAATTCTCCCTGTACTTGATAAACTTCATGCTATAAAAAAAAAAATAGTGTAGGATGAATGCAAATATTAATCTGTTTTTCACTTTTGTCCAGCGGTGGCAGTAATAAGGAGGACACTAAAAGTAAAAGGCTATGTTGCTAAAGATACATACAAGGCTTGGAATGCAAGACTTACATTTTGCTAAAAATATATAAAACTACTAATGGATTTTTTTTTTCCTGACAGTACCCAGCTTCTCAGTAAAGCGAAAATGAATTTCTTCCATTAATTCTTCCTCAGACGCACATACTAATTATTCCCTTAAGTTTGCACCTACTAGCTTGCTGAAAACTGAGGAGATAAGTGCAGGCCTAGAAGGCACAGTGACTTGAAACTGAGCAGAACTGCCACAGGTAATAGATGCAGAGGTGCTTCATGCCCCCAGAAGACACGCAAGAGCTCAGGGCAGGTGAGAGTTCGACACGCGCGGTGTTTGCACCAAGTTTAGCCTGAGTTGCGAGGGGACACCTAGTGGCTACACAGTGTAACGGATCAGCCCTGAATCTACAGTCCCCTTGCAGCACCATGACGGAAATGTACAAGCTTCTGCAGATTGACTAAGTTTTACGCTGCCACTGAATTCAGTGCTGTGGGAGTACAGGGATAGGACCCCCTCCACTTAAAAACTTTGACCTATCAATATGACAGGCAAAGAAACACTTCTTTATGCTACTTATAACACCTCCTCCAGTCTCAAGTTTTTCATAATTCTGTCCCATCTGGACATCACTGAAGGCTGCAGGGGTGTCAAGGTAGTTTTTATTACTGAAGGTTGTTTTTTTATGATGGGCAGAGTGAACAAAATATAAACTGAAATTTGTGAAAGTTTTGCTTTCAGTGTTGAGCTGTACAACAAAAATGCACCTCCATTCAGTGTTACGCTCCTTACCAAAGACGTCAATGAGGGTGGGAATTACCCCGCAATGTTTTTTAAATATTTATCTGTAAATCAAAAAATACTCTTCTTATACTTGAGGAGGCATATTTCTGTAAACATGATTCTTGGGGTGTTTTTTAATGGCAGATTACGTATTCTGCCAATCGAATGAGCCATTTTAAAAGAAGTGTTTCTTGGTAGATGATGTTGGGGTAACATCACGAATTTTTGCGGCACTAACATGCTATGGACTATTAGAGCTCTGATGATTAATTCAGAGAAGCTTTGTTCTCTGTTCCGGGGGTGGGGTGGGGTGAGGTGCCTGGGAAACAAATAAAAATATTAGTGAGGTCTATCAAAATACTGTTATTCTTAAAACATACAAAGATTAATTCAATCTACACAAACTAATGGCAATTACATAAACAAAATCAATTACACTATTTAAAACATAAACACGATTGAATTTTATAAGAAAAACAAATACTCTTTTTAAATGTTTGAAAGTGCTAAGATTCAGATAAGCTCACAGAAACCCAGGGAGGAAAAACTGACCAACGACATAACAGCTTTGTTTTCTTAAATAAATATTCTTAAAAAAAAATACTGCACTATATTTGACTCAAAATAAGTACAAACCATTCAAATAAAATAATTTGATCTCGTGACTATTCTCTTACGTTATCTTTAATCATGTTTAATCCATTATATTATTTCAGGGCAGCATTGTCAATAGGGAAGAAATATATATATATATATTTTTTTCACCTGAATCGTAGTATCATTCAGGATAGAAGTACTAACTCCGGATTTTCTGATCAACAAATAATTTTGAAAGTGAAGCCCCAGTGGATCTTTTTGGTCAGGTAAACAACGCACACGAAAGCAGGTGAAATGCCCGCTGTTTTCTGCAATCAAGTATCTCTGCAATCTCTCAGTGTGTCAGGGATCTTGTATTCTGATCTCCGAACTCACACTACAAATATGTACATTTGCAGTCAAAAATATGACCACTAAGTATTTCGGAGCTGATAGATAACGGAATGAGTTTCCTGGGTTTCATTTTCAATTACAAAAAGACTTTCCAGTTTCAGGTGATTACACTGTATTTCAAATATTGCTTAAGACCAAGTACAGATATGCTTATGAACAACACTTTTGGCGCACGTTGAATGGTGTTTTTTTTTTTTTTTTTGCCGAATTACAAAATACATTTGATCACAAGACCAAATGCTCGCTGAATTACTTAAATAAGCGATTGTGCAAATTGTAGTTTCTTCTCCCCAGGTTTTTGGTAAGAAACAAATTAATGAGGTGATGCGTTGTGTTATTACGAGGTCCTGTTGCAACAAACAGTAAAATAAAAAATATATAATACAACAAACAAAAATGAAATAAAATAAAGAAAGCAATATTCCTATGAGGCGTCTCATGCTTTGAATGTCAAAGACCAGGTCAATGTCTCTTTGCTCTTTTCTTTGAACCTACGAAGCAGCTACTTAATGGATACCAAGCAATGTGAGATACAGAGACGTGCACATTTCAGCCTGGTTTCCACAAGACTGAAAGTCCTTTTTTTTAATTATTTTTTAATAGTGGTCTACAGTTAATGACAACCATAGAGAAGAGCAGCAACAGATTTTTTTTTTTTTTGTGGTGGGATATGAGGGACGTCACCTGACTGGGGACAAATGTGCTGCCGTGACACCAACGGAGAGGCAGCAGTTCCGTCATAAGCCAGCTTCTTCGGTCCCATATAATTACAGGCACGACTGACATTTGAGTCTTGAGTAAATGTATGAACAAAGCAAATAACAGTGGTTCCTAGTCTGGCACGTCAACAAATCTGCTAAAGAAAATTAACATCTTGTGTTGTCTTTACTTATTAGAGGGCTGTATATGTTGGGGGGGGCTACGTTGCTTAAAATAAGAAAGGAAGCATTTAGAAAACATTAACCAACAACCTGTGTCAGTTGGCCAATGTGTCCAAGTTGTCAGTGAATGGGGAATAAAGAGATTCTGACACTTAGGTCATTATTTCCATCGTTTTGCTGAGCCCATCCTAATTTATTATTCCACTATGTTGTATTTGTCAACATATAATCCAAAACTCTATTTTAGCTCATACACATATGAACAGCTACAGGACAAAACCAAGGCTAATAAAGAAAGCTAATACTTCATCTGTTTTTGATCAATATAATGCAAGACATGAAATGTAAACCTGCCAGACATTTAAAAATATCAGCAATTTCTTAATAAATCTACCTAATTTACCTTTTATTGAAAAGCAATCATAATGTGTAAATATATATATTTATATATATATATATATATAGAGAGAGAGAGAGAGTGAGAGAGAGAGATATTTTTCATCGTCTAATTCCGTACACTGCAAAAATGTCATAATTGTCATCATTATCTTTACTATTCACATATGTCAGGGTTATTATTACCATGAGCATCTAAAAACTGCGTAAAACATTTGCTTTTATCTGAAAAAGAAACATTAATTTACGAGGGAGGGGGGTTCATGAAGTGAGGTCTGTTAACATCGATACTGTTAAAAAAAATCTGTTTTTCAAAAATTAGTGCTGGAAGGAAGACTGGCGATTAAAACCTTCCTTGAAGCTTGTTGCTGTGTGTGAGAGCAGCTCTAACAGTGTCTTTTTGGGTGTGTTTATTTGGTCGGTTGGGTTTTTTTTTGTATATAAACCAGATGTTTCACGTTGAGCGGCATAATTGGCAGAGTCACACGAGTTCTGCGGTTCTCATCCAATTCAAGCAGTCGAAGTGCCTCCTTTATGTAAAAGTGCTTCTTTTTACAAGAACAAAACTCACAGTTTCACATCCTGTCTATTACTTGGATTTGCGCTACATGAAACAGCAGAGAGATCTGCTATATTTACACAAGCTTACTTGCAGTGCATTTAGATTTTCTTACACCTGTAAACGCTGCTTTCAGGTCTGTCTATCATTTCCAATTCAGTGCAGCACCGTTAGGAGTGAAACCACCCCAGAGTTCACTGTATGAACAAAATTACTCTTGTTGTCAACCTGTTGTCACACTGGCCTGAGAAAAGTGTATATACAGGCACTCCTGCTGTGTTCGGTAGCATCTAAGTTTAGCTATTTCTCACAGTTAAGAGGTCTACACAGCCCCACAGAGGACAGCTCATGGTACCTGATTTTATTTCATCAGTTCCAAAACTGCTTTAAAAGTGATATTTCCTTACAGTTATTTGGTTTAAAGAATAAACGGGCGTTATGTTCGAGTACATAGGAGCAAATGTTGCTCGGATTAAGCAAAGTTAAAGTTTGCAAAGCACGTTCTGTGGTGAGATAGCTTGCCTTGACGTCGTTACTTCATTCCTTCACTAATTTTTCACGCCTCTCTGGAAAGCCTCTTTAGGTTCATGATAACTACAACCAGATGTGGACACGGACAGAGGTGGAAGGGATACAATCCAGCTGTTTTGATTTCATATTTGGAAAAGTATAATAATCTTAATGCAGTTAAAACTATTTCCTGGACAGAAAATGTTTGAGCTTTCTTTCCTCTCTTTATTATTATCTAGTAAACAGACTTGTAGTATCATGACTACTGATTCACTGATTATGCCAATCAATTATGACATATATATGGGAGGGGTAAGTGAGTGTTTGAATGAAGTTGGATGATAAGGATTAACAGACTGGCAACCAAACAGTAGAGAGGAAGCCTAAATCAAAGCGATTTGCGTTTAAGTTCTTTACATCTAGTTTAGCTTTCTCTGGGCTCAATCATAAGCATTTGTGCGCTTAAATTAAGGCTTCTAAGTGTTCAAGTGTTTCGACCCCTGACCCCAGGGAGGTGTGGCCCTCACTGGAAGGCTTGGTGAAAGCGAGGGAGAGTGGTGGCACTGAGGCTGGTGCTGAACACTGGAGGGAGTGAGTGCAGGGGCCCCAGGCTGAGGCCCCCGCCGGAGCCCTGTGACTCCTGAGGTTGCGGTTGCAAAGAGGTATGTGGTGGAGCGTGAGGATCGGTCATGTGGGAGGATGACGAGGAGGAGGACGATGAGGTTGAGGAGGAGTAGCCCATGACCAGGCCGCCAGCGCTCATGGGAGGATTGTATGGGGGCAGGTTGAGTGGCAGGAAGCCCAGCAGGTGGGAGAAGTCCATGTTAGCAGCACACACAGACTCTGCGATGACAGCCGGGCTTTTGGACAGGAGGTGCTCCCCACTGAGATCATCTGGCAGCACCTGCTGGTGCTCGAGACCCTCTTTAGCTGGGGAGCTGCCAAGGGCGTCAGCCTGCGGGGGCACGGGCAGCCCACTCTGCAGATCCATCAGGAAGCTCTCCATCTCCACCTTCAGGGGCTTCTCCAGTAGATATGAGGTAGATCCAAGCTGGTACTTAGGAAGGGGTGGCTGTGGATGCTGTTGCTGCTGCTGCTGTTGCTGCTGCTGGGACGAGGGGGAAGCATGGTGATGGTGGTGATGGTGGTGATGGTGGTGATGATGGTGGTGAAGAGGGGAGGGGGACTCCATGTGGCAGCCCATCCCCATGGGGGTGGACAGAGGACCCGACACCAGGGAGTGGTGAGGAGGCCCAGAATTGGACATGGCCTGCAGGTGTGGATTGTACATGCCCATGGGGAATGCTCCAGGGAAGGGCTTGCTCAGCATGGAGTCCTTAGAGGAACCCATGCACACCATGGGACTGAGCTCTTCCTTGACGGCACATGGGGGCGACCCAGAGCCCAGAAGGCCGAGCAGGTCAGGCGGCTCGGCCTTGATCTTCAGCAGCTCCTGCGAGTGGCTCTTCTTCACATGTCGTGTCAAGTGGTCCTTCCGGCCAAAGCGCTGGGCACAGTATTGGCACAGGAAGTCCTTACGGCCCGTGTGGACCACCATGTGGCGGCGGACGTCCTTGCGTGTGTAGAAGCGGCGGTCGCAGTGGTCGCAGGGGTGCTTCTTTTCCTTGGTGCCGCCGGACGACTTGCCCGAGTGACTCTTGAGGTGCTCCAGCAGCACGGGGGTGCTCTCATAGCTCTGCAGGCACACCTTGCAGGTGAGATCTCCGCTGGTCGCCGCATGCATGGCCACGTGACGCTTGTAGCCCAGCTTGGTGTTGTAGTTCTTGCCGCACTCCTCGCACCTGAAGGCCTCCTTGTTCGGGTCGTGGGTCTGCAGGTGGTTCTTCAGGTGATCTTTTCGGTGAAACATCTTATCACAGAATGAGCACTGGTGGGTCTTCTGTGGAGAATGTGTGGCCATATGCCTAGGGGACAGACCGACAACATGATTGGCGACACCGTCTCCTGGTCACCTGGGGTGTTTCTCAATACCAAGAACGCAAAGATCGTACTTGTGGTCTTGGCAAGACCGGTCTTGATAACATGCCTCCCAAAAATTAACTTGGGGCACCATGAATCATGGGATTGGTCTCGTTTGGTGAGGATTCAACTAATGTATACTTGATATTTGGGGTGCGGCAAAAAATGTGATTTTTACCATCCTGCTACATCTGCTCTTAGTATTGTAACTGGTCTTCGGCAATGGAAGATGAGGTAAAACGGGCACGCAAGAACACAAGTAGAGTGAAGTACACGTACTGAGAAACACCCTAGATGTGCCCTAGCACAGAACACAGACAGGATGTCACTGATGCAACTGGCACAGGCATATCCACATGTACACGTGAACTAAACCCGGAAGGAACTGATCGGGTAGGCTGTACAGATCAGGTAGGCTGTACAGATCAGGTAGTGACAAACATTTAACAAACATGGTGACAAAGGGATCACTCTGGTCTACAGCCTAGGTGCAGTGTTTGCTGGAAATTTAGGCTGAAGAGAGTGTCCAGGAACAACTGGATGAAACACACAAATGATTAAATGAAAATCGCTGTGTGGCATACTCAAAAACTTTATGAGGCCATTTCTCATTGTTACGTTACTTTAGTTACGTAGCTGACCCCTATTTAAATCAATTTCCTGGATACTGTGGTGGGACCAGCATTAGGTAAGTGTGTCTCCCAAGCATTCAACAGAGGAGCCCTTCTGAGACCAAGACCTTCTGTTAGCCGTGCATGTTGTTAATCTCTCTGCTAGCTTCAGCCTCAGTTCCCCTGTCCCGGATGATCACATCCACTTCCCAGAAGGCCGTAGACCATACCTGAACAGTTTGTATTTGGAGACAAAGGCCTTTCCACAGTTTGGCTGGAAGCAGCGGAAGGGCTTCTCTCCAGTATGGCAGAAGGCGTGAAGGCGGAGCTGGTCGTGCGAGCCGAAGAGAGCCCCACACACCGGGCACTGGCTCCTGCCCAAGCGGCCCTCCCGCAGCCTCTCGCACTCCTCTCTCTCTCTCTCGCTCTTGCTCTCTCTGCCCAGGGGCAGTCTGCCTCGGAAAAGCTTGGCAGCGGCGGCGGCTCGTCGTTCCTCGTGCTCCGGGCTCAGTGCGGTATGCTGGCGTGGGGCATCGGTGGCACCTGCTGCCATGGCAGCCCTAGTGTGCCGTTGCCATGGGGTGATGGTTGGGGCCGCCCCGCCCTCCAGGCTTTGCGTGGTGCCGGAGCTGCGTGCGGGATGTCGGGGGGGGGGGGGAGGCGCTGGGTTGCGCTCAGAGGGGCCGAGTGGGCCAACGGTGTACCTCAGCTGCAAACCTGCACCCACACATCAGAGAGGCGGTCAAGCAGTCACGCTACAAAGGGTGTGCTAGCAGTTAATATGCCTAACTGTATGATGCACACAGAAGCATTCCATAAACATTGTAGATCTTAGCATATAGAGGAAAATGTACCTTTGAATCTGCAGGTATCTTGTGAATGTGAATTTCCCCCCTCTCACCCGGTGCCTACAGCATCAGTTGGGGGTGAGTAGCTGGTATTGCTGTGCATCTTCACTGGCCTACAGCAAACAAGGAAACGAAATAGGAAATGTATTACTCAATGAAGCCGAGAATCTCATGCCGGGATGCGGAGGACATGGCGAACCCCCCCGTGATGCCACAGTTATGCATCAAGCTTATAAGTGTGAGCAAGGGAGAGAGTTTGAAATGACGGAAAGAACTTCCGTATAGCGTCAATGTAGAGATACACAGGAGTTAGCATACAGATGTGTGGAATACCGTTCACTGCACATGAAATAGTATAGAGTGTACTGTTTTCACTTTAACAAACCACATTCTCTATTACATCAGGAATAATTTATTATTTAAAAAATGCTTAAAATAGTGACAAATTGCCACTGACCAGGATAAATGTTAGAAGATGGTTGGATATATGGATGGATGGATGGTTGAATGGATGGATGGACTGTGATAAAAAAAAAAAAAAACAGCCCTGGGCTTAGGGGTCAATGTCCCCACAAACCCATTGACCCACTAGGAAAATGACCAGTATCTGAGATAGCCAGTCCGATTCGGGGCTGGATGGATTATGGACCAACAGATGGAAAAATTGAGCCAATCTAAACCACTAGGGGGCACTAAAGGACAATAGGATATTTCAGTTAAAATGATCATTTTCAAGCTCTGTAATAGGAGCATTAGAATGCTTCAGGATAAGATAGGGTAGATAGCCTTTGAATTCCAAATGCTACAAATGTTTACATATACTTAAGTTATCAAACAGAATGGGGGACATCAAGAAAAATTGAGCCAGCCCATGATAAAAGACTAGCTATAACGTCAGAATGCATATGGTAGGAAGTGGGCAACATTAAAAATCAAACCTGCATTTGAGTTTAAAATTTAAATTTGTATAATCATGCAAGATGCGGTCGAATCAGCTTAATAAGTGGGCAACGAAAAACCTCGAGAACTTCACCGGTTACTCTGCGTAACTCAGGTTTTCTTTGTTGACGTAGAGTTTCTTGGTAGCTGCACCAGATTCTGGAGCTGAACTTCCGTTGCTTCAGGAGGAAGAGAGTGAGACATTAATAGGTCACAGCGCGAGCTCTCGCAAGGTGTGACGTCACTGCTCAGCCGGGTGAATTGGTCCACTCTCCAGATCTCAATCTGAGGCAGTCTTACTTCTGCCTCGAGCACACGACCGAGAATGTAAGCCAGTGTAATGTAACGAAACGCAGACCTATCTAGTAACTGCATCGTGGTGCTCTGGCTATTTCAGCCCAGAAACATTATCCAATTACACACCCTAAATATACCTGGAGGAATACGACCACGACGATGCACGCTAAAGTACAAGATGATGAGGACGATGGTGGCCATCTTATCAAAGAATGCCAAATGAGGCCGGGCGGGTGGACACGGCCGTTTGCGTCGTGCGGATCTGTCAGCGGCGTGTACCGGCACGGTGACACACAGGCTTATGCTTCCTCAGGCCTGCAGGGCTAAGAGCCGAGCAGTTCAAACTGCTGCAAGTCTTTAAATAGAAACTGAGTTCACTGAGCTGAGCTTGGGTGACAACTGCCCTACAAGAAAGTGTGACAGAGAGAGAGCATGCCAGAACACAAGGGCATAAGGCAAAGGAAGGAAGAAGTGAAAAGAAATGGTGGTGGGGAGTGGGTAAGCCAGGCCATTGTGCCTAGTGCTATCTGAGTGACTCCGCAAAGGTGAGTGACACTTTGCTGCCCACACTGGCAAGGAGCACTGAGGTAGCATGGCTGTGAGTGCTAGTCCCTGCCCGCGTGCATAAGGGCAGCCCATGGTACTGGGATCCCCGAGACACAGTCAGTTGTGTTGCCTCAGTGGCATAAGGAGAACATGATAGCTACATGCTATACAAGGTGCTCAGGCTCCCAGATGATGAGCTGTTCCCAGTCCCGCCCCCGGCTCTGCCCTTCAGTACATCTTACATTTATTGCCAGAGATTTAGCATTACAGCCAACGGAGGAAGAAATTTGGGTTGGAGAAGAGACAGATCTAATATCAGTCTATGCTGTACTGCAAGCGGCTTGTGGGAGTTTTACTTACACAAAAATGTAAGGGCAGAATGAAAAATTATTGATTCAGAGATTGTGGAGGAGATCATTGGAGGTCATTGTGGAGGAGGTGAGTCAGAGACATCTGATTGAAATTACACTTGTTAGAAAATTGGTGAAGTGCAGCGAATTTTGGGCTGTGCATCGTAAAGTGTATTGAATCGTGAGCTCTGTGCGTCATTACGCCACTATTACTCACTCTCACTGCAACCCGACTCTGGCCTTCAGTGCATCCTATGTTTATTACTCAGTCCCCTCTGCCTTACAGTACATCTTACATGTATAATTCTTCTCCCTCAGTAATTACTTGCACCTTGGGAGACTTGTGCAGGATGCTGGTAGCAGACTATAAGGAAAAAAAAATTGATGAATGAAAAACGCAAGCTGTGTTTTTTGTTTTGGGGGGGGCAGACATACCAATAGCGGAGAATGAGAACACTTCCTTATCTCACAGCCATGAATGGATGGACTAAACCTCTTCAAACACACACAGCTGTGCATAGCCGGTGAAAAGACACCCATGCCCCAGAGAGACTTTTCATTAACCTTTTTCCTTTTGTCATTTTCAGTGCTGTAATGGACTGGTATCCCATCTGCACTGCTTCCTGTCCTGTGCCCTGGGATTCCTGGGATAGGCTCCAGACTGACCCTGACCTGCCCATTGGTACATTTTTAAATTACATTTAAATTACATTTTTAAAGGTAAATGCTTACAGTTTCAGACAAATGTAAGACTTTGTGTTATTACTGACATACCTAGACATTAAAAAACAAGTGTGATTGTTTAGGGTTCAAACAAAAAAAAAGACCATCGGCAAAAGGATCCTCCGCCTTTTTCAGTCTTTTCTGGTACAGCGCCTGATTTTAGCTTAGGTAACAGAGGTGTGACAGACACACAGACATACAGAGGGAAGGAAGTATTAAAGTGTGTTTTATTACATCTGAAAGGTAGCCAAACCACTCTACAGTGACTTGTATCTGGTACAACTGAATAGCAGCTTGACAGACTGACTGGTCAGGTGAGTGTTTATTAGTCTGAGAGAAAAAGAACCTCTCTCTGATAACCAATGGCAGTGCGCTGACGCCTGTCCAAAAGAAGATGCCACCCCTTAGCCCCACAAGTGAGAAACAAGCACA
Source organism: Brienomyrus brachyistius (assembly GCF_023856365.1). Classification (NCBI taxonomy): domain Eukaryota; kingdom Metazoa; phylum Chordata; class Actinopteri; order Osteoglossiformes; family Mormyridae; genus Brienomyrus; species Brienomyrus brachyistius. The sequence goes on along the minus strand of NC_064538.1, from coordinate 9,272,398 downwards.
CACATATAATAAGGACAGGACGTGTTCATTTTTCGCACCCATTTTAACGATGCCTTATAACGGATGCCGGAGGGCAGCGGACCACGTTCACCGCTATAACCGTGGCGGGATAGGTAGCTCAAATCCCCCCTCACAGCCCCATCATCTCTAAGAGCATGACTGCTCACCAAATTTCAAATCCTCACTCTGAGCTGCTAGCTAGAGAGTAAAAACACGGTCCCTGGCCTGGCCTGGAATGACGACAGCACTAACCTCCAAAAATATCCCCCCCCCCTGTTCGTTTTCATTGCGAACGGTTAATGCTTCTGGAATTCAGCAGCCATTTTGACAAAGCATACTCACAAAGGGGTCTAAATCAACAGACCCCCCCGCCCACCCCCCAAGACCACAGATAGCCCAGTAGGGTGGCATCCCTACGCCATTCACTCCATCCATGGCAGAAAGAAAAGGAAAGAGCGGCACCGCTGAGTCTTCCCGCGCGGACGGGAGCTCGCTCTGAAAAGGCCTTCACAGGAGCGTTGCACAACTGAATGGACTCGCTGGGTTTCGCTTCCCCTCGGGCGGCACGGAGCTGCTCACCAGAAGCCCCCGTGGGGTGCGGCGCTCGGGGACAGGAAGCCGGTATGAGGTCTCCCCTCCGCGGAGAGCCAGGCCAACCCTCACATCCATCGGCAGTTACAAAGGGTCTGGTGGCAGTTTGGGATGTGGCCAAACTACCAGCATCGTTACCGTTGCTAAACATAGACCCTGTGGTCAAGAGTCTCTCCAGACGGTTACAGAAGCTGCAGTTTCTTTGTGTTGTTTATTTTGATCGTATAAACTCCTTACGCACGTTGGCACGTTCTAAGAAAGCCTGACACTCAGAAAACAGTATGCGGAAAAGCACCCCCCCCTCTTTTTATAGACAAACATAATAATAAATTCAACACATTAAGCCCTGTAATAAGCACGTGCCCCTCCCAGTACTAGAGAGAGGCAGAAGCAGATGGAGCATCCATGAAGAAGGTCTTTCTGATTTATTCAGCGTATGCTGCTTGAGGCCTGGTTGCTGGTATAGTGGGAAGAACCGCAGTTTTCTGCTGGGATAAATACCTGGACTCATACCCAGCCGAGAGCGCCTCCTACTGGACCTCCACGGACATCGCCTCCACCAAATGACGGGACGCACCAGTCACCTCATAGTCCACACTGGACTTCTCTATCAGTATAAACAGTAATAGCGAAGAAATCAAGCCATAATTCACCAGAATGTTTATCTAGGCCTGGAGGATGCATATGAGAATATAAAACGGAATGTCCGCCTAAGAAACACCGCGTGTTCATGGCCTGCTACGCTGTCACACAAATCATCTCCAGCAATATATATTTATGTCTTCTTTTTTAAATTTTTCCAGCTGTTTTTTGGTCATGGCAAGCCTAACGCAATGGGCTATTTGCTTAACGCACTTGATGGTACAGCTAATTAGCCTAGCTGGAATTTGAAATTGACTTGTGTCCGGCTGATACGTGATGCTAAATTTAGGTGACTTTCACACTACATTGGATGGAATGTTGTTTACTGCTAACCTACCATAGTGCACTGCTACTTTCACTCCGGAAAAATATAAATATATATGCAGAAATATTTTGTTTATTTACTTGTGTATTCAAGCATTTCAGATGTGAAAGGACACAATGACTACGGGCTCAAGGAGTACATAGAAGGAGGAACTAAAGTCAGCGGTGGTGTGTGTGTGTGTGGGGGGGTGAGACCCACCATTTGGTCATATACATCAGCAAGCCATTGCATTTCAGGCACTAAACATAACTATATAAAGCCCATGTGTCCTTATGCTATAAAGTGCAGGAATGTACACAAAACAACCTGAAACTTCAATATGATTTATTCAGTGCAGAGTAAAATACTTTTGTACTAAATCCCACATTGTGAACACTGGAATTTACCACATATGGGTGAAAAACCGTTGGCTGCTAGTAAAATGCTAGTAAATGGAATTATATATGCATATTGATAATTTTAGTGTTTCAGGTTACATCATGTGTTGTTCTCATTTCTTATTTAGGTCTGTTTTGACAAAGCCTAAAGAATCAGCAAAGTACTACAGTACGAATAAAGGTCTTCCGAGCTCCCGGCAGGGAAAAACGTGGACCGTCTGTGAGTCCCCCAGGACCGGATTGGGAAACACCGACTTAACAGATTGGTGCCTAAACTCTCCAAACACTGCATGAAAGATAATTTGGTCTTACTCTAACTGCAAGGTGGCCCAGCTCACCTTCTACTCAGCCTGCCACACTGGTGTAGCAGCTCTCAGTTCAGGTGCCTGGCATCTGCATATCCCAGCCATTTAATCAAAGGACAGATAATTAGCTGGCAATCAAGTCAGCAGGTGACGGTACGAGCAAAGCTGCGTGTCTCGATGTGGAGGTGGGCTGGGTTGACAACTGCTGCGTTCATTTATTACCTCACCAGTGGTCCTAAGCTCTGTTACCGGTGAGACCTGGAGTAACAGCCTCTGGATATGTGAAGAGCAGGTTTCAGCAGAGAATTACTGAGAAGTTCCAGAAAAACTCCACATATTACACATGTCTATCTGAAATTACCATGTGATTGTTTCAGTATTGGTCAGGCCAACTCCAAGCAGCTGATAGCAGGTTAGTCTGACTCTCAGTTGCAAGTTCTGGTGATGGCAAACGCATCAAAACATTCATTGGTTAATTTTGTGCATTTTATGTGCAGAGAAAAATGTAAGTGAAGGTAAACTTTAAAGGTAAGGGTGTGTTTGGCAGAAATGGAGAAACACAGATAAGCAGTGACCACTGCAATGCTGTGACAAGGCTGGAGGCAGTGAGGTCTACAGCGGGCTGATCAGATCACACCTTCTTGTGGCATGTCCCTGGCAGACAGAATGCCGTTCTGCAGAGAATCCGTTTAACCACACAAGCCCCTGAAACACCTGTCCAAAGGCTGCACGTACCTCCTACATACAATACCTCTCCTCAGCTGAGGTCCAATTACAATGAACTGAGACATTCTTCTGTCTTGTGAAGCAGCGATACTTCCAGCATAAGGCTGCGCTCAAATCACCATAACGTGACTTTTGGTCAGTATGCACTCACGGACTTTCAATGCTTCATAAATGCTGTTGACAGACAGGGGAAATCAGATGTCAGATAGGTAGAAATGTCAGTTTGTGTCCAGGAGACGTGGGGAAATCCAAATTGTTGACAGTTATGTCACCAGGTGGCATGACTCTGACTTGGGTTGCTGTCAGCGGTATAACTGCGCTTCAAAGCTGAGGGATATTAACTTCAGTGTAGTTTGACATTTGTCACTTTACTTGAGTTTACCACGTTTTTGATCATTACTTGTTTTCCCATTACCGGGTTTAACCTGTTCTCCAAGCCAGTCACAACCACGTAATGGAAGATGGTAGGATGGACATACCTGTGAGAATTTCCCTCTGGAATCAATAATGTTTATCTAATCAAATTTAATTTAATCTAAATATCTCTCCCAATCAGTGGGTGTATAATACTAATAAAGTACTGCCCAACCACCCCTACCTACTTTACAACTTCTACCCCACCAGCAACAAGATACAGAAAAAACAACACAATCTGTGATGACTAACAACCTCCCACCCCATACAGAACAGAAGGAAAGTTTTCATCAACCCCGCACAAACAGCCAGAGCACCATGGCATGCGTGCTCACAATTACTGAACGAGAACAAGGGGAATGAAGCCCCCAGCACTCTCACCCCCAGCTCCTCCATGCCAACGCAAACACCAGAAATTAGCACAAGCCCGACACACTCGTTCCTTCCTCCTTCTCTTCCCCCATTCCCAGTTAATCTCGCCCTGTGGTCTGCACCGCAGTGATGCATTGGATCCGTCTGCATACCAAAATAAACAGGCTAGGTCAGTGTTTCCCAATCCGGTCCTTGGCCACCTACAGCCAGTCCACATTTTTGCTCCCTCCGGGCTCCCTGCCAGACTGTCCTGTGGACTATCTGTGGGTCCCCAAGGACCGGATTGGGAAACACTGTGATGAAAATGGCCCATGCACTGAAGAGAGCAGCATCCAGGCTAACAGCTCCCTCCTTCCCTGCCTGACTCCACCTCTTCCTTGCGCTTTACTGAAATGACGTTCACTATCCGTGTTTGGGTGGGACATCAAAACATCTTCTCCGCTCTCAGCATAACTCCACCATCGCCGCCGTCATAAATCCGTGAGCAGGTTGAGCAGACGTGAGCGGTAATCTACTGGGCCAATCAATCACAGACGCTTACACTACTTCCTCGAGATTTGCTCTCTCATTATCCAATTTCCATTCCATCTCCTGAGATTCCCATCTGAATTATGGACTGTGCTGCTTTTTAACACAGCTGAGACTTTGGCATCTACTACAGTAAGGGAGGGTCCTGCGTTACATTTGCAAAAACTGGATCCGATTCACAGATTTCACTGACCACAGGCCGTGCTGAAATATATGGAGGCATATGCTGATTGTCACAAATCATATATATATATCCATCTTAGTGCACACGGGTGCACTGCAAGCCCTTGCACTGCAAACACTGCAGCACTTCAGCAAAGAGCCAGAGATTCCAGAGATGAAGAAGAAAAATAAAAGCTAATTGTGAAAATGAAAGTGAGGGTTCCTCTCCTGCCACAATTAATGGAGGAGTTGTAAGCTCACTGAAATGGGATGAGGAGGATCCAATGATGGATGCTTAGCATCTCTGTGCCAGCAACCAGTCGGCCCACGCTACAGGAAAGGCCGGGTGGGGGGGAGGGGGGGCGGTTTAAACCTCTTTCATGTCATGCAGTGTTTTCCAGATGCTCACAAGACGTATCCACGCGAGCTATTTCTTGAAGCTCCCCATATCTGTCTCAAAAGCCACTCGAGGGTTGGGGGAGGAACTGGGGCTGGGACGAGGTTGTGTTTCACGAATGCAGTGTTATTTCCGCCACCCGTGTGCGTGTGAATGTGTGCTTGTGTGCTGGTGCGAGTGCATGGGGGGGATGGGAAGATGCGCTTAGGGAAAGCCCTGTCTGCAGGGAGTCCCGGCAGTGGCACAGAACCGCATCCTGCCAACGGGCAGCGTGCCAGGACTCTCCCTTTAGCCTCTTCCCACAGTAAATGGACACAATACGCTCGGCCTGTAAATTCATACCCAAGATCCTTACCATTTGATTTGATATATGACATAAGCATAAGACTGTCTGGGGGTGACAGGGTGGCATTGTGGCTGGGATTGCTGGTCACATCTCTGGGAGCAGCATTCACGTCTCTGTCAGGGTTCTATGTGTGTGGTGTTTGCAAGTTCTCCCCTTGTCATAGTCGGGTTTCCTCCAGGTACTCTATCCCCCCCCCCCCCCCCTGTGTGCCCGGACCCCCCCCTCCAAAGCAGCAGAATGGGCAACACACACGTGGTGTGACTGGGTGCAAGCTGTGATGGTCCCAGCATCTCAGCAACAGCAATGCTGGGATTTTCATGCAGTACAGTGTTTAGAGTTTCCAGAGGATGGCGTCAAGTTTGTAGTCACACATTATTTTAGTTATTTTTTTGGTGGGGGGGGGGGGGTGCAGCAAATTTTGAGGGCAGTTCAAACTAAAAAAGAATATCTTTCTTTCTATCTGGCTATGTGTCTGGTTGGAAGTAAAGAAATTGGGGGGGGTGGTGGTCTTGCTATGTGCCTGCATGCTACCGTAAATTAAAAGATCCAGTCAATGGCAGAGCAGAGGGTGAAAACGCCTTGCTAATGAGAGCGGTCAGAGGTGAATGGCCAGGCTAGTTAAAGCCAACAGGATAATTACAAGTGCAAAAATGTCATGGACCAGGCGCCATGATGAAAGTTTACAGCACTTCACTGAGTGCGTGTCTGCAATACTTTGGGATGTTCTGCAGGTAAAAGGGGCTCCTACCCAGTACTAAGTAACACAAACACATCTGCACACACACAGGTTAACCATAACCATAAGTAACCAAACCAAACAAAATATGAGACTTCTGGCATTTTAGTTTTTTGATTGCATTCACAGATCTTTGTGGGGACCTTAAAAATGGCCCTCAAAACCTCAATGTAATATAAAAATAATCCATCCACAGACACACTCACACATTTACCTTTATACTTTTAACCCTAACTGTACTGGTAGCTTTAGAGTGCACTAAAGGCACTTTAAGGCTTTGGAGACTCTCCGTATTGCCTAGATATAGAGTTATAGTGCTACAGAGAGTTTTATTGTCATATGCACAGAAAACAATCAGTTTTGCTGTACAATGAAATTCTGACTTTGGACATCCTCCTTTCCCCACAAAATTTACAGTAAAATAAATGAACATAAATATGTAACAAATGAACTGTTAAGGTGTCACCAGCCACCTCTATTTGGGGTGAAGTGGCAGACTGATGGCTAGGAAATGTCAAAAAATGTAGTATTTCCTGGCTTCTAATTTCTGTTTCCTCAAACAGAACTAGATAGTAGCTTCAGCACACTGGCTTTTCGCACTAGTGAGTGGGTGCAAGAACAGTTTCAACAACTTCAGTTCTCCTTATGATATATATATATATATATATATATGAACAGTATATATATATATATATGAACAGTATATATATATATATACTTTTGCATGCCATTATATTCTCAATCATAACCATTAAACAGAAACTAATATGTAAACATGCAGAAATAAAAAAAAATATTGCACAAAAAATGGCTTAATGTTATAACCAGACTATGAAAAATAATACTAATTTCTGATAGCTTTGTCATACCACTGTGGACAATCGATGGAATGGAAAACAGAATTTCATTTAAAGAATACTAATTACGATTAATGACCCACTGCAGGTGTATTATCCTCTTTCGCTATTAACTAGAGAAAACAACTTTGCCATTAACAATTATACCATCCACAGCTTTCATTGCCAGTTTAACAAGTGCAATCAACAGCCTTCTTCTGTGACTCACTGAAGTCAATACAATGACTAAGAAGCTGTTTGGTCTTTTCCACATTCACAGTCTCCAAGTCTGGCAGTGTCAGCACGGTGTAAAACAACAGTCATTGTTCTGTCCCATTGTTTACTGAAACCTACACCAAGTTTCACTGGACGGCTTCTTTTGCTTTTGTTAGCCAGAAAACCATTTCACACCTTTTGCAGAGAAACACGGGTCCCTCTTGCTGCTCTGAATGCTACACTGTAGAGGAGACAGAAGATTAAAGGTAGTGACCAAAAAAAAGGAGCAGACTCGGATAAAAGGGCCCCAAAAATGTGTGGAGAGCCCACATTCCTCAGATTGTTGGAAGCACAATCACTTTTTGAACCATGGACATCCAGTGGCAACATTGCAGTGAGAAGAGCTGGATGCCTAGGATGCACATTTGTGGCCAGAAGCAGGAAGGAGGATGAAAGCGAGCAGGTGGACAGCCAGAAACAAAGATGGCAGCAGAAATTACAACAGAATCTGTCTTGATTATAAATGTCATTACATGCCTTTTACTCTGCTTTTCAGAAGCGAAAATTTATTTCTAATAAGTCACATTACACATAGTTCTGAGTAATATCAAAACTTCAGTCTGGTAGTATGGTAGAACATTTCCATGTTCTCCCCACAATGTACAAGTTTACTCAAAGTGCTCCATACTAGTGAACTAGCATCTCTCAACTGCCCCCAGCATGTTACTGTCTACCTTGTGATGGACCGACAGCCTAGACACCCCATGATCCTGAGCTGGATAAGTGCTTGGAAGAAGGATGGATGGAAAGAGTAATCTATTTTATCAAAGTTTTCAACAGTATATAAACAGTAGAACTGGAGGTTTTAGTCACGTGAGAAACTTCAGCTGGTAAACAGTGTGGTCCCAGATTATCTGCCTCACTGTAAACCAATATATCATCATAAATCAGTAACCTTTGCCTGGGGAAGAAGAAAGCCATTATATGAGATCATGATTCTCACAGGAACCCTGAATAGGTTCCACAGAGAGCCATAGGCTTTCTGTACAGGAACCCTGCACATATTCCACAGGGAGCCATATGCCCTCTGCACAGGAACCCTGCATGGGTTCCACAAGGATCCATATGCTCTCTGCACAGGACCCCTGCATTAACACACTTGTTATACTCTCCACTCTCCCTTCCTCCATCCTAAGGTCTACAATCGCACATGAACACTCAGGTGAGAGGCGCCGGAAGGGTGTCTCAACTCCGCCGTCACACGCCCTCAGACATACACAAGCAGAGCCCTGATTTTTTTCTTGTGTGTGTGTGTGTCTGTGTCACACAGCTGGAGTGTGTGGAGCAGGAAAACGGAGTTAGGTTTCAAATGCACGAGTAAAATAGTTAACAGATTGCCTGCTACTCTTAATGCTCGGTCGCAGACATGGAGGGTTTCTCCTTCTGTCCTTTGCCCTGACAAGCAAATTAACTTTACATTCCAGACAAACACACTTGCATACGCTCTACATAAGGAACCATTAAATACATTTCGAAAACACACACATATGGCTCAAAGAGTGTCTCGGGTTAGCAAATTCGAATATGCGGCGTGAGAGAACATCATTTCAGACAAACCAAAGGAAGCACTTCTGCATATAAACACTGTGAACATAGTCTGAATGTGCTGTTACAAACAAGAGAATTCCCATTCAAAGCACAGCTACTCTGTGCGCTACAATACATGTGTAAATAGGCACAGAGGTGGGAAAATGACACACCAGTACCGTTAAACCCGTGTGTGTGTGTGTGTGAGTGTGTGTGTGTGTGAGTGTGTGTGTGTGTGAGTGTGTGTGAGTGTGTGTGCCTACACAGGTACTTGCCTGAAGAACGACACACAACACTTCAGATCTTTCAATAGTTAAAGCTAAAAAGTAGTTTGAAAAATAATAATAATCATATTTAAATGAGTCCCCAAACCATTACTTTTCCAAATTATTTTTTTTCCACTTTTTTGACAAACATAATTTTTAAAAAATATTTTAGAACATGTCAACTATTTCCACTTGAATACCATAAAAATACATCATTACATCCCTAAGCTTACAAGGTGCTTTTACAGATGCAAAATACCTTGTAAATGCAGCCGGCCTGAATTTCATGATTTCATGCAAGAAATGTCTTTGACTGAGAGATGTTTTGAGTTATGGTTAAATAAAGCAGGAAATTTACTCAACATTGCAGGGAATCCTGCTGAGTCAGTGAAGTACTTTTGCATTTAAAAAAAATGTACTTGAAACAATAAATAGTAGGCAATGTCTGTTCTGGACATGTCATGCAAAAAATGCAGAACTAAAACTGAAGGCTATGGAAGCTGTGTGTGAGTGTGACAGCTACCTAACAATACCTATGTTTGAAAATCACTTTTACGAACTCATTCCTATTTGGCTTGGAAACAATCATCAAATTAAACTAAATCTGGGAAAATTAAAAAAGACCAGGCTAATTAAAATAATCACACCACTTAGTCAGCTAGTAACCACATGTAATGAAATTTGTTATTGCTTCTGCTAACCTGCTAATTCATAGATAGACAGCCTCCATTGGTTTTAGTTACTCCAACTAACAAAGTCATGTAAAAATTTTTATGACTTTTTTAAATAATTAGGATTTCTGAAATAAAAAAAAAAGATTTTGGGGATTTTTGGATATTACCGTCTTTAGCATGTAAAATATATAGAGTTATAATTGTTACGTTTTTGTGGGTGACTTAGTGCCATTCCGCAAAATCAAAATTATATAAATCAGCAGGGTGAAATAACCTTTGCAGTTTCCTACAAGCTAATTGCTTTGTAGCACTGCCATAAACCTATATCCAAAATAGCTGCCAAACGGAAAAAAGCATGAAAATTCTCCTCCAGCATTGTGGTTTTTCTTCAATCCACAAAAATAATAGGCTATCAGCAGTATAAGCAAGAATCAGTCGGCATGCAGTTGGAAATTCAGCTACCCAGTTATATGTTTTTTTGTGTATCATACGAATTGGCCGTTTGAGGGACCATTTTTGAATCAGAGATGCCAGTATGCCAGAAGCTAATTAAGTAATTAAGAAAAGACAGGAGAAAAAAAAACACTTTTAACTCCTTTAAAGTGATTTCATAAATTTAGTTAACTAAGCAATGCAGTTTGACATTAAGTCAACAATTTTTTTCCTCCTTGTTGATCCATTCCATGTTAACTGCATAGCAAAGTGAAACAGACCTTGTGACTGCCAAGAGCTTTCATCTTCAATAAGTTTCACCACTGACCCTAATCATACATAGGCATACATCGTTTTCTGAATACGTAGGACTTATGTGCGGATTTAAAATGATCTATAAATAACAATGTCTATTCAAAAATATACATGAGTGGGTTCAGATATTTTCCTTCATCTCATATTATCAATATTGTCCAGTGTGGTGAAGGAACTAAAATCCAGACTGAAGGACTTCTGACTGTAAAACAAACCAATGCACTAAGGATTAAACGACTAAGTACAGCATAACGGCCAGACCTTGAGGGATAATACAAGGAGCTAGCAAATTAAAAGAACATTTTCTAGTCATCTCAACTAATCAAAAATGTCCTGAAACAATGTTCTCACCAGGAATGGTTGCCCAATGTTTTCATGATATTTTACAGCAGCTTCCCTTGACCATGAAAACCTACTTTTTTTTATATCGCTCACACTTATAACACGCAGTTTGGTTCTTCCCCGCAGTCAATAATTAAGTTTACACATTAACACCATGACAGTGATTTAATTAGATTTTTCTGCTAGTCTTGAGTTTTGTTCTTACTCTCCTAACCACCGGTGCATGGATCACTTCTGTAAGTCAGTCACATACAAAAATGAGGACACTAAAACCACATGGCCGACATGAACAGGAGCCGCTGCCCACGATTGGCCTGGCCAGGCCGGGGAGGGGGCACGGAGTTTGTGGCCCATCACGTGACCGAGTCCAGCAGAGAGGGTTACAATAGACCCCCTCTCGGAGTGGAGAGGCACAGGCTGGAGCTGAACCAAAATCCCTCTACCACACACAAGCTGTGCATTGTTAGCCATTCACCGGGATCCATCCCGGGGCACTTTATCATTCAATTAGGACAGCTTTCACACCATACACCACAGAAAAGGGACCTTCAATCAAACTGAAAACTCCACACTGGCCCTAGAGGGGACACAGAAAGGGACTCACAGTTGTCAGTCTACTTTCCTTTTTTTGTCCTGGTGTTTGAGAGGAGGAGAGAGCCTGGCCATTTCTTAGTGTCTCCCCCCCCCCCCCCCCCCCCCCTCTCCATGAGGTCGAACCCACAGCGAGTGTTTGTCCTAAAGACAGCGGCCGGCCACAGGGGTGAGCTGCGGAGAAAGACCGGGAAACACGCAGGGAGCGCGGGCGGGTGGAGGAGAAAGCACGGCACGACGGCGCGTTTTGTGTCAGTGCTGTACGGCTCGCGGGGGCTTTGTGTTTGTGTGCATGAGGCGGAGGGAGAGGCTTGTGTTGCGTTAAGGGAAAGGAGAGTGGAAAAGGGGGAAGGAGGAGCAGGGAAAATGTGAGGCTGTGAGCTCGAGCAACAGCAAGCGCTCACAAAATATCCTGATAAATGAGCAAAAATAGACAACTTTATTAGGGTTTTCCTAAAGGAAATTATTCACGCATAGTTCCAAATCTTGCATGGCCTTAAAGGTAAATATGTTAATTCATGTCTAAAATGTACCAATGTAGTCGGTAACAATTTAAAATGACCCAATTCAACAAAAATCAAAACGTCGTTACCCCTAAACCAACGATAAAAAGTCAAATGTAAATATATTATCAGAAATATGGATGTAAACAGAGTTCACACCATTTTCACCAAATTTTTAGTGATAGAACTTTTCTAAAATTCCAATAGTTATTACACTTGTGCTATGAGTTTTATAATGTCTTTATTCTGAAATGTAACAATTTAGTCACTGTTGACTCCTTTGTGAAACGACTGCGGGATGGAAATAGGTCACATGCGAAACGGTGACGATGATTTTTACTGGCTTACTAATGGAAGCAAATGCCACCTCGCAAGTGCTGCTAACAGGCAGAATGCACAAGCTAACCTGTCTCCTCGTCCTTCCCAGCATGCACTTCTGTGCAACAAACGCGTGTTCATCAGAACCTCTGCACAAGTGGAAGTCAACAAGCAGAAACACTACAGCTACAAGCAGCAGGCATTCCAGTGGGTATTTTAGTAGGCAGAAGTTTATGGGTTGCCTTTAAATGCTAAATAGCATTTTGCGCTATTTAAAGTATTTAAAGAGGCATTTCCAAATATCAGTTTGACACAGTATTGCACAGTGACACTGCACAAAGTTTTGAAAGTTCTCTAAAAAATTTTTAGTCAACAAATACTGGAGACGCAGTAATGTAATCACCATTCTAGGGCCTCTCAGTCACGGTGCAGGAGAAACACTCCCCTGGAATGCAGTGAGCCCCTACTGACAGCTCAAACACCGAGTCCTTTCCCAAGCCTCCACGTAGCGATTCAACTCAAGAACGTCTCTTCCTCCTTGGCCAATCGCTCTCCCTATCAAACCTACCTCCTAGTATCTTCAATGATCCAACCATGTTCCAATGGCAGGCTAACTTTCCACTTTAATGGGTTTTCTTAGCAGTTTCGGAGAACAGGACCATGTAGAGAAAGTGACAAACCATAAAATGCTGAGGCATGATACAAGCCAAAGCTCCACCTCGCTGGGACTGAGTCCAGGCCTTTGATGTCGATGTATGCCAGCTAGAGGCCGAACCCACCAGAACCATGGATGCTTTTAAAAAATGTGTTTTAACCAAGGCAGTCTGAGGTGCTGTGCGGCCAAGATGGGTCAACGCTGGCTGAGGCTTTCTGCAAGCAAACCCTCAATCTCTACACAGAGAGCCAATCATATGCTCATATGGGATCCCAGCAACTTTTAACTAAACATCAAAAAAACTGTACCCAGCGGTTATGTGATGCTTTCATTCTTGAAAAGCTTCATCTTTGAATCCGAATGGTGAAATTTTACATTATTATTGGATTTCCGTTGCTTTTTACTTGTTAATTTTTCAATGATAATTTCTGTTTTTGCAGTAACGCCACCATCGGCAGACTCAATTTCAATGCACAAGAACACCTTTGAAAGGTAAGATTAACTTTCAACATTTTCTGATGCCTTCTTCGGTTCCTGACAAAAGATACATCCACACGTAACCCTTAGTTCAACGGTTTTTTCTTTTTGAAACTTCAAATAAAAATCCATGTACGTTCAAAACGTAGAAAGGATTCAAACACTTTCAACACTGTTATAACACTAGCAACTATTATCAAAATCTTTAAATGGCCAAATTATTCTATAATAATAATAAATTAGCATAGCATATTTTTTGTATCATATAGAACTTAGCAGTCATTAATATGACTAAACAGGCCTCTTTATATTTCATAATCATATAGTGAAAAATATATACTTTCATGCAGTGTTTTCAAATCCAAACCAGTGCTACATATTACCAAGAAATAAGTTACATTCTCTGTCATTGTTTTCCTTCTGAGTAAAAACTAATGTATCAGTAGAGACAAACTCCATCTAGCAAACAGAAATATTTGTGTGAACAAATGTCATTTGGCACATTTGATAATTTAAGCCCAAATGGTATTTTGGATCAAGCAAGTTATAAGTTCATGCAACTAAAAATAACAACTTACTACCTCTTTCACAAGGTACGCAAAACACCTCACGCGATCCTGCAGAGAGGCCTTCTGTTTTTCATGCCTCTTTTTAAAATCAGCACTTTCTGTACTCCTGAAACTAGTAAAAAGCTGAAACCGGGAAAAGGGACTTTCTACCCAGACGATAACTTCAAATAAATGAGGTGAGAGATGGAACAAACAGCCACTTCAGCGCGTGCTCTGAGGTCCCTACGCTGTGGTCACACATTATCCTGTTGTGAAGGACGACTGTCCCTGGAAGCTGGCTTAGCTTCCAGTTAAACAGCAGTGCTAATAAAATGGCCATGGATGTAGCTTACTTAGAACAGACTCATGCAAGTCACTGATAAATGTCGAAATAATTAACATCCATATGCTCACTGATCTACAGCAAAGCACGCATCAACAAATGGCCAAATGACTGATTATCCCAATTTATTAGCATTTTCTTCTTTCTTTGATGTTCTTTTCAGTTTACATATAAGGAATCATACCATAACAAGCAACTTTAGAGATGCCTCAAAATTTCCAATTAAAACACCGCAATCAACATGAGGTTTAAATTTTTTTTGGGCTGTTGCGGCCATTGAAAAGTACAGGTGTATTTTATATCCACAGCATGAAAGGCCAAAAAAGGAAAGCATCCTTAGGTATCAGTTTGGTTAAGAGGTAGGAGTAGTGAAGACGTAACATAAGGGAATCCACGGTGTAACAGAAGACGTCCGGTATCTCAGCTCCACATCCCTGTATTCGTCCATCGGACTAGGGCAGCATGTCGCTCAAACATCTAGCATCCTCTCACCGTTCTAGATGCTGAACGCTGCAAGAACAGTCAGAATGCATGTGACCACACAGCTGGGCTGCGTACGAACCGTCTGTTTCCTATCGCCTCTTTATCTAGCCGCTAACAACACTTGCTCTCCTGGTTGCCAAGTGGAGCACGCTTGGCTCCAACTTTACGAGTCCCTGGGGGAAAGTTGATTAAACTCATGTTTTGCAATTACCGGCAATAGTGCATAACTGAAGGCGGCGGGGATCCGATGGAGATGCAAAGCGGGCAGTCTGCACACACCTTACCCTGCGAAGCACCAGTCAATCATTTCAACAAAATCTATTTATAAAATCACAGCCGGTAAGTCCTTGAGAAAGCTCCGGATCTACGTATCAGCAGCTCTATACTCAGCTGCAGAGCAAATTATGCGTAGACGATGGTCATCGAAAAATTAACTGGGCCCAATTACCCTTGTACTTTATTTTTTGGAAGGCAAGAAGAGCCTAACAAACCGATAGCGTTCAGCAAGGGTCCCATCCACTATGCAAGTGAACACGTTTGGCAACTGGCTGCAAGGTACGCAAAATTCTGCACCTACAATGAACAAATGACAACGATATTGACAAATTCAGTGGCTTAGGCAAATACATAGGATAGCCAAGAGAGTAAGAACTAGTGATAAAAGGACTTTTTAAGAAGTGTCCAGATTAAATTTGGCAAGAAGCTCCGCAACCCTCTCTTCCTGATTATTATCATTGTCCATCCAACATACCATAAAACCGCCAGTCCTCAAGAAAGCAACTGATTTAATAGAAGCTGAGAATATTTGAAAGAATCCGTAACACACGAAGACTCCTATGGGAGCTTGGTTACTAACTGGTGTCCGGGCTCCACAGGGGACGTTCTTCCGATTACCCAAACTGACATTCCCTTTATAATGGTAATCAGAAAACTACACACAGGGTTGCTGAGAATTATGGGATTTTGCAGAGGAGGAACTCCTGCTTACGCTGCAAAGCATATGAGTTTATAACTGCTAGTCAGACAACTTAACAGAACACACAGTTAAACTAAGGAGTCAATATGCAGAAATACAGACAAGAAGACATACTTCATGTTTTATCAGCTATAGCCTGTGGCACACACGAAAAAATATAGCTTAAAAACTGAGGTAAAAGTTTGCTTACACAGAAACGAAAAGCTAGTTTAGCTTCAAAAGAAGCTACATCCCTTCTTCCAAATAACACGCAGGTTCCACCACTTGTAAAATACACATACGTTACGCAAAGCGCACACTTCTCTACACAAGATTTCAGCCTCAGCACTTGCAGGTTTTACTTACTCCCCTAAAATACTTGATTTGTTTAGCTTGATAATTGCTCTAGAAATCGCAAAACGCCTCTGTTTATACAGAGCAAAAACCAGACAAAAAGAAACAAGCTGCACACTTTTGCTTTAGGTAAACAATCTGAGAAAACACTAAACATCCCGAAATCAAGAATATAAAAGAACAGGAAAGGGGATAAACGGAGGCATCAGTCCTTATAAATGTCAGTTGAAGTCAAGAGAAAGAAGAATGAAAATCTTAATATGTGTTTCAGCTTCTACTGCAATGTCAATAACAAAGGCATTGTCTCGTGACAATCTCACTTCCATTTCCTTATTTTGTAGCTCAGGGCAGTGTAAGTCCTTTACATGTTCAGGTTGTGGCTTTGGCGAAGCTTGACTACCTTCCACGTATCATAATGAAAAGTATTAAACAGCACACTTTGGTCTACATAGACTTTCTCTATTTTCTAATATATAAAAGATTATGTATCAGATCGTATACAAAAGCGCCCAAAGATTTGGGGATCTTGCATATGACTGGGGAGGAAATCATTTATTTGAGATCTTAATTTCTCATAAGATTACTGTAATAATGTGTTATTGGGGGGGTTAAAGCTCAGCTTGATTGAATTTTTGTGTTGCATCACACAAGAATCCATATAACTTTTTAAGCTATAAAATTAATATTGCTTTTCAAAGCAATTAACTACAGCTTTGTTACATTACCTGAATATTACTACATGTGTATTCACTATTTATTTGTTTTTACGTTCTATTTTCAGGAAGAATCATTTGCTAGTTACTGTTACATTTCACTTAGAACAGCTAATTGTTATCAAATTAATAAATAAACGGGCCCTTTAAAATCAACGTCAAGTCTTTACTAACATAAAACAATTTTCTACAAAACACGTCTTGTGTCGGAGGCTCCACCACGATGTCGTCTTAAAAACACTGCAACGGGAAATTACCGAAAAGCATTCACAAGAAAAGAGACTGGAAGTCTCAACACCATACAGCAAAAGAGAGACATCAGATCACAGTAAACATCAGATAAAGCCCCATCGGTAGGGACTCAGAAACCAAGCAATTCGAAGGAAACTCATAAGCTTTTGAGTCTGTAAAGGTTTATCTTTTTTTCCACCAAGCTAAGTGTTGCATTTTATAAAGAGGTAACAACTGCAAGAAGTAAATAACGTACAGAAAAACTTCAAAATGAATTTCCGAAATAGATGCTCTTTTCAAAAACAACTCTTTCAAGCCAAGCAGAGACATTCTTTCCACTTTCTGCTTGTATGCTCTCTTCACAAACTAGCATGCTGTACACTAGAAAATAGAAATTAATTGCTTAAAATTCCACTGTACTCGCAAAATCGAAACAGAACACCAATTTGCAAAGTAATAAATGCTGTTTACACAATGCGTTTTGTCGGCAGTTAAAATAGTTTTCAATAATATCAACAAAACTTCAGTCAATGTAGGCGATCGTGGAATTAAATATTAAATGTCCCAATGCCTGTTCATGCTTCAGCGAATTAAGAATTATAAATCTAACTTCCCGAAACGATAAACGATCTCTTAGCAATTAATATCTTATAAAATGCAACAAGTTAACGGACCGCGACTGAAATATTCACAGTAATTATTAACATTATATTCAAAAACATGCACACATCAGAAAGTGCAGCCGCATTATGAAGACTTGCAAAAAATTAGCAGTTACCCACCAAAAAGTTTCCAGCAACGCACTAGTCAATTTCAGAAAAAACCCCGGTAACATTCCATCCTCTGTCCGGCAAAAACCTACCGTGGAAATCCCCACAGCACCTTCCACTGTTTCTTTTATTTCGATCTGTAGTTTTATTATTTTTTACAATTTTTAAAATATTTTTCTCTTTTTTCGGGGCCTGACTGGGTCTCGCTCTCGTCTGGCTGCAGCAGCAGAGTTATGGGGCGCGAGCATTGTGGGAGTGTGACGTCAGGGCACTTTCACAAACTTTTTTACATTGGTTGGCAAACTTGTTTTTTTTTTGTTTTTTTTTTACTGTTGTCGTTGACATTATAAAAATGATAAGAAGCTATGTGTTTGCTTGTTTGTTTGCGTTTCAAAGATTCACAATTGAAAGAACAAAGACAGAAATTTGGACTTTTTATAAACGAGAATATGGCAAACTCATATTTATAAAGCATAATATCAAACTATCAAAATGGCATGGTTGTTTTAATTGGTCTTCCAAATGCTGTCTTATTAGTTTTCACTAGAATAGATACTTTTAAATTTATTTTAATGTATTAACTAATAATAACTTTTCTCTATTTTTTGTCTTACTGCCAGAAAGAATTCTGTTATCACGGTATGGGTATTATTATTATTTTATTTTATTTTGTAAAATGCGATTACGGTAAACAATTCGTTAAATAAATGAATAAGATTGTTCCGCGCGTGTTAGGCCTGTTTCCAAGAATATGATATGTGCAATTAGGTGATTGTTAATTTCATAGCATAATTCCACTTTTAGATTATGCTTCCTATGAATCCTTTAAACACAATAATATCCCTCGTTTCCACCATATTTAAGTCACAAACACGCAGGGAAAAAACCCGCCAAGCAGGTGTTCAGCAGTTTTTTCTTAAATATTATTTAGCATTTCGTTTTTAAAATTTTTATTTTCCGAAATATTGTATAGGATATACATGGACTTATTGACATATGATAAATTAATTAGATTATTTATGTTTTGACAAGTACATTTTCAATGTCCCCTAGAAACTCTTGTGCTTACATTTGAGTTACATATAAATTGTTTCGTTATGCTTAATTAAGTAATATAAATAAATATTGACTATATAAGATAAATAAAAAAACAATCTCTTTGATAATCACGAGTGATGGTAAGGTATGGTACAAATTGTTGTTTAAATATAACTAGATTACATAGCTAATTCAAAGAGATAAACTGGGAATAGACTTGAATAGTTTCGGAAAGATAATATTAAAACACTGAACAAGACTGCAGTGGAACCCACGTGAGAAGTCCTGGTCGCCGACAATACACCTAGTATTTTGGGGCTAAAGAATTACTTCCAGGGCATATCAGCCCGTTTCCTCGCTACCCCTCAACCCCCCTTAACCTCTGCACAATCACTCATCTGGCGGATGGATGTAGAAGCATGTGTGAACTTCTGTTTGTCTCTGCTTGAGAAGCCGTGGGGGGATTGGGGTCTTCTGTGTGCTTTGACCAGTTCAAACGTTTTGAACTTCGTATAATCAGAGGAGGAACTAAAACGAAATGCTGTGAAATGAAGTGTGCCATTCCGTCCGAATAACATCATTTTTTACTTCTTTTCTTGTATTTATACCTTTTACTAACAAAAACGTTTGTGTTTACGGTTTAAATCTATTGAGAAACCGTTGTCAGAATTAAGTTCTTTTAGTATTCTATTGTTTAGGGCATGAGAAAAAGAGATGTGCAACGATAACATTTTATTAGGCTACATAAAACGCACTGTCGATCATGTGTGTCCTTGGAATATATTTAATTTAATCGAAAAGTTTCGAAAACGTTAGTGTTAGAATGTCCTACGGAATTGCACATACACATTACAAATTTCCAAACGAAACAGAATATTGATCACTTTTTGAGTATATAACGATATTTCTCTCACTAGTTCTAGATCCATCCATCCATCCATTTTCCAAACCGCTTATCCTATTGGGTCGCGGGGGGTCCGGAGCCTATCCCGGAAGCAATGGGCACGAGGCAGGGAACAACCCAGGATGGGGGGCCAGCCCATCGCAGGGCACACTCACACACCAGGCACACACACATGCACACCTATGGGCAATTTAGCGACTCCAATTAGCCTCAGCATGTTTTTGGACTGTGGGGGGAAACCGGAGTACCCGGAGGAAACCCCACGACGACATGGGGAGAACATGCAAACTCCACACACATGTGACCCAGGCGGAGACTCGAACCCGGGTCCCAGAGGTGTGAGGCAACAGTGCTAACCACTGCACCACCATGCCGCCCCTAGTTCTAGATCATGCATCTAAAATTAAAAAGAAAACAGACCACATCAAATCATTTTTATTAGAAAACGTTAAATAATGGCTGACTTTTTTCAAGTTAAATATTCAGGTGATATTTGTTTTTATATGAAAATAAAATATGCAGTGTGCTGCTTGGGTTACTCTGCTTTAAGTACGACATTTAGCATGTAAACATAAATACATAAACAAACCGCAATTTATATATAAGAAAACATTTGGGTAGAATTTATGTATAGCGGGTTCTGTGCTATTGTCTCAATCCACTCAGTGCTCCTGAATTTTGTTCACATGTTTAGATTTCATTGTGAAATAGTAATTTCTTCAAAATAGCAGAAATGTCCCCGCGACCCAGTAGGATAAGCGGTTTGGAAAATGGATGGATGGATAGCAGAAATGTTAAACTGCCTCTGAGACTAAATTTAGTCAGGATTGGTTTGTAAGTTTAAGATTAGTCAGTATGAAAGTATAAAGATCCATCCCTGTACTGTAGAAATGGGTCTGAAATTAATTAGGACCCATAACACGTGTCCATTTAGGACTCCACTTAGAGTTTCTCCATTTCCACTATGATTTATTTTATATTAAAATAATTTAACGTGAGCAATTGCAATGTTAATGGAGAGTAATGAAAAGTAACATTTCCTATCAAAAAAGTACAACTGGACCAGCTGTCCAGGTGTGGCATTTCCACCCCATCCTCCATTTTGGGTGGGTATTGGCAGCTTATTTTTTAAAATACCATTTAATATATATACGTTTTTAGTTATTATTGAGAAATTTCCATCATATTTTGCTTAGATGATTAGTCTCCTCCCCTGGTCACCTGTCCACTTCAGGGATGCCAGCAAAACCAGCAGAACGTGCTGAATGAGACCCCATTACCTATATGTTGCGTGCTGTTGATGTTGAGAGGAAAAATATATATATTTTTTTATTGAAATGAACCTTCTGCTTCATGAAATTTCACTTGTTTTTCCATGTTCTGGAGCACAACCTTCTCATTATTAAATTTGATTAAGTTAAAAGTGATGACATAGAGAAATAATAAAACACTGTTAGTGTTAACAGACTGGAGGCAGTTGAAAATCTAATCTGAGATAGTTTTTGTTACTATGTCAGTCTACCTCTCCTTTACACTTTCCACACATTTCTAACTGCTTCTCCTAAAAAAAAAAGAATACGACACATTAAAATTCCATCATATAGAACAATGGCAGTTAGTTTGAGGATATTTATACACATCTGGTCTTTATTTTCTCATGAGCAGAAAAGACGGTAACCCTTCCTTTGACGCGCAAAGCTGCCCGCTGAGTTTGATGGGCTTAATAACAGATGGGTGGTTTAACGTTTACCAGGGCTGGCATAGAGACAGTCACTCAAATACCAATCATATTAACAGCAACTAGTGCAAGTGCATCTTCTTGCACTATGACATTTCACACTATATTTGGTGAAAATAGCCACAAGATCCATTAGCAGTAAGTATAGTATTTTTGACAGTCTAACTGTAGATGCATTTTTTAAATCCTTTGCTCTCCTTTCAATTTGCTGTAGAAATTTATTTTGTGAAACATGTTAATGAATACACCACGTGAGAAAATATAACGATAGTTATATTAAATTTGCCCTCCCTGCCAAGTTACTGTATTTCCTGTTCAATGGGAATTTTTGGTAGAATATATAGGAACAGGATTTAGAAAAAAGGAGGGAAGACAAATGAAGAATAGAGAATATTTCAAGAATGCAAGTGGACCGATAAAAGTGTGTGAAAATAAGAAACCTAAATTTGGAAGATGGGAGGGGAGGCAGAGCCAGTGGTGGAATATCATGTGTGTGACATTCAGGGTTGGGTGTCTGCTGTCAGATGATAAGGCAATGGGTGTACCTGATGTTGTTCCACAGAACATAGATCATCACCATTCACTCCTCATTACTACCAGAAAGAATTCTGTTATCCAACATTAATTAGTAGAAAATAATGATAAATGATTGCCTGTTTTATAGCAGCTCGGTATTTTTTATCACTTTTGTTTTGCTATTTTTGGTTGTATTGATTTTTTTTTTTGTACAAGCTAAATATGGAAACAAATGAGCCATGGTGCACATGTGGAAAATTGGTGATTGCCACACATATGTGCCTAGAATGGGAAAAAGGCAGATATCTTTATGGTATGGCATGAGCCGGTAGGGCTTGATGGTTTGAAATAGGGTCTTGGTGCCGACGTGTTTTGTGATGGGCTGCAGGCTGCACACTGAGTAAATTAGCAATATTTCATTAGGGGAGCATGTCAGCCTGAAGAATGAAAGGAAAGACATTGGCCTCAAAGTGCTAAAGCATGCACAATTAACTCAAGCAGCTGCCCAGACTGTGAGGTCACAAAGAGGTAGGCAAAATGGACTATCTGCTAAGTGTAATATAGATCACGGGAGCACAATGCATGCTGGGTAACATTTCTGGGTGCTCAGCACATATTTAAACACTTATTACTTTGCTTCAGTCAAATATTGGTATTAACTTTGGACATTTCAGCATAAGTATTTTCTACATGAAAACAGTACACAAACATCGCTGTCTGAGCAAAACATGCAATCTTCACACACAAATTCATGTAACCACTATTAATTAATTGATCAGTGGAGGCATGTTATTCGCTATTGGGATTACTTATTCATGGGTATGGTGAAAGTCCAATTGAGAGCTGAGCCACATGCCAAAAAAGTTATGGAGGGTTCTTAATAGTGTCCAACTTATTGGTCCCATTGGCATGGACTGGGTTCATTCATCCCTTTAGAAATGAGCATGAATGCAGGAAAGCCTATAACCTGGATAATATAGTCTTCCGTCATTAAGCAGGTGCAACCAGAAACGCTCTCTTCTCTAACTGGTAAAAGACACTTTTACTTCCATGCTTATTAGCCAATATAATCTCTGATTCAGGAGTACAACACTGTTTTTTAGACAGAACAGGTGCCTGGAAACGCACTGAATGGCAGGGATTGCCCTGGAATCAACATGCCGTTTTCTCCCACAAGCAGTAGTAGGACCAGCCAGCTGGCTAAACAACCTGCTAGCAATTGCCCAGGAACCAACAGACCTCAACCCAAAAGGAATTACTGTACTTCATGAAGAATTTCTTATGTGGTAGCAGCAGCACTAACCCCAGTCTCAGTGAGGGAGAGTCAGAGAGGGAAATACCTTGTCATGTCTGTGTGTGTGTGTCCGTGTCTTTATGTCTACGTGTGTCTGACTGCCTTAACTCCTGCGGAAGGTAGTGTACCCCTACAGGGTGATATATGCTTTCTGAAGCCTGTTTGCAATTATTGCTGAGATTTAGCAAAGTTCCCATAAAATGCAGATTGAGTACTAACTTCTGCCTTTATCTTTAGTGCCATTTGGGTTTGCTGCAGTCAACCTGTAACACATGGATTGTAACTATGGCTAATTAAGTAATTAGATAATTACCAACTTGGAAAGCCCTCAGAAACACCTGCCTGTAAAATGCGTACAACGTGTATTTTTACAGTTCCTAAAGTCTCCTTTTATACTATTATCCTGTTTCACAGACAGACACCAAGCTAGAATCCTACTTTTATACTTAATTTCTGTGTTATTTAGACATGAATTTTGAATTAAATTTAAATCAGTTTAATTGCACTGTATTGAAGAATACAAAAAGGTTTAAGAATGAGAAAAGTTTTGGAATTAAAAAAAACTTGTGTTAAAAAATTAAGAATGGAGGGGTGAAAACTAAGGTCTTCATAATTATATTGCTCTTTATTCATGAAGCCAATAATGTTCATTATTATTGTTATTACTATTATTATTATTATCATTTTCACAAAGTATCAAAAACAACTTCCTTCAGCTTCCTTTATTCAGCCTGAGTGCCTGGTGAACATGTGTTTCTAGCAGATCCCTGTCTCATAAACACGCCGTCCTGTGCACATTCAGTGTCTGTCTAGCCCCTAAAAGAGCGTATCACAGCAAAGGGACCAAGTTGTAGAGTGGCGTGTGGAGGGGACCAGTTATAGATAATTAATGTACTAAAAGAAACTCCATGTTTCATAACCTTTCTTGCACATGCCATATCAATAACAATTAAACAACTCTTAGCATTGAAGGATATACAGCACATGTACATTAAGCATTACTACAGTAAAATGTTTTAATTACATTTTGCTGCATACATTTATCGTGTAACTATGGATGCATGTTCTTTCTATATGAGGCTATTTAGAACAACGTTTCTTATCTAAAATGCAATAAATAACACACATTAATATACATTATTCTAATAAAATGCAACTTAGACAATGAAATTATGACTTTATATAAATTTCTTTGTAACTATAAAAACGGTCAAACAAATTTCCAGAAACTCACAACTTAATATATACATGAATATTCGGTGTATTTCAATGTGTAGACATCTTACAAAGGTTTTTCTCAGAGACACCTTACAAATACACATATATGCAAATAAGAGGTTGCATTTAAAGAACTACAGCAGCGCTTAATAACGGAATCCGATTCGTTGAGGTTTAACAATATACATCACAAATCAGAACATACGAAATACTAAGAAACTGAAATGAACGATTATTGTAAAATGCAGACAATAACTAACTTTACAGGAAATAAGTAGATGGAGTGTACACAATTGTAGATTCGTTGATAGCTACAAAACAAAATCATCAATTATCCAGTTTGGAAGTATTTGACGAAAAAAATTATAATAAAGAAGTCATACTTTGAAAATATGTTTTAGAAGATAATACTATTTTGTTCAATCTAGCTGACGTAAGATGATCGTTCGTCAGGACAACCAACTAATTAAGAACAAATTAAGTGCATTTGATTTCATATCAAGAAATACAATTGAAAGAAATTGATTACTTGTTTGGAAATGTACATGTGTTTGTACCAAAATACATTAAATAACATTTTGTTCGTCAAATTGATATTAGTGATTTATCGCAGATACATTTCCGGTGGCCGAATGACATTTTTCATGAACCAGAAGTTGAATCGACACTGCAGACGAAATGCATTGTGGGTTGAGGCACAAGCCTTATCTAGCGTGTCCTTTATTAAAAGCTTGAACGCTGCCGCGGGAGTAACACATGTGGCAAAATGGCGGCTCATATTCAAGGCAATGAAAGTAATAGATTTACGTAGCTGCATTTCCTAAGAGTAAAGCTTTTTGCTATAGCCAAGATAAATTCTCGAAAATCCTCAGATTGGTTATAGGCGCTGTCTCTCCAATCGTTTTTGTTTTGTCATGAATATTAATGACCTTATTATATTTTTTATCCAGAATGTATACTTTTTAGTAAACTATTTGTCAGAAATAAGTACCTTGGGGAATTATCACGGACATTTTTATCAAAATACATTTTTAAGCACGTATATTGTATTTAAAAACATAGCTTAAATATATATACCTTTTGCCACGGACACGCTTGTCCATGTATAAGGACTGTTTGACTATCCCTGCTTCCAGCTACCTTGCAAATGTATAAGTACACAACACAAATCCTATCTGATCTCGTTTTGCGTCATTGGATATTAAAGCATTTCTTGAAAAAGATGCTCCATTGCTATTAACTTTTATTGACATATACATGGATGCCCCAGCACCAGTTTAATGTTTTATAATCCTAGCATAAAAATAACATACTACAATCGAATCCAGAAGCTCATACTTCCATTCTTTTCGCGCTTTTTAAAAGCCGCCAACACGCATGGCTGGTGCTCTTATAAGCTCCTCCCACATGTGGCGTCACCAGCGAGACACCGGTTTTGAAAGCCGTCTGCTTCTGTAGACATGGCGGCCGGAGTGGGTGATTTAAAATGTTTCTTTATTAGGTTAATTGGGATAATCCTCCTATCTCTGCTGTTTTCTGACGCAGCTGTGCCTGTGTGGGATGAGAATGGCTACGTACTGTACTGTCCGTGCATGGGTAATTTTATTTCGTTTACCTTGTATTGTTTTTGGATATAGTACCAAGTACATTTCCACAGGCAGATTAACCAGCCACTTTAAACTGTGCCAGTTTAACAACCGATTCTGCTGCACATGTGGTATACTACCTGCCTAAGTACATGATCGCCTGTGTTTATGACAGTTTAACTTTGCGATTTCTTTGTTACACTAGTAATTACTTAATTCGTTTATTTTATTTCAGGTAGATTTGGCAATCAGGCAGACCATTTCTTGGGGTCCCTGTCATTTGCCAAAATGCTCAATCGGACGCTGGCAGTTCCGCCCTGGATCGTTTATCGGCACCACACGCCCCCTTACACCAATGTAAGCAGATTGATTGACATAGATGTATTTAGGATGTTTTATCTGTATTAGCCTGCTGTACCTGGAACCAGAGTGATAATTAAGGCAATGTAAAGTCACATTCAAAATGTATATCCCCTCATCCCCCAACCATACACGCGTAAAAAGATGCACATCCCCTACGAAGAGTTTTTCCAGCTGGATGCCCTGCATGAATACCATAGGGTGGTGAGTCTGGAGGACTTCATGGAGCATTTAGCACCTACACACTGGCCTCCAGGCGAAAGGGTGGCTTATTGTTTTGAGGTGGCTGCCCAACGCTCTGCTGACAAGAAGACCTGCCCCATGAAGGTAAGCAATTTATCGCAGACACATAAACTTAACACTATAAACATAACAAGATTGACTTCTGAATTCACAAGTTACTGCTTGCACACAGCACTCTCCCCGAGCTTGATTATAAATTGTTTGCGTACTGGAATGTTTCTCTGAAAGATTTAATTGAATGTTTTATGTCGAGAGTTTACCGAAGAATCGATATGATTTTTGTTTTTGATGAATTCCATGTATTATCTTCTATACCCTACTAACGTGAATGGATTTGACAAAGCCTGCAGTCCATGTTCTGTTTTACTTCAGAAATGCTCATTTACCATGAAATATACACTGTAAGATAAAGTTAGTATTATTTCATTCAGTTGTGTAAAGTCAGTTGCATTCTAGCATTTATGCTAAGACTTGGTTATTTAAGTGCAGCTCCTAATATGGAGTCAGCAGTTCTTTGTCTTTCAACAGTGTGTCGTCATATTTTTCCATTTTCATATTTATTTTGAACGTTACGTTGCATTTTCTTTTCTTCCAGGATGGCAATCCGTTCGGCCCATTCTGGGACCACTTTGCAGTGGAGTTTGATAAGTCGATACTTTTCAATAGTATATCATTTGGATCCTACTATGAGACCCACTGGATGACAAAGTGAGTGTTTAATGTAATATTTTCATAGTAAAAAAATGTTTTAAAAATGCAGGCTATAGCACATTACATTTCTGGCATGTGCATGCAAAAATGACTTAGTCATTCTTTCAAATAGATTAGTTGTACAGACATTCCTAGGTTACCAACAGGTTTTGTTCAATAGGTATATCTTTAAGTTGAATTTGTAGGTCGGACAAAAAAATGTAGACAGTAATAATAAAATTCACTACATATAATTCTGTACTGTACGTTGAGCTGATGAATGGCTAAAGCCACACAATGTTTTCATGAGTCACACAGTAGTGTATATATTTATCACAAACCATTGTATTTAATCCAAACCCTAACATTATAGGCTTTATGACAGCCCATTTGTAAGTAAGAGTTGTCAATAAGTCTGGCATTCTTAACCCAGCCTGTATATACATTTTTGGCTTGTGTATTAGGTTTGCATATTTAAAAGAGACAAAAAGGACCAGTGATGGTTATATAGGGACTATGGAGAAAAATTACCTTAATTTGCTCTAGAAATTGTGGGACTTAACTTTAACCGTATTAACTTTTGTATTGTTGATGTTGTATTATAGCAGGCTTGTTGCGTACCTTTTGTGTGTGTAGATTCCCTCCTTCTGAGCATCCTGTCATGGCTCTCCCTGGAGCTCCAGCCCAGTTTCCAGTTCAGGAAGAGCATTTAGGTTTGCAGCGTTATATGGTGTGGTCAGATAAGATGGTACAGGCAGGAGAGGAGCACGTCAAAGCCCTGCTCAGTCGACCATACGTCGGCATTCACCTGAGAATTGGATCAGACTGGGTGAGATGATTGTGGTGCAGACATTCAGCGCATTTCTTACATTATGTATTGTTTTAATATGAGGAAATCACTTTGTGAGAATGTTCAGTTATTTAGCATTCATGTATATTGGATTTTTAATGGTAGCCTTATTTTTTATTAATCTAAATTTGCTTTGTTTTTGTTGTACTCTGGTTCAAAACAACATGGTATTTAAAATCTCGCAATGGCTAAAAAACTGCTCTTCCTCTCCTTTCAGCAAAATGCCTGTAAGCTTCTGGAAAATAAGGACACAGGGCCCCATTTTATGGCGTCCCCGCAATGTGTGGGATACAGTCGTCACACGGCTCGACCTCTCACCATGACAATGTGCCTGCCCGACCTGGCAGAGATTAGCCGTGCCCTCAGGCTGTGGGTTAAGAAGATAGGTGCCCGCTCTGTCTACATTGCAACTGACTCTGAGTCCTATAAGACTGAGATCCATAAGCTATTTAAAGGAAAGGTTAGTCTTCGTGAATGACAAACCTCCTACACCCTTGATCAGTCATTTTTCATTCTGCTATTTGCACCTCTTGGATATGTTGCACTGTTCCACAAATACTGCTTATATTTCTGGTTTCTTACTTTTTCCTAGTGTTTTTTTTTCTCCTATATTCATTGTCCTTTGTTGCGTATACATATTGGCTGGAGTTCTACCAAATAATATTTCACTTATGAACTGAATTGAAAATGCTTGGTAAATTCCAAATCATTTCCTGGAGCTGAAATTGAAATGGCGATTGCTCCTTGGTCTAGGGAAACATAATTGCAACTGAAGTGGAATGATAGGAAACCGAATTGAATTTCACTTAATTTCAAGAAATTTAAATTCTAATAGGTTTTCTTGATTTGCTAAGTATTATTATTATTATCATTATTATTATGCTAAATACTTCAGAAGAGAGCAAGCTTCCGAAGTCACATCCACAACCACACTGCTACCAGCATCAAGGGATGTTTTCTGAACCTACCATTCCATGGTTAGGAAACTAATTCTCTTGAGTACCGGAATCCAGTTCCATTACTTGGCCAAACTTGTATTCCAGGACATAGCTGTTCAGCAAGAAAATTAAACCTGACCTATTTGTAATCCTAGCGATTTTCAAATTCTGAACAGGGCATGATTGTTCAATGCAATAAAAAGTGATATTTAATAAAAGGACATCAGTATAAATCAATAGATAAGTTTTGAGGCATTGTATTAGAGAAACAAGTATTGCAGTACACATTTTTTCCACTGCACGCAGTAACTTGCATGTCTATATATGTAACTAATCAAAATATTTCTGTTCATGTAATCGTTTACTGGATGAAATAATTTAGTTCATTTTATGGAAAATGCATCAGTTTTAAAAACAGATTTGTTTGGATCTGAAAATTGTACAAGAACTTCTTCCCTTTTCCTATTTTCCTACAGGTGAAGGTTGTCAACCTGCAGCCAGAAATGGCACAAATTGACCTGTATATTCTGGGACAAGCAGATCACTTCATCGGGAACTGTGTGTCTTCCTTCTCTGCTTTCGTAAAGAGGGATCGAGATATCCATGGACGTGCCTCATCTTTCTTTGGCTTGGACAACCCTGGAAAGAGGGATGAACTTTAATAATATCAAGTAGCATTGAGGTGTAAACCCTTGAATTTACTTCATTTGATTAGTCTGAAACATCTGTCTGAAATGGCTATGAATGGTTTTTACCGATAGAAATGAGAATTAGTAGGTCAGCTACAAGGAGGAAATAATAATGGAAATGGTCACTTTTTAGTATCTCTTTACCCAATTCAACATACTTATATTAATGTAGAATTGAGATACACTGAGTTTCCAAAATATATATATTTTTATATGCACTACAGTATTATACTATAGAATGCCAGTTTGATACTGATTTGTTTATTTGGTCCAGCAGGCCTTTCATGGCACTGGAGCATTTCCAGTTTCCCCAAACAGAACTTCTCTTCAATAGTTGAATTTGCATCCCAGTCAAGGGAGGACGAACCTGGGTCAGTTCATTAAGCACGCATTCTCCGTGGCTGCAGAAAGTACATCCCTTTCAGAGAGCATGTTATGAAAGGAAAAACAGGGAACCTAGAACCTTTCTTCCTCTCAGCTGGATTTTTCATCATGTGAGCATGGGCACATATAGGTGGTGGTAACTGATCCTTGGGATGCTAATTATAGGGAGGTCATTATAATGTTACCGCCTTGTATATCTTTCTGTTGCACTCCGATTTGTGTGTCTAAATATGCCAGCTATTTTCCAAAGAAACTCTTGAACTCACTCTGTACTTGTTTCCTTTAATGTGAGGCACGGGCAAAGTAAATGCGAGTTGAGAAGACACTGAATAGATTTCTGTTCGTTCGTGAAGTCCTGTTTTACAATGTTGTCTGCTTCCTTTATATATCCAGTAAGATGTTTTCAGAATGCAGTATAGTTATGTTAGCAGTGTATTATCATTTCATCTGCATTATTATTTTAAGCATGGAGTAATCATGAAGCAGTTTCCCTGCCTTTATTGTAACTAAACATACCTACACTATGAAGACCTATGACCTGGAAGTGCAAACATTCTTTTTCCATTCCATATAATAACGTTCAGTGTATACTGTTATGTGTCCGTTCAATTATCATGTGTTGCAGGTCAAATTTGAAGGGTGGCCAGATTTTATTCAGTTGTAAAAACCAACTAATTTAAACGCCTTTTGGAACCATTTACGCATGTGAATTATTTCTCCAACTCATCTTGCACTTTGTAATGTACTATATACAGCTGTGTATCGTCTGCGTTGACTTTTGTAACACGATACATGGAAATTGTAGAAATTACTTCACATTTTGGATTCTAGCAAAGTATGCAACAGTTTCGTATTACATTAAAAGAATGCATACTAAAACGTATAACTATAAAATATTGTAAGGCCAATTTATTTGTTGAAATTATGTCTTTAGTATGTTTTGGGATTTATCGCAATATGACTACTATTTAGATTACCGAAAGATTCTGTTGCAAAAAAATGTAGCCACTGCTATTTTTAACACATCCAAATGGATGTCCTTAGACATATTTTGATAATTCTGTATTCCAGATAATATGGTTTTTGTGAAATAAAACTATCTTTTTCCGATGGAGTGAATTCGTCAGGCTTGGAAGGGTGGGAGGATGTTTTCTCTCATCCCAGCTTTTCCGGGTGGAGGCGCAGAGGCGCTATCCCGCTCCTTCCGGGAAAACGCAGGACATGCAGGCAGGACTGCAGTAATGGCCGATCTCGTCGCTGAGCGGAGCTCCAGGTAGTAGGCAAACGAGGAGCTGTGTCATCGGCCTGACGTTTGCTTTTTCTGTAAGTGGAAAGCACAACTTGCTGGGTTTGCTAGTTTGGGAAAAACCGGGTGATGCCTTGATTTTCTGCGCGCGGGGGGTCGCGCTGAAGCTCGCCTTCCTTCGCACGAGACTGTTTTGCCGTTGCTAGGCCGCTCGTGCTCGGTTGCCGTGGAGGCGACCCTTTAGTTTCATTCAGCGAAACCTTCAGCACGAAGCTGGCGTGGTGGCTGGCGCTCTTGTCGGCGTTATTTTTATGTGTATTTATGTATAATATAATTCGATGTGTTTTAGACAATAAAAAGTACTGCTTGTTTAGTAGGATGGTTTACGATACTATTTAGCCCTTGAAAAAAACGCCCGGCAGTAAGCAGTTTGAGACTGGTAGATTTTGTACAGGTTACTATCAGCAAAACGTATTTATGCGTTGATTAGGTTGAATAAATTAATTCTGTCAGCTATTTCCTGACCGCTGACAATCTGAAGTAGCGTTTGCATAAGTTAATACAGGTACCGATTGTTAGAATGGAAGGGTAAGCTGGCTAATTAGCATTAGCTAATGAAAACGAATTAATTTTGCCTGGCTCGCTAGTGGCGGTCATAGACGTCATTGTCTATGAATGTTTATAATATTAATAGTGAAATCGATTAATTCAACTTGAGGACCGTCAAAACCAGGTCTTCGTGATTTATAAAATGCTTTCTGAAGGAAGCGGCGATTTCCTGTGAAACATTCGTCTGTTTTATGACTGGGATTCCCAAGATATTTAATAAAGCAGAGGAAAACCCCTGGAAATTAGTATTTTGACGCTGTCGGGTCTATAGGGCGAAATGGTTTAAGACTGGAGGATCAAGCTGGCTGCGGCGACTAACAGCCACCGGTCAGTTTTATACGTATGCAGTGATTTCGGCCTGACAATTCATTTAATTTTATTAATTTGGCTGTGACATTTCCCCCCCCCCTGAATCTAATGTCAAAATTGAGAATCCCTGCTTTACGTGTAAATAAATAGTGATTAAACGTTTTCTTTGTGAAAGGTTACAGAATATTTTACGTTATTGATGTTAGAGTAATTTCGTTCTTTCGTACGAAATATCTAAGTTTCGCTTGGGTAAACAGGATTGTTTTTTGCAGAAATACACATGAAATGTTATTAAAGTAAATTATTCTGTAAATGCCATCAAAAACGCCAGATGTTTTTTTTAATTGAGTGATCCTCTTCCTGCAGGTGTTGATGCTCCTGCAGTCAGTGCTGTGAAAGAACGTTGTAAGCAACAAATGAATTAAGGAGTTAAGAAACTAACAAAATGTCCAAGAGTAAGAACTCAGAGTCTGTGAAGGTGGTGGTGCGATGCCGACCAATGAACGAAAAGGAGAAGGCAGCCAACTTTGAGAGGGTTGTCTCAATTGATGTGAAATTCGGGCAGGTGTCCGTGAAGAACCCCAGGGGCACTGCCCAAGAACACCCGAAGGTATTCACCTTTGATTCTGTCTATGACTGGAACTCTAAGCAAGTGGAGCTGTATGATGAGACGTTCAGGTCGCTTGTAGAATCTGTCTTGCTGGGATTTAATGGCACAATTTTTGCCTATGGCCAAACAGGCACAGGGAAAACCTACACAATGGAAGGGGTGCGTAATGATCCAGAGCGCAGAGGTGTTATTCCAAACTCTTTTGAGCATATTTTCACACATATATCACGGTCACAAAACCAGCAATATTTAGTACGGGCTTCTTACCTGGAAATCTACCAAGAGGAGATCAGAGACCTTCTGTCGAAAGACCAGACTAGGCGTCTAGAATTAAAGGAACGTCCAGACACAGGAGTTTATGTCAAAGATCTGTCTTCCTTTGTTACAAAGAGTGTCAAAGAGATAGAGCATGTAATGAATGTGGGAAACCAAAACCGTTCAGTTGGTGCCACAAACATGAATGAGCATAGCTCCCGTTCTCACGCCATTTTTGTCATCACCATCGAATGCAGCGAGATCGGCCTAGATGGGGAGAACCACATCCGTGTTGGCAAGTTAAACCTCGTGGACCTGGCAGGCAGCGAAAGGCAGACTAAGACAGGGGCTCAGGGGGAGCGGCTGAAGGAAGCGACCAAGATAAATCTTTCTCTGTCTGCACTGGGAAATGTTATATCTGCACTGGTGGATGGCAAGAGCACCCACATTCCATACCGTGATTCGAAGCTGACGCGACTTCTGCAGGATTCACTGGGGGGGAATGCCAAGACTGTGATGGTGGCCAATATTGGTCCGGCCTCTTATAATGTGGAGGAGACCCTGACTACCCTGCGGTACTCTAACCGTGCGAAGAACATAAAGAACAAGCCCCGTGTGAACGAGGACCCGAAGGATGCACTTTTGCGGGAGTTCCAGGAGGAGATTGCCCGTCTCAAAGAGCAGTTGCAGAAGCGTTCTGGCAAGAGGAAGAAGAGGAGGAGGAGGAAGAGGTTCGGGGAAGGTGGGGAGGAACTGGATGAAGAGGAGGAATATGATGATGAGGATGATGACGGAGCTGATGGGGCAGATGGAGAAGAGAAGGAGGATGCTGACTACTGGCTGGAACAGCAAGAGAAGCTTGAGAAGGAGCAGAAAGCCATCATGGAGGACCATAGTCTGGTGGCAGAAGAGAAGCTGAAGTTGCTCCGGGAAAAAGAGAAGAAGATGGAGGACCTCAGGAGGGAGCAAGAAGCTGCAGAACTGCTGGCAGCTAAAGTGAAGGTAAATAATTTCTTTCAGTGGCGCACATATTCTGAGCATGTTTTTAATGTGTCTATGACATCATTTAATGTTGTTTTTGCCCCATTTGTTCTTTTATAAGGC
The DNA here is from genome assembly GCF_023856365.1 of Brienomyrus brachyistius. Taxonomy (NCBI): domain Eukaryota; kingdom Metazoa; phylum Chordata; class Actinopteri; order Osteoglossiformes; family Mormyridae; genus Brienomyrus; species Brienomyrus brachyistius. The sequence goes on along the minus strand of NC_064538.1, from coordinate 9,238,287 downwards.
TATGGAGAGCAAGCTTCTGGTTGGAGGGAAAAATATCGTAGACCACACCAATGAGCAGCAGAAAATACTGGAGCAAAAGCGACAGGAAATTGCTGAACAGGCAAAATGTTTAAGCTTGAATTTTTTGCTGTTGGGTGGCTGTTTGTATCCTTACTTGTCTTAAGTGCAAGGTCCAAATGAAACACTTTACAGTTTGATGGGTTCTTTAAAATTATGTTTACCAGTCTTTTGTGTGGACTGTTGTAATATGAATTACGATTCACTTCCATTAGGAAGGACGTCATTGTTAATGTTAATGATCTATCACGTTTGTCACTTGACAGTATTTTCACTACACAGATGTATAGTGTATGCATGTGTGTGAGACAAATAAAACTTTTTTTCCCCATCTGCCTTCACCCCATTGCTGTCATGCTTCTGCTGCCAATGCCTACTTGTCAGTGTGGGTCTTTGTTACACCCGTGGTGTGTTTACAGAAACGCAAGGAGCGAGAGATACAGCAGCAGGTGGAATGTCGGGATGAGGAAACGCTGGAGCTCAAAGAGACGTACAGCTCCCTCCAGCAAGAAGTGGACATCAAAACCAAAAAGCTAAAAAAGGTCAGTATGAGTGCACAGCAGGTCATGTTCCTACCTCCTTTCATTTGAGTTGTAGCATTGCAGTCAGTATTACAAACCTTTTTAGGAATTATGTTTCTGTGGTCGTCATGATTATTAAGTCATTGGCATAATTGTCTTTTATCAGCTGTTTGCAAAGCTGCAGGCCGTAAAGTCAGAGATCCAGGATGCTCAGGAAGTACACATCAAGGAGCGACAGGAACTGGAACAGACACAGAATGAGCTCACCCGGGAACTAAAGCTCAAGTAGGGAACTGTAACTCCTTTCATTTCATCGCCTTTTGTACCATGACAAAATTTCAACATAACCCCTATGAAAGTGACACAATTTTGAAACTAGCTCTTTTCCTCTCTACGTAGTCTCTACTTTCCACGCATCTTTTCTTATTTTGTGTGCTTCACAGGCACTTGATTATTGAGAACTTTATCCCCATGGAGGAGAAGAACAAAATAGTGAACCGAGCATTCTTGGATGATGAGGAAGACCAGTGGAAACTGCGGCCCATCACCCGTATTCAGGAGTAAGCGTCGTGTGCTGCTCTGTGTGTACTGCCGGTCACTTGGAAAGTTTGTGTTTTGCTCTTGTCAAAATGTCTATCTTAATGTGAAAGAGGTGAGGATATGAGCTTGCGTGAGTCACCTTCAGTGGAGGCACAGGAGAGCTCAGATTAAATGGATTAAGTCTTCAAAGACAAACTTAACATGCCAAGAGTATGATTCACTCCTGGAATAAAACCAGTGCACGAGTCAGAAAGGAATAATTTTCTAGAATGGGCTTGGCTTTTCTGTGCACTCCGCTCGTCTGAATTAGTAGGGGGGAGGTCACAGAAACATATGTCGTTCGTCATCTGCAAGTTTTTTTAAAATCATTTCTTCATCTGCTTCCATCTGTCCTGTTGCCCCCTTTCCCAGTAACCAGCAGATGATGACTCGGCCTGTGTCAGCAGTGGGCTATAGGCGACCACTCAGCCAGCATGCACGCAGTGCTATGATGATGCGACCAGACGTGAGATACAGGGTATGCCTGCTTTTTCGTTTTGCTTTAACTGCCTTCCACCAGACTAGCTTGTGCACTGAACATTGATTTGTAAAAGCCACGTGAGAAACCAGAGCGATGGCACTATGTTAATAAATCCCTGGATGGCTCATCTGTCAGCCGCTTTTCTCTAATGCATTTTAATGACCATGTTTCTCAGGGCTGATTATTGATTTAAAGGGGATTTTGCATTAAAGGGAAACAGCAGTTCTTGTATTTTATATAATGTACCTTACAGAACTTTAATGACCCCTTGCATCTGGTTATTTTTCACGTTTGTGGCCCCTGTTTGAAAAACGGTTTCAGCAATTTAATCTTGCAGTGGTTCTTACAGGAGAGGGTAACTTGGCAGACTGCAGAGTAAAGTTGTATCATTTTTCCTGTGTATGCCTTGTGGATCAATACTGTTTGCTTTAGACATTGTAAGTGTAATGCATATAAGCTAATGGTCACAGAGGAAGCCTCATGACTGACTGTAGTGTGGTTCTCTTTCGCTGTGTCTCCAACTGCTGCTTGTTTTATCCATTATGCTTTTCAATACCAGCTTTTTATTTTGGCAAATCTGTTAAATGACGGTTCCTTTGTATTATGGAAAACTCTGGAATTTGATTTAGTTTGATTTTGATATTGTTTTCCAAGTTTGGGTAAGTATGGAAAAAGGAAGGAAAGTATACCAAGACTAATGCAAACATTTGGCCTACTGTATGTTCTAATTTATGTGTTCTAGTAAATCTGAACTTTTTAATGTTTAATGTTTCAATCACTGATGTGAGCTGGTTGTCAGTGCCAAAGTGCACAGATAGCACTTTGAAGAGCCATGGAGTAGGGGTGTACATGTGTGCGCTTGATTAATCTCCATCAGGAAACATTGATGTATGCTACCTTGCAGTTTAAAATGCTCACAGTGGGCAAATGCGAGTTTTTACCTGCTTGTTCTGGCAATGGCAGATATTATTACTGGTTGGTTAAGGATCCCAAGTGTGAACAGAAAGCAAGATACAAAACACGTGTGAAGATGTTTGACATTTCAAACATGGGCTTGTTGTGAGCCACATGATGGGCAGAAGCATTGCCATCTAGTCGCAGCCAGTGGTGGACCCTGGCATGGAAAAGATGGCCAGTTGTCCAGGGTGGCAATCTCCTTGTGCATGTGAGAATCAGAACTTAATCATACACTACAACAGTCTAGTGCAGTGTTTCCAAATCTGGTCCTCAGTCAGTCCACATTTTTGCTCCATCCCAGCTCCAGGTGGGGAGCAAAAACATGGACTGTCTGGGGGTCACCAAGGACTTGATTGGGAAGCACTGATGTAGTGAAATGCTTTGGAGTCATCCAAGGCTAATTCAGTTGAATGGACATGATTTGGAAAGACACACACATGTCAATGTAAGGTCCCACAACTGACAATGCATATCAGACAATAAAAAACTGTCTGCCAAAAAAGTCTTTTGCATGCACGGTAGTATTATCACTGTATTATATGAGTGATCACTTAAGACTTTTCCTGTGCCGCAGGCTGAGAACATACTACTGTTGGAACTGGACCTGCCCACACGGACCACTAAGGTATACGAGGAGCCAGTCATTGCGCCCAAGGTGGCAGCAGCTCTGGAGGATGCCCTGCGGGATGAGGACGAGATCCAGGTTGACGCCTCCACGTTCCACAGCACCGACCTGCTGTGCAGCAGTGCTAGCAGCATGAGGAAGCCAAAGTCTAGGTGAGCTGTTTGCTGGAATACTGCTTTGTTTTCCATTTCCTAATTTAAAAGTACATATGGTTGAAGTAGCAATGTAGTGTGTTGATTGGAGGAGTAAATATTACTGCCTGTGTTCAAATAATCCTATGCAGATGACAGTGGTTGGTCTCCAAAGTATTTGTTTATGTAAATTAGTGTCTGTAAGTAAAAGTAATTCTGTTTGCAATGGAGAATATTATCGATATCGCAAAATATCATGTCCTGATAATATGATGAGGTATTCCTCTACCTGTACTTTAAACATGTCAGTGAGTCGAGTCTGTTTTTCTTTTGAATTGGTAGGGAGGCAAGCTAAGGATCAATCAGAATAAAACCCTTTTCTCCCTCTCCCATTCAGCAGCCTTCCCAAGACTGGAAAAAAGGCGAGCACTCCCAGTTCCTCACAGATTCCCTCCAGCTCAGGACATCCCCTCTACCCACAATCTCGTGGACTTGTACCCAAATGATTACTTGAGTTTCTCTATTCTGGGGGCCCTCTGCTGTACAGAAAGAAATGAAAGGACTGGTACAACCTGACTAAAACACAGGGCAGAAATCTCCCAATACAGGATATTCAAGTTCTGCTTTTTTCCTTTGGTACATTAGATTTCAAGGACCACAAGGGAGGCAAACTGTACAGGACTGTCAGTCTGAATTGTAACCTCTCAAGTGTGTCTACTGTGAATAGAAGGAGTCTTATGTCTCATGTTTAAAGTTATGACCTTAAATTGTCCTTAAAAATAACTACAGTAGAGTGTGTCAGGATACACGCTTTCCCCGTTACTTGAATCAGTGCCACGGTGCACATAGTGTTTTCTTGCTTAAAAGGACTGCATTTCCTTGACAAGGTTTGCATACATTCTGATGTTATAAAATGGCAGCACTCTTACCAGCTGCTGGCTGGGTCAAACTGCTTGTTCCTGGGCACTTTACAGATTGACACATTAAAGAGGCACTTTAAAATATGTCAAGTGCACACATTGCATAGGTGTTTGAAGTTAAAATGTTGGTGTATTTTGTGTAATATGTAATATAGCTTGCGTGCACAATTCCAGGCTGATTCTAATGCTACTCCAAAAGTTGATGAGAACTTGCTAGGACATTTCTGCTATAACAATAATTTAGTGGGGCTAAAAGCAAATTCATCAGTCCAGAATTAGGGTTGGTTTTCAGACATTTATTTATACACTTTAAACACTTGAGCAAATGATATCTTTGCTTGAATTTTTCATTGAAGATCAGGTGAAAGGAGTTTCTCAGAATATAAACTGCAAATGCCGACTGTTTGGCAGGTGACTTTTAGGCTCAGTTAAGTTTTTTGCTTGATGACATGCAGAGCGCCATTTCTGTTTTTAAGCTGTTGCTTCCAGAACATCTGGAATAGGATAATATGAGGGGAAATATACATGAACGTTTCAAGGTGCCTTTAACTTCACTCCATCATGTAAGAAGCAAATATATTTCAAAAGCGCATTCTGGAAAAAAGGAATGACTGGCACCGTCCTTTTAATATGTAATGGCATTTCTTCCTCTGTGTCAGTTTGCAAAACTAGCCAATTCGACTCATACTAGCTTTAAACAATTTTGTGACCGGTATCCAAGCAGCACAATGTTTAGAAGACTAGTTATCCAATCTCCATATCACGAAGAATTTTCATTCCCTTTCCAGCTGAACATCTGTGGTACTGTCTACTGTCTACCAGTAAACACCTCACTGCCATGCATTTGTTGGTAATGTGTTTTATGTGTTGTGATTCACTGCAGTTCCAGAATGAGTTCTTGAATTGTTGTTCGCTTTGCCTTTCACGTGGCGAATACTGAGACACAATTCAGAATTTTTGTCCTGCACCCTTACCTCCACTTATTTCCATTTAGTGCCACTGCTTGCTGCTATTATACTGTAATAACTCTAACATTTACAATGTATATAGTCTGTAAGAATGCATTGATAGATTATCCTTAAGTTTTTCAGTATATGTAAAACCTTTTCAAACATTTGATACAAAGTACCAAGTTTGCAGATCTAGCTCTTATTTTGGTATTACCTGTTTATTTTATAACATTGAAGCTCATTTTGTTGTAGGTTATTTTTCTTGGAGTAGACTTTTTAATGTAAGATTTAAGTTATGCAATACTTGTATATTTTGCATTTTTGAAATGCAGATAAAAGAATATTTTCAGATTGGTAAAATGTTTTTAGCTTTACTTTGTATAAAGTGCACAAAACCTTTTCCAGGAAGGTGGTCCACAGTTTTCATTCGCAATCTTGCGTAATAATTTAGTTTTATTGACTTTAACAAGTACGCATGCTTGGCTTCTTGCATACCTGATTTGAGAACAAATACCCATAATTAGAGAAATTGCGTCAACAACGAGCCGGAAATCACACCTTTTTTTCTAAATTGTGCGGAAAGTAATTATGTACAGCATGATTTCATACATTCATACATATTATAACGTGAATGAATATGACTGAAATGTGAGTTTTAATTTTCAAATGCTACTGTAACAGTCAACCATATAGTCATATTCACTGAATACATATTCCCTGGATTATGAAATGCATTTCCTAAATGTCCTTTCTAATTTATACTGTGATGAATAGGACAAATGTCCATGTATTTTCATTTGTGTGGCTGACTGGGAATGTTAGACTCATCTTTTTACCCTTCAGCGCTTTTTGAATTAAAGATATAAAACAAAAAAGTCCAATGATCACTTTTATAATTTTTTTTTTATTGGTGTCATTTATAATTATTTTGGGAGGGTGAAAATAAATGTCATTAATTTAAAATAACATTTGGGAATTTGAGAATGAAGGCCATGCAAGAGAAGATGCTGGCTGTTATAATTTAGCTTAATTTTATTTTTTTCTCAGCATTTTTAGCTAAAATGGATCTGGGTGTTTTATTCTTCCTGGGTTATGGGTTCGAATTTCACCATCAGTTTGTGTGTGGTTGGCATGTTCTCCCTGTGTTGTGTGCGTTTCCTCCTGTGGTGAAAAAACACGCACTAAAGATAACTCGTCTCTGAACTGTCCATCGAGTATCATCGTGTGTAGGTGCCTGGCAGTGAGCTGGAATACTGTCCAAGGTGTGTACTTCTGCATTATACCCATTTCTGCCTGGGATACGTTCCTGGTGACCGTGGCCAGGTAAGCTGTTAGAAGATGGATGCATGGATGATGACACTGCTATTTTTCCTGTTTTGAATTTAGAACAGAAAAAATTAAGTACAGAATTATACTTTTGTTATGGTTTACATGACCATCTTTGATCTATTACGGTAAAATGTTGAGACAAGGAAACTAAATTATTTTCAAAAGCTGTTTCCAGATATCTGCGACCTTGCATATAAGGATCTTGCAATAAATGAATGAGCTTTGAAAAATTTTGTAGATTTTGTAGGAAATGTCCAGTATACAAACATGAGTAGGGTATCTGCATTATCATTAAAAAATAATACTTTGGTGTGTTAATTTTTCAAACTGCATTCCATGCGCTGTGCTGAATTCACTGTTAAGATCAACATTCCATGAAAAATCAAGTCATAAAAGAATATTGCTCTTAGTCTACACTACTGGTCGAAGGTTTTAGAACACCCACATTTTTCCAGTTTTTTATTGAAATGCAAGCAGTTCAATGTCTTATTGCACTCTGAAATGAAAGCATAGAACAAATACCTAAAGTTAAAAAAGTTCTTCCCAACTGTGTTGCAGAAGTTCCCACAAATGTGTGGCACTTATGGGTTGCTTTGTTTTTACCCCACTGTCCAGTTCATCCGAAACCAGCTTGATGGGGTTTAAGTCTGGAGACTGCGCTGGCCGCTCCATGTTTTCAAGCTTACCATCTTGTTCTTTTTCTTTAAGGTATTTTTGGCATAGCTTGGACTTATATTTCTTGTCATTATCTTGCTGTAGGATGAGCCCTAACCCACTAGGCGCAAACCAGAGGGCACTGCATGGCGCTGCAGAATGCTGTGGTAGCCATTTTGGTTCAGGGTGCCTCTCACTCTGTACAAGTCACTGAGCCTGGATCCAGCAAAACAGCCCCAGACCATCACACTTTCTCCTCCATGTTTGACAGTTGATGTAACACACTGAGCTGTAACCACCACTATTAAGCTGTGCTTGAAGCTGTGGTCCTGTGAGCCACCTATCACGCAAGCTGTTGACTCTCAGAAACTTGTCTTCTGCTGCCGTTGTGACTTTGGGTCTGCCAGACCTCTTCCTGTCAGAGTTTCCCCCAGTTTCTGAGTGGCTTTTGATGGTGAAGGAGACTATACTCATTGACACCATGACTTTCTCTGCAATTTCTCTGTAGGACAGACCTACACTTTTGAGTGTTATGATGGTTTGTCTCTCTTCTATTGTTAATTTTTCTTTAGCCTGACATCCCCTTTATCACAGGTGTCCACCATCAAGTTCTGGGAGGCTTACAGTAGAACAAGGGGTCCCCAGAGGGGGCACCCACAGCTCCCCACCTAAGGTCTCCAAGAGGCCTAGATACACTGAACTGATGTTCAGAGCATTGGCAAAGGCAAGAGTTAGAGCCCATCCCTCAACAAAGTCATAGTGAGACGCCCCTCATTTAGTGGGGTAAACTCCAACGTCCTGGTACCAAATCTGGGGGGCTATGAATAGACCTGGCCGTGCCTGGTGCCTCTTACCGAAGACAACTCCAGGATGGAATAGACTTCAGGCTACGTTGTAGCACATTAAACACTGTTAACACTGTTGCATATCACCACTTTGCACGTGTGGAGTTTTTGAGCAGGATAAGTGGTTGCAAGAGATTTATGTGGCTAACACCTATTTTAAAGCTATGAATATTAATATCATGCACATACTCGACTCCACTTTAAATGCTACTGATTATGACCAAAGCAAACAAACATCAGTTTGTTAGAGGAAAAATGCTAATGTAGAAATTTTGTTTTTAAGTTAAACTCTTGGCCTAGAATATATCCTCTAATTGTGAATATCAAAAATAATGATGATCAAATGAAACTGAAGAGGTACAAAACATGTTTATTGAAACATCTCAAACAATATTTTATTAGCAAGCTCATTTTAAGTTGCATAAAAATAGAAAAATGACATGGACAAAAGTGTGGGAAAATCGTTCCTGTTTTACAAACAAACACATTGCAGCTGAAGTGCTGCACTTGCACAAGAGCTCAGGACGTCAACAGAAGAAAGCAAAGTACAAGCTATCACGTGTCTATCTGGTATTTAAGCTGCGTGGTCATAATCAAACTACTGCACCCACCTCACACTGGACACTGATGCAAACTCTGGAGGAATGTATAGTAATCCAAAACTGTTAGAACCATTATTCCAAGTACCAGTGTCGCATCAACAGATGACAGGATATATGGAGAACAGGACCCGTCTGCTACAAATTTATTTTTATTTACAATTTCTTCTCAATGGTTCCGAAGTGTCATTTATAGGTGTGGAGACCCCACACTGCTAATGAATCTTAGAAAGAACATTTATCTTCCAGAAACATTAAATCCACTAAAGACTACCTCAGCTTTTCTCCTAAAGGTCAATGCTTCTGCACCACGAGTCAGGTTTTGCTTCTCAGAGTCCAAAAATTTAACCAAAGTAGTATACTGAGCACCATTACTCCATCCTAGAAATATTTCTGGTATTTTAATACAAGAAAGGAGAAAGTGAGTCTTTATTTAACCAGGTTAAAGGCTCCCCAGAAATCTTGTTTTCAGCTGCAGCTCAAGAAGTGTTTGCTAAGATGCCGCTTGTTTACTTTTGTCGGTAGTACAACAAGTACATTTTGAGTGGTTCGGGCAATGGCAGGGAGAGGATTCTCTCTCTTAGCAAGTTAATTGCAGGCTCTTGTGCAGAATCTCTGTTTCCCCTCTCCTCTTCCTCATCTTTGGCCTGGTACCCCACCCCAAGACGCCCTAGCTGACCCTCCTCCTCCACACCGTCACTGCTGTCATCGTCAAAGGATTCCGGAATCATGCGGTGCTCTAAGGTGTGTTTGCTGGCCAAGAGCACAGAGTTGATGCGTCGCCGGTGAATGCGCCTGCGCTTGAAACAAGGCCCGCTCTTGGGTACCCCCAACACTGGCCGCTGACACCCAGCGGCCCCGCGCTCATGACTGGCCCCCAGAATCACCTTCAGGGTGTGACGTATGGAGATGCGTGCCAAGTCTTGCAGCGTCCGCACTTCGAACATCGCTGCTTCAGGAGATTCACCAGAGGATGTGCATTTGTACAGGTAAATGAACAGAGTGACAATAATGGGAGGAAAAAATTCAAGAGGTTATTTTTCTCACTACCAAGATAAACACTCTTTTACTGGTTAAACAAAACTAATAATAATCAATGACAACTTGGTGTAATGTAGCCTGACACAAAGCGGCGAGCCACTAACCAAGTTAGAGTTCATTATTTTCGTATAACCACACACCTTGAAGTGGTTTATCCCGCTTATACCACGGCTAATAAAGATTACACTAGTCATAGTTCATTTTTTAGAAGAAAATTAAATCAATTAGCATTTAATAATGTTACATTGTGCCCTTAAAAATACAGTCTCTATAAGGATAGAATGTCTGGTCAGGCTATCACTGGAAGCACCTACGCAACATTGCTGGAGCTATAAGAAAATAGTATTGAACAAAGCTGTGGTATAATCTTGAATATTTTATTAACGTTTGTCATTTATATGGCTGATTCTGCACACTTACGTAGAGAGACCTCTGCGGATTGGCTCCTGTCCCCATTCTTTGGCAGGACAAGAGGAGCAAAAGAAACTGCAATGATCTTCTTTGTTTCCCAGGTACTGTGACTTGTGCGGATGATCTTTGTCAGCTGTAAGAAACAGGAGAACTAAAATGTGCCCTGCATGTAAAAAACATTTACATGTGAACATTTTGTTTGTTTCCAAAATGTAATAATTTAAATTGTGAATTTAACTGTATTTTTTTTAACACAAAGTTCCAAAGTAAGCAAAATAAGCTGAGTGGAAGGGAGACGACTCCCACGGCTGGCCTAAGCAGCTGATATAGCTTGACCAATTTTTATCCTCCATCAGTGTAGTCAAAAAAAATCCATCAAGATTGAACTATACTGCTTCATCTAACACAAACACAACCACAGAAGCACACTTGGTCAATAGTCACTTTAGATCATTTGGAAGGAAAAAAAATAAGTCCTTTAGTGAGATCTACAAATCCTTTTGCATTACCAATAACAACTGCAGTGTCCGTGCGAAGCACCAAGAGTAGAATTAATGGACTAGTGACTAAAGCAGAACGACGTGTACAGTACAGTAAAGAGTGCTTTAAGCATTACACTACGGGGGATAATGCACACCACATCATTCTCAAATTATGCATTTTTATAGGTATTTATTAATAATTACACTGTGTCCATTCATCCCAATGACTGTAAGCAAGTGATAGCTATTGAACATGAAGGACACATACATACATCAATCCATCCATATGTCCATTTTCTATAAGTGCTTGTCCTATGGGCCTTGCACCCATAGCTTCTGGGACAGGCTCCAGACCCATACTGTACCAATTTGCCCCTTTGCTTGTCACTGGGACTGTACCCTCAAGTGCCTGGCAATTGTACCCTAGCTGTAGGTAACTGTACCTTTTAAAGTTAAAATCCAAATTGTTTTTAATGGTGCTGGATGAACACATCAAAGTGACTCACCTTCTCCTCCAGTGGCAAAACCAGGATTCCCCCAACCTTCAGAAGGTTCTTCATAAAGTTCTCATGCTCCCTTTGTACCCCTGCTCCACAGTAGACCCTGTCATACTGTCTGCAATTTGGGATGATCTCTAGGCAGTTCCCAACCACAAAAGAGGGCTCGCAAAACTCAAACCTGCACGGGGACAAATCAAAATATATCAGTCTTCAATGCGTATAAAAACAAGTTCATCTTATGTTACACAACAAAACAAATATTTAATAAATGTGTCACCAGGTCTATGCATTTTCACCCCTTAAAGGTGGCAGCTATGGATTTTCCTACACAAGTAGGGAGTGCACAGGAAGTGTTACTTGTCAAAGCTGTCGCTGGTTTTGATGAAGAAATCCAGTTTCTTGTAAGCATAATCTATGACATCTGCATGAAGCTCAACCCCGTGGTTGACACCAAAAGGACCTGGCAAAAAAGTCAGTGGTCAGAAAATGAATAAATTGTGGACTTACATCAGCAATGAGAAATCCCACATTAGAAATGGCCATATTTTGTATGGTAAACTAAAGTTGTTTGTGCAGAAAAAAAACGTTAGAAGACTAAACACACACGTTCCAGTTTCAACATACAATTAACTGATCTTGCAAGACAAGTTAAACATGCAGCAATGAATATTTATTTTGCCAAATAGTTCATTACACAATCTATCGGCAAGGAGCAACTGCTTCTGCAGGAACAACTGAATATTCAGCAGTTTCATCTCAGTTTGAACAGTTGAGGACCAGAAAGGGGATCATCTGACATCTCAAACTTAGTAAAAGGTCTCACCGAGAATGAGGCCCACCATGGTGCTGAGGTAGCCCGTACCGCTGCCCAGGTTCAGGAAGGACAGCCCTGGCTGCAAATCCAGGGCCTCCATCACCTCAGAGTAGATGCAGGGAGCAGACAGGTGGATGTTTCCATGCCTCCAGGCGAGGTCTTTATAGGCGTTATCACGGAACTCCTCCAAATAATAGTCAGCACGGTCAATGGCCCGAAAGGCCTGCTCCACCAGGTCGGAGCGAATGTAATGTGCTTCCTTCAGGTTGTCAATCAGCTCATCATTGTCTTCCCCAGCACTTACAGCCCCTCCCATTTCAGCAGCACGAAAAGGCCTGAGTAGGTGTCTACTCCTGCAAACAGGAAATGGGGGTTAAATTTAAATTACACAGAATTTGTTTAAAATGCATATAGGACGTGGGATGCATTATCTGCCCGGCCATTTTAAACAACAATCAACCAATAATAAGTCTTGCACACATTTTCCCTGATTCATACAAATATTTCTCATATTGTTTTATACATTTTTTAATATGGCACAGCACCATGGATGGCTTTCAGCACAAGCCACAATAAATAAAATGACTGGACAATGTCATATTCAGGGAATGCAGGTGTCCTTTTTCTGTCACACAAGAGATCAAGAGCTAAATATTTGCGGGCGTGCCACCAGTTGATGGCGCTGGAGGGTTCATTTAGTAATAAACACCACCACTATTTCCTGCGGGGGATTTACATGCACTGTGTTTCCTTATTTGTCCATCGTTTTTCCCCGTATGCAGGCTTATTTAAAAAAATACAATCTTTCCATATACTAATAAGAATGCCACGTTATACTATTTAATGCACGTGGCACCTTATAAACATGAATTATACGAAATAATAGAACTGCCATACTCACAATGCTAAAATGTTGGCTATCGAATCGTAGCGCTACCATTTACAAGCAGCCTGACTTCATTCGGAAACCGACGCTTAATGCAACTGCGCAACAAAATTACAGCAACTGTAAGGTGCTAAAGTTCGCCCACCTTCATATATATTCCCCGGTATGTTAAATCGGAAATATAAAAAAACGAAAGAAGAGGAGGAAATAAACGGAGGAAGTTTCGCCACGGCTGAGAAGAATAGGTCACGCAAGTAGAATTAGTTTAGGCATTAAAATGTTTTTACCAAGAGTATCTCGATTTGGAAAGAGAATAACGTGTCGCTGCACGATGGTGCCCCTTTTTTCCAGCGCTTCCTAGCCAGCGCCACACTGCATGTAAACATTTACCACCTGACCAACCGACGTCATGCGCGCTCCCGGGAGTCGGGGAGTTACCGGCACTATTCGCCACATTCATCTAACACATAATTTCTCCTCTAAAGAGAAAAAAAGAATTCCCCTCAGATCATGACCTTAGCGTGGTGGAGGGGGTTGTGTACTTTAACAATCCACTGAACGATGCATTCTGGAGTTTTATCTTTCTGTATAATCTCCCTTAGCAAACAGCTTTGTGAAACGAACGACGATCCAACAGAGCATAATGAAAAAATAAAATAGAGTAAGGAGCATGCTTATTGGAGCCACTCGTGGATCCAGGCCTGATGGTGGTGTTTGTGGGGGGGGACACTTAGTAGTCGGGCCATCCATGTAACCCAGCAAGGCTCAGCCTGAAATGGCTATATTGAGCATCTTCCAAGCTCACCACTCATAAGATGAAAAACGGGGTCAGATACAGTGCCATATGGGCAGCAAGGATATGTAGGTAGGACCCAGAATTCAGACTGTCAGTTCTGGAACTAAACCCTTCAATCTGTAGTCTATCCTTCTCTGGATGTACTCTTGGTGAAAGACCACAGGTGGGTGTTTGGTACTCTTGTCTGCCCAGTAGGTTAAAGGATTGCTTCTATGCAACTGAAAGTTGCAGAAACTCGAGGCTGTGTGTTTTGAACATTAGTGCAGAGAGTAGAGTGTGCCATGTGAATTCAGGGACATGAAGTATCAATGGACTATGTTCAAGGAATCAGTTGTTGCAGTGGCCACATTGGGCTTTGGGCAGAAGGCAGTCACGCCTGTCATGACAGTAATGGATTGATGGACACTGGTGGCGAAGGAAGCTGTCAAGCTGAAAAGGGAGGCCTTCAAGGCAATACTTGCATAGGGCTGAAACAGCTGAAAGGTACCAACAAGTTATAAAGGCTGCGGCAAAGGCAGTGACAGGAACAAAAGCTTGTGCGTAGGAGGATTTAAAGAGGCATTGTGGTGTTGCCCCAAAAGATGTTTTGACAAAGCGTTTAACAAATCAGGTGGGACCTCAGGAGAGAGGTGAGATCTTGCTGAGGCTCTGTTCACCTAGGGTTGGGAAGTGTTGACTTACTCTAGGGATATTGTCGAGCAGTGCGAGGTAGACTTTGAGGAACTTCTCACACTGACGGAAATGGTGGCTGTACTTACCAGGGGTCAGTATTAGAAATATCTGGCGGACCCCAGTCCCCAGCACTGCGATCTTCACCAAGGAAAGTGATGTGAATAAGATAAATAAACACACAATTAATTTTCAAATTAGTGTTGGTTTAATCGTGGTGGCACAGTAGTTAGCACTGTTACGTCACATCTCTGGGACCATCGTTGAGTCTCTGCCTCGACTCCCTGTGGGGTTTCCTCCTGGTACTCTGGTTTCTCCCCACGGTCTAAAAACATGCTGAGGTTGATTGGAGTTACCAAACTGCCCATACAGTAGGTGTGCAGGTGTGAGTGCTCTGTGATATACTGGTCTCCCATCCTTGGTTGTTCTCTGCCTCATGCCCACAAGCTCTGGACCCCACACGACTCCTCACACTAAGTGGTTACAGAAAATGGATGGTTTTATTATTTCTTTGTTTATGTGCAGAATTTGAAATTAATATAATTGTAATTGTACTAGGAGACTTCACTGATGCCATCAGGAAGTAAGATAAAGGAAGTGATAAAAGTTAATTTATAGGCTAAACTCCACTTTTGAGAACTGCCTGGTTGCTGCCTACAGTAACCACTGCAGAATGCAGTAATTATATAGGAGAGATATGGAAAACTGACTCCATACAAACAAATGGTGTCCTGAGACCCCTGAGTAAATTAATCATCAAACAGCTGTGTGTACACAGCTTGGATTTCATTTACATTTAACAAATCGTGTAGTAACTTGGTTGTATTCAGTTAAGCTATTTTAGTGTAAATGCTCAGTCATGCTGATTTTGAAGTGAAATGGGTGTCAGTTATTTTTTAGATTTCTGCCATGGGAAATATGCATTTAAATGATGCAGTTTTTGTTCTCCTCTCTATTACAAGTTGCTCTTCAAAATGACCCGGTACTTTTGTCCAGCAGGTGTCAGCATTCATTTACAAAATTCAACAACTTTTCAAAGCAATAAAAATATCCAAGATGTCCCCCTAAAATGTTCTTTAGCCCCCCTCCTGTCACGATCGGGCTGATGACACGGGTGTACGGGTGAGCGTAGTGGCAGGCAGGCAAGCAGGAAGCAGTACGGGACAAACGGGACTTTAATAAAGGCGCGGGACGGGCGGAGCAGAACATCAGCCCAAAGACTAACATCAATGACAGACAAGGAAGTGAGGCAAGACATGGACTCAAATAGACGAGACAACAGGGTACGGCTGGGTACAATCAGGGAAGCACACGTGGATAATCAGGGGGGCGTGGCACACATGAGGATCATATGAGCTGGGCGTGACACCTCCCCCCTACAAATAAGTATATATTTTTTGGCTTAAGTCATTAATAGCTTTTACATTACATATAAATTTGCCATCGCCCCCCCCCCCCCCAAGTAAAGACTCCTCTGATCCATTCATCTCTAACTACACCCCTGCTGGATACAATCTTGGCACATTATATTTACATATAATTGGCGCAATCACAAATAATTAAATATTTTATTAGTTTATACATAAAAAAACAATATAGAACAAGAACCTACTGAGCTGAAGTTCTTGCTGTACCCTGTCCTTCCCAGGTTCCCGATAAGCTCCACTGTTGATCTTTTAAAATATAGTATATAGATAGTAATTTACTGGTTACAATGCTTTATTATAACCATAATTGCAAGTGAAACCTCAGGGAACTATTGCTCAATAATAAATTCTTGTGACATAATAAAATGTTGCCTACAATTTATCTCATTTTAGGAATGGCTACATCACAAGTCACTTTGGATAAATGTAGCAACCAAACTGAAACATTATTTTGCCATTTAGATTTCTAAAGATAGGCATGCATGTATTGATCTAATACAACCTCATAAAGGCTGATTACATACCTTACCTGACAATTTGCAGGACCAAGAATTGGCTGAGGAGTTTGCTGGGAGGTCATGTGCAGTGATTGTCAAAGAAACTCTCACTAGATTAGACCTGAATTGCATGGAAAAACCATGTCAAGGCTGGGAGAGAGCTGCTGATTAATGCCAAAGCTGCTGTCTGACTGTTATGGCCCGACTTTGGTTTAAATCGTTCCCTAAGTTTTACAGTCTGAGCCTTTCAGTATACTCACTTAATTTCACATGCAAATAAATTAAAAGGGACATCAATCTTTACCAGTTTTCCCACCTAGGGTAGGGTGAGCCTGAAGCCTGTTCCAGGAAGTACAGGATATGATACAGTGGACACCCTAGATGGATGCCAGTCCATCAAAGGTCAGTCACACACAGAGAATGTCATACTAAGGTCAATTTAATCCGATTGGTCCCCCCAACCACATGTTTCTAGGCTGCAGAAACAGGGAGAACATGCCGACTCCTTGCCCAAAGAACAGGCACAAAATTACAACTCCCAACCCCAGAAGGCTGAGGCAAAAGTGCTACCAACTGAATTACCACTCCACTGTTAAAGAAATACACTTTTTTCTTATTATTAATAACATTTGGGTTTCTATTTATGCTAACAGCTAATTTGCTAAGTACACAAGGAGTTTGGGGCCAGTGCTCTATGCCAGAAACCACAGGTCCTGCTGAGAGTAACTTATTTCACTTGAGACTCCCTCCATCTGTCAGCACATGGGATGGTGATCGGCCATCTTACGGCTGCTACCAATCTCCGCTTACAACATCAGCACCCATTGGTGTTGCAGCCACGTTGAGATCAAAGTAGAGATTCACTTTCCGGTCTTTGTCTTAGGCTGCACCAACCAGCACTAAAAAAAAAAAATAAATTAAGTCAGGACTTCATAAAAAACACAGAAGAACAAAATGGTATCAGAAATTCTTGGATCTCTGTGTTTTCTCTTTCTTCCTCTTCCAGAAACACGCATGCATGCACAAAAGACTGACAAAACAAAAAAAAAAGATGTGCTAATGTATGGATGCAGATGAAAGTTATCTTTGTTTCTCACTTATTTTTTATGCAAATGGATATGGGATTAAATATAAGACCCGGCAGAAGTGCGCTGGCTGAGTGGTGAAGCTCGTGCTTTGAAGCTTCCTCAGCTGTCCTGGCTTCAGAGGCTAACAGCTTGTCATCTGTGCCAAGTGCAGGCACTGAGAAAGAAAGGACGCGAGGTCCACTGCAGATGGACAGGCTGTTCTTCTGAGTTTTGAATTCATTGAGAAAAACAGTAGGGGTTTAAAGGCTGTGTGTGGGTGTGTGTAGGGGGGGGGGTGACCATTGGAGTGTTGATACACAGTTTTCATTTGTCGTTAACTGACTGGTTTTTGAATTATTATGATTCAACTGGAGAACTGCAAGTGAAACCTCAAGTTCTTTTCTCTTTTGCAAAGGACAAACAATTCTATGAAATGCTTTATTATAAGCGTAAAAGGAATTAAACTAGTTATAAATATGAAAAACATTACGCAGTCCTTTTTCAGACTGATGGTAAGCATCTGCTCTAATAACAGAATGACTAATGATGGAAGCCATATGTTATTTTTCGCTTGCATCTGGGCTTCCAAGAAATGACGGAAAAATAACACTGGCTCATTATTTCAATAATAATTTATTATTTTCCATAGATAACATTAAAATGAATCATACACACAATTACAGACGCCACTTTTTTCAATAACACTGACAAATGTAAACAGCTGCACAGGTACATGAATTCAGAGACTTTACAATCCAGGCAGATTTACAGAGTTCACTTCAAATAGACCTCAAATAAATTAAAAATAAAGACCCCAGCATACACACACTCAAGGCTTGGCCTGCTTTCTATAAGTAACCCCTCTTCTACAGAAGAAAAAAAAAAAAAATAAGCACAGTTATTATTATTATTTTGGAAGTTTTTGTCATTTGGAAGTACCGTCTTTTCAAATCAATGTCCACATCAGTACTATAAAAAATATTACCAGTAAAAATAGTTATTTTTAAAAATCTGCTAGCAGGACAAACCTTGACTGTAAATGATATCATACCTTATCTAACTTTTTTTTTATTTATTTAGTGCTACATCAACGACAAGAACAACACTGTCATTTAATACAAAGTTTTACAAAGAAGTCCACTTGTTTAAAAATAATGCCCTGCCCTTGTTCATAGTCCTTCTATATGTCATCATTTGTTTCCTCGTATCTTTATCTTACAGTATTTCACCAGTTAATGGAATTTGGTACCTGAATCGTCGTATCAAATCACAGTTTCTTTGCGTGTTTTCTCTCCCTAAAGCTATACGGAATCTGCCACCATCTTAGTCGCTACACCTGTTTGTGTTTAAGTTGGCGGCATCTTTCACTGCGTACGATTATTTTCATCCTCACCCCTTTCACTGGGGTCATTCTATTCACTTTTCACATCCTGAGCAATATTTGAATCCAGTTCCCTTGTGTAAACAAACTCTTTCCTGCAATGAATGGAGTGAGAAAGGCACAAATGATAAAATTACAAGTTTTAAGCTACAGTACCTAGTAGGGAATTTTGGTTATGCAAGCTTAATAGAGTCCATTTCTACCAAACATGCCTTTCTCCTCTTTGTGCATGTGTTTTATATCTTAGAAATTATTATTATTACTTTTTCATTTGAAGCTCTGGCCATGTCTATATTTCAAATATCTAAGTACCTTGTTTTTCTCTAAACCAGTGTGTCCATTTTCTAGCTTTTGTTAAGTGGAGCACATGGTTTGAGTCAAGACACAGTTTAGGCCTTCAGCCGGTATTTTTGGTGCATGTAATTGTAAAGATTCCTTCATTTGACACTTTAATTGCTGGGTACTGGAACCTAATGTTAACGTGCATATAGAGCGAAGAACACATGGAATCCTTTAACCCATTTGTAGGAAAACAACATTAAACCCATTGACCAAGGAATAAAGGAACTTAAATGGATAGAGGCTACATAGAACCAACACTTGCCAACATAGAACCAACGTTTTCCTTTCTTTCTTGAAAAGGGAAATTCAGAATCTCATATGGTCTTCAGTCATTCCTATTCATTCATTATCAAGACACAGAGGTTAAGGTCAAAACACTACAAATTAAGGGGGGGACAGGAAAATTAAGAAATTAAGACATGGTGCATAAGTACCATCAGTTTAGAGTGAATAATCTGTAGAAAAATAAATATATGTATTAATAGTATTTTAAGTTATCAGTGATGGACATCGGTAAATGCTACAGACTCATCATTCTCTGCCTCAAACCCATTTTTTTCACATAGGGCTTGATTCCCTCTAGTTTATCTCAGAATTTTACAAGGGTTATTGTTGCTTCGGTATTTATTCTAACAAGCTTCAGTTATTCGTCAGTATATAACTTAAAACCAAACAGGTTGTGTATGTCGTAACAGAGAGACTGAAGATTCTGTCTGTTATTGGTTTTAGGGTTAGGGTTAGGGTTAGGGTTAGGACTGAACTCAGTCAAAACACTAATATACAATCAGTTTGAAGTTACAGTTTGTGACAGGAAAAAAAATAAATTAATATTTGCATTTTTGTAAATACTTGTTCTAGTGGTAGGGCTGACTTCTGTCCATAAAAGCCGAGGCTATGGTACCATTGTTGGTGTATCTCAGGGCGAAATGCCACACTCACTGCCAGAGTATCCCCAAGTATTCTGCCAGTTTGGATTTTATAATGTTACATATTTGCTGGGATACAGCCTGCAGTATTACCTAATCCACTTTAGAAACTTCAGCAAGCCAACTCAGTTATTCTATTCATATAGTGGGTACGATTTCATCTCTGAAAACTCTTGTCAATGCTATCATAACTGATTTGTACGTGTGACTTTAGTATGACTTTAGCAGAATAGCCAATACCAACAGTTTGTGCATGTTAGATATCTGTAGAAACGTTTGTGTTACTGCCACAAAGACAGTACCTACATTTAAAGACATCACATCTTTGTTTACCAAGCATGATTATAAATGGTTTTGTCAAAATGGTCTAGCTTCATTTGTACAGCATACAAGACTGATATGTGTAGGCAATGGCAAAAGTGTTTAGAAAAATTCCATTAATTTACATTAATTTTTGAAAACCTATTCATATCTAAAAGATAACACTTTGAATGGAAATATCCTAAAACCACAGTCAACCAGGTCTGAAACAGGATTCACAACTTTAAAATGATGCACTTACTGAGTTACAGTATTTACACAAACTGTGTTGCTAAGTTACAAGGAGAGAACGTTAAGTGTCAACAATTACACTTGAAAAATATATCTATATGTATTTATATATAGTATTTTTAGAGAAGGTAAATATAGTGTATTCATGGCCATCTTGGCAAGAGAAAAGACATTTCATAAATCACTACTATAATCACTACTATATTACGCCACTGAAAAGAGGGTAGCATCATTGCTGAATGAGAATCAACAAAATGAAGTTATTAGCGGCACTTTGTGCATCAAAAATATAAAATAAGAATAAGGCTACAAGCCTGTATGCTTGTCTCAAAGAAGCTGTCATACGACTTATTCCAAAAACGAATTATGAATTTTCATTTCTGTCACCGGAGATGGTTCAACATAACAGCACAGTTTGAAAGAAAGTATTTTAACAGAAGGCATAAATCATTATAAGGACTAACTTGGATGAACCTGGTATAGATGCTACAGACTGCTAAAAGGTAAAGTGTAGTACAGTAAATTTATAGCATTTGTCTTATTTTTCATCATTACTCCCCTAATAGGTTCAAAGATTGTAAATACTGACGGACTTTAGCACAATGTGAAAGGAAAAACTGCTGGTTTTCTGATACATGATGGACACATCATGGAATCCATACTATTCTGGACATTTTTGAGAATGAGTGAATATGAATAAATGTTCTCTCACTTAAATATCGAGAGGACTTTCAATATTCACACTCTACCTTCATAAACACAACATTTTAAAATAAATATTTGACAATATCAATGTTTCCATTGTTGCCATTATTTGCTAAATATTAAATAAATAAATATGTCATATTATTTCTGCCGAAGGCTGAAATATTTTACAGAAAAAACATAACAAATGTGAAACTTAAAAAAATATCAAACCTTGTCAGATACAAAATATTTGCACTTAAAAAAGAGGCTAAAAATCTCACCTGTGAAAATAAATAAGATATATAAAATAATTTGCTACAGTTGAAATTCTAAACCGCTTCCTCAACTTTGAAAACATATATGAGGAAGACTTATTTCCTCATGGCTGTTTAAAAATACTGTATAAGGGTGACATAAAGTCAATAAATAGGCAAGGTTAAATAAATAGGCAGATTTAACATAAATTAGTGTGAATAAATTACATTTCACCCCCTCAAAGATTTAAATAATTTATATAAGACCTGTAATTCTACAAACTATTCATGGAAACGAAGTGCAAATCCTATGCTCAAAAATACCAATGATAACTCTAACTGACGGCTATTTACATGATATATAAAGGGAGAGGCGGAGCCTGTACATGTCACATGTAGCTGTTACAGTATGAGCCATACAGTAACTTGTAGAAATCTCCTTGGATGCAAGGACTACGGTCTTACAGAGGAAACAATTTACGTGTTGCAACGGCACAACCTCTGAGATCATGTATTCTCCCACTCCAGACGTTCTGCCACGGGCATCGTCCATTAGCTGAACCACTTCATTGTAAACAAGCAAATGGCTTGCAAGTGGCAACTGTCGAGTGACAAACGGAGAACCCAGAAAACCCAGAACAAGAAAACTTTAAGGCCCGAATGCTTATTGATGAAGAGATGCCACTAATGGAAAGAGCCGTGAAAAAGAATGTTTATCTTCCTACTGCCTATACGCATATATGCGCCGCTAGACATTTATGTGCATTTTTGACCTTCCCTGTTGTTCAGAAGGTCGAGAGAAACCAGACTTGGGACATCCATTCGCCTTGATCCCCAGTCATTTGTCTTCAGTGTGCCATGATAGAAATGGAACTGGGACAAACCAAAAAAAAATATATCTAGAAATAAATATATTGGAAGAATAAATACGTAAATAAATGTGCTGATAAATAAGAAGAATTTGGTTCTGTTTGGCTTATCCTTATTAACCAATAGCAGTATCTCTGGATGTCTTTCGTGTTTGTCTTCTCTCTGATGCAATGCCTCTGGGATGTAGTTAAACAACATGCTAATAACCTGAATGCCTGTTTCCACCACGTTGAACTCTCACTTTGCTCTTCTTCGCGTTGTTCTCGTCGGCCTTCAGACCTTGATGCCCTTCACTGCTTGGTTGATAGTTTCCAAAAGGGCCTTATTCTCCGGGTTCTGGTAGCAGTCCTTATTAGTGTACATGTCGGTCAGAGTGCTCACGTAGGCATCAAAATTCTGCTCAGTTATTGGCTCCTGCTGAAATAAAATGTTTTGCATGTTTAAGAACTGAGTCTCCCCAAATCTTTTCTGCTATTGTCCCTCCCAATCTGGCAGGTCGTCTTAATAATTTTGTCAGTGTGACACAACAATCCGCTTTTAAAAGGCTGCAATTTTTTGGCAGTTTTTTCATCTATATTTGCAAACAAATATGGAACATTTTCTGTTCTCCAGCATTAATGATAAGTGCCCAATCCAGCAGTCAGGAGAACCTAAAACATTACAAAATATATGAAATAACCAAACAAACAAGATATGCAACATGTGTTTTCCACATTTATAATGTTATAATGTTCCTAAAAAAACAGTTACATAAAAAAAAAAAACCTAATGTGATTTAGTGATTCTAATCTCAACAGAACACCGA
The DNA here is from genome assembly GCF_023856365.1 of Brienomyrus brachyistius. NCBI lineage: Eukaryota > Metazoa > Chordata > Actinopteri > Osteoglossiformes > Mormyridae > Brienomyrus > Brienomyrus brachyistius. Next base: position 9,215,232 of record NC_064538.1, on the reverse strand, counting down.
ATTACCTTGGAAATCAATAACACTCGGAAAGGGGAAGTGTATCTTTCTATTGTGTGGAAAACATTTGCTGCGGCTCCATGCCAGCAGATGGTTTTCTCTGTGACAACTCTGATTGGACACCGTGTACCGTGTCAATGGCTGCCACGGTGACTTGGGGACCTGCCGGCCCAGCATCCAGCGTGTGTGAAACTCACCATGTGCGGAAGGCGGATGTTGGCCAAGCTGCGGATCAGGGCCTTGCTCAGCCCTGATAACTCCACAAACAGAGCCTCGTTTTGCTCCTCGATCAGTTTGTTTTCCTCCTCGATGTTCTTCAGGTTTTTCTCCATTGATGAGATCTGAGGGCAAACCCCAGAGTGAAATTATTCCACATTATACTTGCTAATGTCACTTACAGAAGTAATATTTCCATCAACCATAATATTATGAAAGATAAAGCCTGCAGACTGTGTTAGCCACACACAAATGTCACCCCTGAGTGGTTTAACAGGCTATTAAAAGCACACATACACAATTATGATCAAGTTGAATAATTAACATAGAAATACTTTGGGCGAAAGGACTCCAAGACAAACCTGTGTCTGGAGATTGACCATGTCTGCCTCCATCTCACTGTTGGATTCATTTAGTTCACTAATCTCTTTGTTAAGTTGCTTGATATCTTCATCGTTGTCTAAAACTGATTGGGGAAAAAAACAACACTGTCTTACAATAAGCAAAGATACTCCAAGAGTAAGTAAATGCAAGATGGTCAATACATCTGATATTCAAAATATGTACCAGAAACTGCTACCGAAAATGAACAAGAAACGTGTTTATTAACTTACCATCACTGGCCCTGAATTTTGTGTTCAGATATTCATCCGTAGAGAACTTGGCTTTCTTTTTGGCCAGTGAGGCTCTGGGGCATCCGGAGAGACTGCAAAACACAAGTGAGTGGTGATCTGAGAACTGGGAAGTTCTGGTCATCCTGAACATATCAACTTGGATGTGGTCTGAGAAGAACCACTTAGGAGGCACTGATAGTCACTTTAATTCACAATTCAGAAAAATAACAATTCCAATGAAAACTAATATAGAAGTGATAGATTTGTATGGCATGTCCCTATGCATTTTAAACTGGAAAACGTGCTGTCGGTATTGGATACGCAGCTCGAGAATGTGGTTGGATGGATGGATAACTGCCAGTGACGGATGAAGTGGTACACAGGGGGCACCCTGTGACTCCAGGCTTCAACCAGGATTACCTTCTGTGTGTGAGGAAGCTGCCATTGGCATGTCCAGAGCCATCACAGCCTGGGGTCGGGCAAGTGGGCCCTTCGGTCTTAAAGGACTTCCAGGAGAATGGAGAACCATTGAGGAGCCCCTCCTTTTGCCTGCGGGCAGCCAGCGGGCATCCGTAGGCACTGCGATGGGTGGCATATTTCCCACTGATATGGCCCAGGCTGTCACATCCCGGGACTGGGCATCTGTTGGTTTGTGTGTGCAGAATACATAAAGAATTAAGATTAGCTTGACAAGGGTCAATGATGCAAGACGTTTCGATTTCAAATCCAGTGCTATAAGACATTTTAATCTCTGTACTACTTTAGGTTTAATTTTCTTTTAGCATCGCGGTGTCTGTCTCATGCACACAAACACTAGCACTTCTGATGACAAATGAGAAGTCCACTGTATACTATAACCGTGCATTTAAACGTGCATTTTATAGTGGAAATTTATATACCTGATAGAAAATGATTGTGATAATTTGCTCAAGAAAAGAAGTTAAAAAATGACTCCAAAAGAAGCCAGCCAGACAGGAAATATTGACCAGATACATGCATAATCTTAATGTGTATGTGTGTGTGCATATGTGTATTCACATACGAATTATGTATATGCATGTGTGTGTATATGTGCGCACGTGTGTTTGAGTATATATATATATATATATATATATATATATATATATATATATATATATAAAATTTGTTCTACAAATCATACATATATAAGCAACATAACTGTGACACAACTGTTCTATTTTAAACCCTTGTGATGGATATTACCTCAACTGTTGTCCTCTATAAATAGCTATAGTGATAGCTGTGAGATACCTGCAATTGGTTAGTTCCTATGGGATTATATCAGTCTGAAAGTTTGGTCAGTCTGTATCGGCTTTTTGATGAGGAGGTTTGTTATCGGAAAACGTGAGATGACATTTATCGCTGTACGAACTTTAAGAGCTCAGAGTCCTCCTTGTCGTCCTTGGTTGGGGTTGTTTTTGCTCCACCTTTCTTGGCACGCGGGCAACCAGACAAACTGAAAAACAAAACCAGAGAGTGGAAAGGAAAAGCTATGAAATGGCATGACAGGACAAAAGTCCATTGTTAATTCTCACAGGTATTAAATCCATCCATTTATTTAAAATAACATACAGACGCTATATTTTTCCCAATTGGGGGAAGTTGGGTAGTGACTGTTATCCGGTTCAGTTTGGGTTCCGAACCTTTCAGATCTATCAGAACGCGTAAACATTTGGGGATGTAAACAAAAGGTGTGGGTTGAAAATAAATCCTTTATTTTTAGAATATTAGATCTTGAAAAGCGCTATATAAATAAAATTATTATCGTTGTTGTTGTTATTATTATTTTAAGTAGTAGTAGCAGTATTAATATGCACCCAGGGCACATGGCAGGACACAGTCCACACAATCACAGACTACAGTCAATGCAGACGCACCGAATTTCATCATTAGAAAGTGGGATGTAACCCAAGTTCAGTGGAAACCCAGTACTGACATGTGCAAATTCTTCACTCAGAGAGCCAGGACTCAAATCTAAGGCAGAGCCCTAGAGGTGTCAGGCCACGGCGCTTCTCACTGAAGCACCACTGCACTTGCATATTAAATCCAAATCCTTCAAAAGCAACAACGTATGAGAGACTGATATAACATTTAAAGACATAGGGGGCGATGTGCCTTCAATACAATGAATGTGTCCTCATATCATCTCCCCGTGAATTCCTATGGATCCCGATGCAGACTCTCCCTTCAATTAACAGGGAACCAAGGAGATAATAACAAGCGTACCTTCTGTGTGAAGCGTAGTTCCCAGTGATATGTCCCGAGCCGTCACATCCTGGAGTAGGGCACCTGTAGGTTGGGGAATGAGGTCTACTATTAGCCTAAAAGCAAGCAGAAGCATGGCAGATACAATCCAATGCACTGCAGCATGGCTCACTGCGGCACAGTGTCTACAGGAGGGGCTCTTAACAGATGCAATCAGCTGCACCACTAAACATGTACACATCAGTATTCAACATTCCTCACCTATATGTCAAATGCATGCGGCGAATGTGACCCCAATTGGAGGGAGACTGATGCTGAAGTAGGAGCAACGGGAATGTGGCTATATTAAACTTTTAAATTGAGCAAATGAAGCCGGGTGTGATTTGTAAACATCTTAATCTGTGCTTTTACAAGCCTCTTACGATTCTGTCTGTACAAGGTTATTAATTTTAACCTTTAAATTAATTCAGTTTTCATCTTTTTCTTTTTAAACATGAAAAATTGTGCATGAGCCCCAAGATCACGCGTGAGAATTAAATGAGATGACAAAACTGGATTTTTTTGTCATGGTAGCATGGATCTGTAGTGGAAGAAGGAAGTCGAGGCTGAGAAGCAGTAGGACCAAGCAGGAAGAAGCAGCAGAGTGAGGCAGCCACACATACTTGAGTTCAGGAGAGTGGGCTGCCATTAGGGAGCGCAGACTCTTATCAGCAAGAGGACACCCAGAGAGGCTGGAAGAGAGAGACAGGGAGTGGGCACAGGGCAGGAGTAATGGGAGCCTGTTTCCGGAGCAGCACCGAAGGAGGGAAGCAGACAGGAAAAGCAGCCTTCGTGGAGCTGTGCTCTTGTTAAGAAGCCAATGAGACAAATGCATTTACTTGCTTCTCTGACACCTGTCAATAATTCTATAATCCAGGCCCTATAATCCAACTGGAGGCAGGACCACAAGACTACAGACCAACATGGGCAATTCAGGGCTTCCAGTCAGTACAGAAAGCACCTTTTCTGATTTTTGGGAGAAAAGGTTAGTTGGAAGTCACAGACTTCAGGCAACAGACAGGAGTCTGGGGGCAGGATTTAATGGAAACCCTCTTCAGATGTCAGATGCAAGCTGGTGGTGAAAATTAGCAAATATGTGAAATGGCTGGAGTGGTTTGGGAACTGAATCAGTGTTCTTTAAGTCATCTAATGGAAAACTGTGCTTTTTCCCCTACGTAAATATATACTCACTACCCAGATAAGTAGATTTAAACATTTGTTTCCATCCTGTTTTCCAAGACCGTAAAAATAGTAGAAAATTGTGAAAGATGAGCTTATTCTGAATGGTCAGCTGGCAGAAGGCAGCCTGGAGGCATACCTGCGATGGGATGCATAGTTTCCAGTGATATGGCCGCTACCATCGCAACCAGGGGTGGGACACCTAGAAGTAGTGTGTGACAAGGTTAGGTGGGTAAATGTTTCAGAACTTACAGTTTGCAGGTTATTTAATTTCTACATTAGAAGTTAACAAGAACCATGATGTTAGAGCCTGCAGGATTTTTATACCTAACAAATCAAATCATTACGAAGCCTAACACTCTGAATGTATACATTTACATCAGAAATGTGGAATAAAGGTCTGCCCAAAAGCCCCTTTTGAAAAGTAGACTACTGACTTGGTTATTATTATATCATGAAAGTGATTGCAATCTCAAGGCATTTTGAATAAGCACCCAAACAGAACTTACAGTAACTAGCACGGAGTACGTAGTAAAGAAGGGCTGGTTTTTTGACTGACTGTTCATTGGTGGCATCGAGCATGCTTGTGTCTCCACAGAGGGCACTTACAGCAGGAGGTCCTTCTTGCAGTCCTTAGTCTGGAATTTAACTTTGAAGCTGGGGGTGGTCACTTCTCCGGGATACTTTCTATCCTCTGGGCAGTCTTGTTTCATCTCACAGTCCTCAGGCTCAGATGACATATAGGACTGGCTCGTCTGCTCCATCTGCACAGAACGAATCACGTAAAGAGCCTTTTTGCACAGAGGGGGCCAAGGAGTAACTATTTGCCTGCTGTGTCTTTATTTGGCATTTGAAGAAATCGAAACAGAAAAATGGGGAAATGCTGACCTCTTCCAGGTCTTCCTCTCGTTGACGATTGGGCTTTGTGTAATCGAGAGGCCCCTCCCATTCGTCCTGTTTGTAGGTGTGGATGGACTGGGGAGAGGTCACACTGCTGCTACTGCCTGGGAGCTGAGAGGAAGAGGAGAAGAAGGACGGATCTGGGGAGTGGATCCCAGGGCTGCTGCATGGCATACTGCCCTCTCTCTTGGCACATTTCTTCATGCTAAGGTCCAGCGTTCCATTCTCGTCCACTTCTATATCCATCGCCTGAAAGGATAAGAGAGGACGGCGCTAGATCACACTGCCACGACATCGTCATCTTCCCCAACTGACTAGCCGAGACGTTTGCCGCGATCATGGATCCGATCCAGTTGCGATCAGCCAAAGTTTTGCTGTTAAGAACCTATTTATCAAAGCAGAAAGTGAACGCAGGCTCCAGTTTTGGCTGAAAAGGTAACTGGATACTGGGAGGAAGTGGCAGTAGCCAAAGAAATCTGAGAGCAGTGGGAGAGACAGGGCAGCTCCCAGAGTGCACCAGGGCAGATTACTGCAGTGCTCTCAGTCAGCCGCACCATTAATCTTCAGTTTTTTTTTTTTATTTCAGAAACCTAGAGGAAAAAACATGCAAACAATGGAAAAAAAAACAATGTCAGGAAATGGAAAAAATGATGAAGTATTCATTCTGCAGCGGCACAGAGGGCTTCAAAAAAACACACAGAAGTGCTGGCACAATTATACTGTCAGCAGAGGGAAAACGCGAACCTGCATCTATCATCCTATCTGCTCTGCATGCTTTCAGCCAACGAAAAAGATCAGCATGAAGCACTCCATAGCTTAATCAATGAAGACCAGACGGCCTTGCTTACTAATAATAAAAGGCCAAAAGGTTTACAGGTGCTAAATGATACTATCTCAGAGCAATCATTGTTATGACAATAATTATTCTGGGATGGAATGGAGACTGGGAATGCCCCACCTTGCTGGGTGTGGTCTGTTGCTTGGTGCTCAGATTCTCGGGCATCTCCCAGCATCGTGTAGAGAGGTTGAGGATGGCAGTGGCAGCCATGTGTGCCGCCTCTGCATCATGTGAGTAGTCGTACCCGCTAGATGAGGTGGAATTGCTCTTTGTGTAGCCTCCAGGAATGTTGTGACTAGGGGAGGAGGCCTTAGGGAGAGGTTTAGCTGTGGGCCCAAAAGTGACATCACCAAATTTAATACATTCCTGAATTTTATGATGCACAAAACACAAACATACTCTTCATACATTTCCTCAGCTGGATATTTTGCACATATTAGTTCAAGTTACCTTTTTCGGGAATATGACAGGGCAGCCTTGTACAAGGCAGGGCATATTAATTAGATTTTCATACTGTAATCCAGAATCCTACCAATAATGTGTGATACTTTAGCAATACTGCAAAACAACTACTTTGTCATAAACAAGCTAAAACTGCACACATTTAAGAGCATGAATGGAAGATCAATGAACTCCCATACAAACTTCAGACCAGGTAATCCATCTGAAGCTAAGTAGGTTAGGGGCTGGCTAATACTTGGGTGAGAGACCGTCTAGGAAAGTGCTGTTGCTGCTGGAAGAAGCATTGATGGGACCAACAGATCAGCCCATCCTGTGGTCTGTGTGGGTCCTAGTGCAGTGACAGGGACACTGTGCTGTACAGATGGTACCATCTTTTGGATCAGATGCTCGGAGATCATAAAACATTCCTGGGCATCTTTTGAAAGAGTAGGGGTGGTACCCCGATGCCCAGGCTAAAATAGTCTACTGATGCTCTGTCAAATCTGGCCTCCTAATCATCCCCTATATCTAACTGGTGAATTCTCTCCTGCCCCTTCACCACCTTAGCTACTCTGTGGAGAGCGTACTGGTGCAGAATGGCTGCCATCGTATCATCCAGGTGGGGGGACTACGCAGCAGTGGTGGTTAAAGTGGCCCCCTATTGGTTATATAAAGTGCCTTGGGTGTCTAGAAAAGTGCCAAGTAAATGTAATATTCGTTCAAAGACTTTATCTTCTAAGGTGAGCAGAAGAAGGTCCTTACGTTTAAAGGCTTTTGGTGAGGTTTCAGTGGCGTGTATCTTTGGCGCCAGCATGCGTTTCCCAAAGACCTGAACGTCGAAGCTTGCATAATCGAAGGAGACTTTGGAGTACTTCTCCAGCTCCTTGGCTAGGTTGGCACGAGGAGTAGTAGGGAGCACACTTGGTCTGTAGCTGCCATAGTGCGGGATCTCCAACTGCTTTACGAAGCACATGGGCCTGTGGAGAAGAAGAGGGGTTGGGGTTAGATGGACAGAGAGAAAGCAGGAGAGTTATACCTGAATGAAGTAGCTGGGGAGAGGACAGGAGGGTACAGATGGAATGAAATGGGGGACAGAAGACTCGGGATGTAAATAGGGTGAGGGAGACAGCAGAGGACGGAAACGGAGTCTCAGGAGCGACAGATATGGGATTAAAATCCATTTTATCAATACAGGGCACATTTATATGTGGTAGTGAGGAAGTCAAGAGCTTACGATGTCTCATTTTTGTCAAGTGTTCTGCTAAATCCTCAGACAGGCACATATGTCTCAACAGATTCCCTGCCCTTTATCGGGAAAAGAAAAGGTGACACCAGGAGACATTAGATGACTGTGAAGTAGAGAACAGGAGGATTATCATGACTAATCGCTGCTGTGTGTATTCTTCTTTAATTATGTGCCTTACATCGAAAGATGGAATTTGAAATTCAGAGAGTCTCTTTGGAAGCTCCTGCATGTTTTGCTAATAAGGTCTCAAAATCAGGCATGCTTATTAGAAGAAAAAAGAGATTAGGTTTGTTATGTTTTTAATCCTGAGTGCTTTGTTTGACCATGGAAGAGATTCCTCAAAGAACGTAATTATTTTTCAGTGCTCACAATGCCCTATAACTCGCATAATTAGCTTATCTGCGGGATAATTAAAATACTCTAGAAAATGAGAAAGGCACTCAGAATAATACCAGAATCGGGTCGTTAATTATGATTCTTGTAGATGCTATGAAAGGGTAGGAGGAATGCAGTAATGTGCAGATGTTGAATTAGGGACCTGTTTAGAGCAGACTGACTAATCATGACACTTGGTGCACTTCGGCCTGACTGCAGCACGGACGAATCACGTGGCTTCCTAGTGGCCTGACGTCAGTGACATCAGAACGAAAGATGCCTTTTGCATCATCAGATGAAACTTTGGGTTATTTGTGTCATGTCCTGCCTGCCATGTCCACCTGACCCTCCTGTCTCCTCTCTGGCGTGGTCCTAACAAGCCATGGCTGATACTTGTTTACCTCCCGTTCCTAACGCTCATGTTAATCACTTCCAGCTGCCTCACATTACCTCCCTCTTTTTTTTCCATATGCATGCGCTTCCCAGTCCTGTGTTCCCCAGTCCGGTCATTGACGTCACTTATCTTGCTAGTCCATGTCCCTCCCCATTGTATTCCTCTCGTTTTGACCTCTGTTTGTTTAAGTTTAATAAAACCCCTTTTGTTTTGCCCAAGATGCCAAGAGTCATTTGTCCTGCGTGTTGTGACAACTTGACGTATTCTCTGCTTCTTTGATGAGTATGAAGTGCTTCATTACGGAGTACCCAGAGTAAAACACCCAGTAAAGTTAGGAAAGAACCGGCAACTAAAACGATGTTTTGGAAAAAAAAGGCAGCTAAGTATTCTGCCTGAGTCTCGCTCGCTAAGGTTCAGGAAGTGTTTTGGGTGACAGGGAGCTCCGCATCGCCATTTGTGTGAGTATCCCCTCGGGAGGGACCGTGTCACTGGCTATTCAGCAAGCTGTTACTGATGCATCTCTGATCCCGTTCCATCAGGACACTCGCTCACCTGAGTACTCTGTCAGAGTTTGGGCTTCCTTTGGCATGTTCACTCAGAGGCTGAGAGAGCTGCTGCTTCTCGTGTGTTTTTGACAGCTTCTCTGCTGCTGCGATGGGACATCCAGACAAACTAGAGGAAACACAGTAATCACGTGAAATAACATTTTCTTCTCATGTATACTGTGTTCAGTTTTCAGAGTTACCAGGGACGTGCTATAGCTATAATGTATTTTACTTGATGGAGTACAAATAATATAGTATTATACTATTACTTATGTAATAACTAACCACAAACTAAGTCTTAGTTACATACTGATCTCATGTTAATATGTAATTAATGAATTGTGACGTTTTATCTCATGCAGTTACTATGTTTGTTAATATATCTGTTAATTAAGTAAACCTTTGTGAATTACTGAAGGAACTACTGAAGGAAGAATTGAAAACAAGTCACACAGGTTAACATAAGTGGAACACTGATCTCATATTTGTTTGTCATTAATGAATAATGATAGATCTTTCGTCCCAAGCAGTTACTATATTTGTTCCTGCATCTGTTAATCCAGTAAACCTTTGTGAATTAGTGAAGGTGCCAGTAATGAATAACACAAGTGAAATACTGATCTCATGTTAGTTCATCATTAATGAATGGTGACGCCTCTTATCTCAAGTAGCAATTATATTTGTTCATGATTTGTTCATAATTTGTACTTCAGTAGTACCTGAGTTATTAATACGTTTTTTGTGCGCTGTCAAGTAAAGTGTTACTGATATAATTATACAGCGAGGAGTCACACAGCATATTTGTTTATTTGAAATTTTTGCAGCCTGAATAGTAATCTATCTTCCACAGGTAGCATGCTCTGCATCAGCAGGAGCTAGAGGTGTGAAGCTGGTGCACACGTGTTAACTGATAAAGACCAGTGAGGGGAGGGAAAGTTGAGGGGCTTTTGCACCTTCTGTGCGTGTTGCGGTTACTGTTGACGTGTCCCTGTCCCGTGCAGCCAGGCGTCGGGCACTTTAGCACATTCTCATGCATGGCTAGGACTGCAGAAACAGAAGGAATCTGCTTAGACCGAAGGCATGGACTGCAAGGAGTATGTCCCAGATGGCTCTCAGACAGTGAAGAAGACTCACGGAAACAGAAATAATGTCACATTCATTATTCATTAGTTATGTCTACATTTTATTATTTTTTTAGAAGAATCAACCTTATATCCGTGTTTACTTGTTGAAGGATGGTGACTGGACTGTAGAATTAGAATTTCGATTTGTGCTAAAACAAATACTGAGAGGTTCTGTGATGAAACACAGCACAACGTAATGTCAGATGTAAGACAGGACACCTAAAGTACTCACTTTCTGGTGGGATTCTGTCCTTATGTGGGCATCCTGAAAGGCTGCGGTGGTGGGGGTACAGTCCGGTCACGTGACCTGTTCCATCACACCCAGGGGTGGGACATTTGATTTCCCTTTTCTCTGGCCTGGAACTCTCTGTGGTGTGCATGGAGTGTGGGACAAGTTTGTTAGATGTGACAATAAACCTCAGCAGATTCTCACATGGACGGTCAATGCATAATAATTTCTACCTCTTACTCCCAGACTGTCCCAAAAATAAACCTTACATGTGAGCAGTAAGCAGTTCCTAAAGTGGGACAGAATTATTACTGTAATTACCTACAGAATATGCGATAATACCATCATATCAACATGTAATTACCACAGGTGAGAAGATGAAAAGCCTGTGGCTGTGGTACAGCCGATATGGCATCCATCAAACCGCACTCACGGCATTCTTCCCGTTTATAAATCTGTATATATAGCAATCTGAAGCCCTACACAGAGTGGAGAGTAAGAATGAGAGGAAATGAAGGAGAGTGACCTGCTAACTGAATGTTAACAAGACATGCAGCTTATAATTAAAACTGGACAGAAAACGAGTGGCATGCCGTGTTCTCAGAGGCAGGGCTGAGCGAGAAGCAGACTGGACTGGGACCTGAGCAGCACTACTTTTTATCGTATCTGTCAAGAGAGATACTTTTGCATAGGGTTCAACATCATGCTCAAGAATGATATTAAGAAATTATTTTTGCAACTACCCTCTTACCAATACAGGTTATGAAAAATTCCAGCATTATCTGAGCATTAAATAAAATATATTCCGATTATAAATGGACAAAGGACTGCATTACATGATTCACTGTAGGCTTTAAAACTATTGTGTTTTAAATCCCAGAAACAATTTTTTATTAAGAATTGTTATTTTTTCCCTGATAAATTCGAAGTGAAAATTTTTACTCTATAAGGCACATTGCAAAAGCAAATCCTTTATGGCAAAGTAACAAAATTACATACATTTATATATTCGATTTCTAGACTTCCCTGAATACCTTCTCCAAATTATGCATAGCACATAATCATAATCTGGGAAATAATTTCTCAGGAATATATGTGCAATATATGTCTTATATGCAGCGTGTTTTTTTTCAGGCATTGAAATCTTTTATTTGCCATTTTCTTTTGTTCAGTCTGTTCATATCCAAGTAGGTAATGATTTCTAAATAATCCTGATTTCATTCATGTACCTCAGCCACCTCTTCGTCTTCCAAAACAAAAAAAAATCCCCATGAAGTACAATTTTGTGGTTTTGTAATGTAAAAAGTCTACTTATATACTCAGATCATGCAATAAATGTATGAACTCCTGGGAAATTAAAATATTAGTTTTCATTTCTGCAAGTCTCCTTTTTAAAATATTATTTGTATGCTAAAATTAAATGTATGTTGTACAAAGTAGCTGAAGATTTGCTGAAATGGCGCCTCCAGGGAATTTAACAACTGGAGGGAAGTTCTGGCACGCAGAGGAAGTAAATATCATTAAATTAATGTATAACCAGCCGTACTTGTATTTATTTATGTTGTGCCAGGCAGATGCATGTCAGTGTTTTTTTCTCTGTGATTTATTAAATGATGGCCTTACCCTTGCTAAAGTAACTCTTGCGAATTGTATCCATGCGCTTCCTGTCCTCTGTGGAAAAGTACCGCAGGTGTTCAGGGCCATGGTTCATCTCATGTGGACTTCTCACTTGTTCAGCTTTGAGAGCAATAGCTTGCTCCAGCAAGCCCAAGTTCCCCTTTGTCATGTCATACATCTCTGACTCGTCGGTTACTGCTGACTTTTGTGACTGGTTGTCCTCATCGTCCTCATCCTCCTCCTCCCTCTCTTCATCATCTCCATCTTCCTCCTTCTCTGACTCCTTAGACTGAACATCGATGACAATAGAGGGTATGACCTTATGGCACATGTAGTCCTCTTGAGATGCAGTTCTATGCCCCTCAGTCTCAGATCTTTGAAACTGGGTGCTGGTGGTGATGACGCCAGAGAAGGCATGTACACTATAAACTTCTTCATCTTCTCCCAACTCCTCATCTACCCGTAGGACGTCCTGCTTCTTTAATCCTAATTCTCCCTGCACTATATCCTTTGCCTGGCCATTCTGGAAGTCTCCACTGAAATACTGATGGTCCGAATTGTCATTTTGCCTTCTAAATTGCTTTTCTTGTTTTTCATCCTCATTGCAATCTTCTTCTTCCTCATCTTCATCTTCAAAATGCATCACTACTCTGTCCCCTTCAGTCTGTGGCTTTGTCACAGCTTTCTCCATCGCCTCATTGGCCATTCGACAGTTCTCACCTTCGTCCTCCTCTTCATCATTCCCCTGGCTGTCTAAGGGTGTTTTCTCTGACACATGCGGCTTTTCCATACCTCTGGCCTGCAGCAATTGGACAGGTATGGTGTCAGGAGGACTGTGTCTCTCAGCAATCTGGCCCAGTTTGAGCAGGGAGCTGGCCACCATTTCTTGGTAGCTTGAATACTCGTCTCTCTGAGTACCCGCTGAGTCTTTTGGTTTTGTCTCTGAGTCTTTAGATTTCACTGTATTTGAAGGTTCCAGAACCACACAGTCCTCTGTATAAGATAATAGGAAAACTGAATGAATTAGAAAATTAACACATAAAAACACATTTCAGAAAAGAAGATGAGAAAGACAAAGTGGGGAATATTCCAAAATATCTTTGTGCCTAGTACTTTGACTAGAGGTAACATCACAATTACTGTTTCTGTTATTGATTTTCCTATTATCCAGTCATTTCTTATAATTGATATTGCATAAAACACACCTTCCTCATGCTCATTTACGTCTTCTTGCTCTTTGCTATCTACTCTCTCTTCTACCCCATCCTCTTGTTCTTCTGGGGATTCTTCTGATTCTGCACAAGATTCCTCCTTCAATTCTGTCTCTTCGCTGCTAGCATCACTGTCTACGTTGTATCCTTCATCCAGGGCCAGCTTCAGGGGGTGGGACTTCCTCTTGGATATCGGCTGATCTTGGTCTGAGTCCACCTCTTGGAGTCTCCTTTTCCGAGCCAATGGGCAGCTTAGTGCACTATTGATGGAAGGTAGTGGTGGTGAAGGAGGAGGGAGGGGGGGGATGGGTCATAAGGAACCACAAGAAGGACAATTAGCATCACATTCAAGCACATCATATCTGTGAACGCCAATTCAGACAAACTGATCACCTGACCTTCAGCCATAGTCAGGTGGTTCAATGACAAATAAATGAAAATAACACGCCTGTGCAAGGGTAAGTGACAAGGGATTTGATATGAATAATGGATAGGTGCTGAGTATGAACCCAACATGGAGCAATGTGACATAGCATCCAGCTGACTGGAAAATTTCATTAACAAAGAAAAGCAGCAGAGAAGTGAATTCAATAAAACCTTCACCTAAAAACTAGCAGTGGGGGCAGAAAGATTTATAAAAGGAAATAATCCATAAAAATTCTCTCTAAAATGAGCACTCGTGTAAATAAACAGGAACATAATCTCTTTGCAATAAACCTTTAGGCACGTTTGAGTGTGCTGGTTGGTAACGCGATTTTCATATGAGAGCATTCGTGATATCTGAAGTTGGCTGCCTCTTCAGACTGAAAAACTTCACTCTCTGCTTCATTTCCTATTCTTTTGCTGTTCTAGTGCCATCTGGAAAGTCTCCATCCCTCAATGCTGAGGGTGTAACTGTAGTGCTGTTTACCAGCAAAACACGGCATCTCGGGATCAATTTTGACTCTTCTTCTAGTTGCTTTGGGCCTCGCCTATATCTCAAGCCACTATACCTCCGGTGTTGCTGCCCTACCTTCTGTGTCTTGCATATTTTCCACTGATATGGCCTGAACCACTGCATCCAGGAGTTGGGCAGCTAAATGGGGTCAGAAATAAATTGGATGAAATTAGTTGATTTGTAAGACTTTTTTGTCGCCCCGCAAGGATCAAAAGATATTGGGTGCACTGATGCACAGGAAGCAAATCTTTGTTGGCAAATATGCATAAATACGCAGACTCACATGCCTACACAGCCAAGAGTACAATTTAGGAGGAGTAAAGTATACATATTTTAACCTAATTCATAACGTTCACTATATTCTGAATTAAACTATTTAAAATTTGTTCTAAACGAACTGTAAATATTACAGGAATATCTTGTTTCTTCGTTCTTACTTCATTCTGTGTATGACCTAGCAGGAATGACATTACATTTATAAGGTACCAGCACCACTACCCCCCCCCCCCCCCCCCATTGCCTGATATGACCTCTCCTTTTACAACCTATAAAGTCCTCTTCTCGTAATATTCTAATGCCGCCAACAATCCCATCTTTACCTGTGAAACCTGCAAAATCACTTCTCATAACACATTACCAGAATATTATAGCTTCAGTCTAGACATCTGTGGTGTCCCCAAGGATGACTAAATCAAATTCTCAATACCATTTTTTTCATAATGACCATTTTTATTTAAATAAATATTGCTTCTATTTGTTAAATGGTGCATTAGCATTTTAAATCAAACTGAGCATTCACTCTGATGCCTTTAGGTGTGAATTCTGAAAATTGATTAATGCTGCAAGGTGAAGCATGACAAATGAGAAATTAGGCAAAATTGGCTTTTGATTCAAGAATGATGGCATTGTGATAAAAAATGAGGGCTGGCTGAAGTTGTGTTTATTCAAAAAGAGCTGGCATTATTAGCAATATCACATTCTGAGGCATCACACTGGCGATTGTATTATGTTTGTCGTTATATGTGCGATGCTGTCTACTCCGGAATCATCTGAACATGCTGCATTTCTGAAACTTTAGGAAATATAGACTAGTATCTAACACAAGCAGCTCTTTTCTTACCTGAATTCTTGTCCTACAACTTCTATTGGCACTATGTAAGAGAGAAAAAACAGAAGCGTAATAATAAATCAATCAGGATTATTGCTAAAAGACGGAAAAGCAAATAACACAATATAAAGTATTTTTTTTGATGTATTCCAGACAAATTACTCTAAACTATAATGCTCTTCTGTGATCAACATCATGTCAAATCTGAAAAACAAGGTAATATTTGATATTGAAATTTACCACAAATCAGATTTTTAATTAAACTGTTAGGTAATAAAGATTAGCAATTAATCAATAACAAGTAATTTGCATCAAATGAAGTAATGAACCCTAGCATAATAATAAAACCAAAAATCAAGACTAAAATAATTCCTATTAAAAAAATGCAGGGATTCTCTTGCAATTATTACAGGCTCTTTCATCATCACTGTGACTAGAGGAATCCTACTGCATTCATATCACAGCAGGTAATTTCACCATGAGTGAAATCAATCTATGTTGTTATTGATATGTGATGCTCTGATAGTTTTACAGGTAATTTTTAATGGAACTAAAAAAATTTGCAGTTAAACAAAGCATAATTTACAAGGACCTACCTTATAATGTTAGTTTTAAACAAATAAAACAACAAATAAAAAAAACTAAAACATTTGCACAAAACCTTTATCTGGACTCACCTCTTATTCCTTTGGACCGTGTTCGTGTTCTTTTGTGGTCACTGTCCTCGTTCATCTA
This sequence comes from Brienomyrus brachyistius, assembly GCF_023856365.1. NCBI lineage: Eukaryota > Metazoa > Chordata > Actinopteri > Osteoglossiformes > Mormyridae > Brienomyrus > Brienomyrus brachyistius. Next base: position 9,199,261 of record NC_064538.1, on the reverse strand, counting down.
TAGCCAGAGGAAACAGTGAGAATCAGAGAGGAACACAAACAAACAGACACATGCAAACAAAAACAAGCACGTTCAGTGAGCCAGAAAAAACAGCGAAAATCAGAGAGAACACAAACAGACACATGCAAACAAAAACAAGCACGTTCGGTGAGCCAGAAGAAACAGCGAAAATCAGAGGAACAGAAACAAACAGACACATGCAAACAAAAACTAGTGCGTTCAGTGAGCCAGAAAAAACAGCGAAAATCAGAGAAACACAAACAAACAGACACATGCAAACAAAAACAAGCACGTTCAGTGAAGAAGCTCCCCAAACATTTCGTCTCTATTGTTTTTGTTGCATCTTGTGTAACCTGGCACGTCATTCTCCCTTTTGTTTACAGAGACCATTGGGGATGGTATTAAAATAAAAAATCCTGGGGGACGAACCCAATATTACATATATACAATAGGATGGAAATGAAAAAGGGGCTTGTTGAAAGGTTTCAGTAAGATAACTGAAAGCAAAATAAGGCTCTGAAAATCCTAACAGCGAAAACCTCACAGCGTTTGTGCTTCTGTTCAATCCCACACCGCCCCCCCCCCCCCCCACCCCACAAGCCCACCTGGCCTTGTGCTGTAATTTACCGCACCTGAGCGTTCTCTGTGATTGGACACTGTACTGAGATGCGTTCCGTCTGGCGCGGTGCCCTTTTATGGCCGAAATGCTACACAGTAGAGGGCAAGGCGCAAAAATAATAACAGTCAATTACAACTCCCTGTTTCTAGCATGCACACTTAGTATACGACAGTGGTTGGCACAAAAGACCAGGTGTCAACTCAACACCTCTCTTTTATTTCAAAGTCCCCCCCCCCCTTTTTTTTAAATGCAGCACACGCTTAGCAATCTAACGCCTGCTCCGACAATGAGGCCATTAGTTTTGATTACTAGGGACATCACGTTTATCGTGAGCTCTGCACTTAGCGGCTTTGTTCCTCTTACTGGCGGATTTGGCAGGGGTATAGTTGATTTAAACAGAGTCTCTGGCAATCACCACTTCCTGCTGATAAATGATTTTAAAAGGGTGAGGCAGATTTTTTTATTTTAAAAGAAAGAAGTGTAGCATCCCCGGGCATGTTCTGAGTGACTGTACTCTACAGGTGCAGTGGGGCCCATTTAAGGCAGCACTTTTAGATGAATGCTCAGTTACACAACAAGCCCACTTTGTGTGCTGCTTGACGGACCAGTCTGATTATCTCCATAGTTCTGCCATTAAACTTGGTTTCCTAAACACAGGACGGGAGCTGTCTGACATGCTCAGATGTTCACACTTATGAAGGAATTACAGTGACAAAGCGGGATGCATCTTTCTTGCTCTGCAGTACCAAGCTTCAAAAAAATAACTGTCATTAGTTGTTTGCATGTACATATATTTGTGTGTGCATATATATACTACCATTTTCATATGTAAATTGTATTTCAAACATTTTTTTGTGAACTAATTATAATAGGCAAGTATATTTAAAGATTGAAAAAGAATTTTTGGTCTAGCTTTAAAGCAGCATTTCATCTTGACTTCAATCATATGATTTTGATGAAAAAATATGTGGGTTTTATCAGAGGAATGAGAGACAGGCCCATACACTGGATGCATGGAGGCCTCCGTGTGCCTGCAGGCTGCAGTGTACATTATTAATAATGTCCCTCTTTGTCTGCCATACTCACAGGAAGGCTTTTCTACTCTGCATTCTGACAGCTATATGTAAATTTCTGGCTGGGGGCAATGACTTCATAGAGAAGGTCACCCCTTCTCCCCTGCCTGCATAAATGAGCCTTTTATTCATTTTCACTTTTACAAGCAAGTCCAGGAGCAACATGGTGCATTTATTAGGCAATACGAGCGGTTAGCGAGAGACAGACTGATGTTTTGAAAATTACCTGCAGGCTGAAACCACCAATTAAGAGCCAATCCATTCTGGAGTGCCGCTACATACTGGAATACGCTGCTGCCTCACTCAAACACTCCATAGTTCACCACAAAAAGGCACAAATATGTCTTATATCCTGTATGTTTTCTTACATATATATAATGTACAATATATTTATATTTTTATAATTTGTGTTGTTCAGTTGTTTCAAACTGAATCCCTCAAAAGAAGTTTTTTTTTTAAGATCTGTAAGGTCTGATATATCTCACGGGAGCGTAAGGAAGTAAATGAAGCAGTCTTTTGAATAATCCTATTGAATGTTTTAAAAGCTGTGGCACTATTGAAAGCAGGGAAAAAAGATCAATAAAGCGATTCCTTTTGATGTATGCTCGATATCAGTGGGAGGAAACAGACCACAAGGCTCAGGAAATGGATCGCTTCCTTATATAATGCAACTACAAGATACAAACCATCCCTCATCAAAAATGGGAATAAAACGAAAAGATATCAATTCAAACTTAAAAAAAAAATTAAAAAACTCTATTCAACAGGAGCACAAAACAAACACTTTGACAGTATTGCTGTTTGGACACTGAAAGATTTTTATGCTGATCAGTCAAATGTAAAGAACTGCTTGAGTTATAATTCTGAAAAGTGCTCTAAATGGACTTCTTAAAATATAATGCTGAGTACAGACAATTTGATTTGTTGTGTTTAGGGGCCTAATGCACAATATCCATGACTCTGGCACAGTGCACATTAAGTATGGCTCCTCATTCCCCCTCCTACCAGGTCCGCCACACCCTCTCCCCCCACCCTCTCCCGCCACAGCCCCTCTGATGCTCTCAAAAGGCAGATGTAAAGTGCCGTGTCACTTACTTTGATTTGTCTGCCCAGAGAGCTTCGCGTAGATTCACAACTGCTGATTCTCTCTCCTCTTGTCCACCTCTGTTTCAGCAGCTCACCTCGAAACTCATTTTCTGATGGGTCACAGATGGATGGGGATATATGTATGGGGGAGAGGCAGCGAGAGGGGAAGAGAAGGGAAAGGAGGCTTTATTCAGGCGATGTCAGCAGAAGAGCGTGGAGATGAAGTGGAGAGCCAGGAACACTGGAGGTGGACAGAATAGGGGTAACCCCACAGGGCAGCATGCTGCCGGCAGTGTTGTTAAGTCGAGTCCCAGCTGGATCACCACAGACTGCTATTAGAATCAATCAAATCTGTGCATTTTTATTGTCCTCTTAGTACTTTCAGGAGTATGAAAAGGGGTGGGGGCAGGGTGAAGAGGCCACTGAATAATGAATCATCCATAAATCAAGTTTTTTTTTATCCCCATAATTCTAATAATCAAACATACCTTCCCCTTTTAATCCACACACTATTAAAAACATAGGAAAACCATGAGGAGTCAGGCAGTAACCAAAGCACATTAAAAACCAATGTTACAATACAACAGTTCTACATCAAACTGCACACAAACGCGATTACTGCAGAATTATAGAGAGTAAACCTTGTTTACAACTTAATAAAATTAAAGCTGACCAACAGTGACGACAGTTTTTTTTAGTCACTGCTCATAAACATTTTGAGTAAAAGGAAATCTGTTAATAAAATATCTTTTCAAAAATTCCCTATCATGCAGAAGCGGAACTGGACTCTTTCTCAAAAAATATTTTATCTATAATTCAGACCCTAAGCAAACTCACAGAAAGCGCTAGTCAGGAATTTAGTTAATTTAGTCGAAAACTTACCAGAGACAAACTTATCGTGGAAAACAAATTCCAGGCAAACCTGTCTGTGCCAGATTTGTTTGAATTAAGCTTCCTTGGTGATGTGTTTTCCCGGATACAGAGAAGCATAGTCTCTAAAAAAAACAGTTTTACACCTTCGCCATCCTCTAATCTGATTCATTTCCTGAGAGTGAGTGCCTTTCCTCCTTAACCACCATCTGTCTGTCCCTCGGCACTGGCACAGAAGCCTGCGGCTGTAGCCTCCAGATGGGAATGAGTGAAGCAAAGTTAAACAACTACATCTCATACTCTTCAAACCAAAACAACAAACTCCCTCACAGTCCACCTAAAAGCCCCCCCCCCCCCCCCCGCCTCCGCCTGATCGTCTCTTTATCACACCACATTTCTCTTTCCTATCTTTCTCGTATTCTGCCGAAAGAAAAGCAATGTTTTGCATGGCTTTAAATGTAGGTATTAAAGTATAACAACTTATAGCTGTTTTTATAAAATAAGTTAAACAGCAGCAAATGGAAATGCTTCAAGAAGACCATGACCTCCCACACTGGTCAGTGACAAGGAGCCTGAGCTGTGTTGATGTGCTTGATGTCAAACTCCCCTTTCCCTAACAGCCGGAAACAAATGACGTAGTGTAGGATGAAGCATGAAAACAAAATTCCAAAACAACAAATTCTAAATATCATTAAGAAAATCTCATTAGGACATCTACAAATTTTTAACTCTTAATTTTATTTGTACAATCGGTTGCAGATGTGAAAGAACTTTTGTAATACTCAATGTGCAAAACGTACAATGCATTGTGAGTCTAAAAGCATCACACAATAGAAAGAGAATCACATACACCGTGTATAATATTCTGCTTCCACTGAGGCCACCACTTGATAACACTATTGATAATAGTTAATAACCAGCATTTCATTCACCAGCTTAAGAGCTATAATAAAAAAAATGCATACAAATTATTTAAATAATATTGATTATTTAATCAATCGATATTACTATTACTAATATAGCATGACACCGAATAAACAACACATTTGCACAATCTATTATTATTATTATTGTTGTTATTATTGTTATTATTATTATTACACAATTTAAATAACCAATTTTTGGTACGTACGATCAACATCCAGTATCGTTGTTACAGACTCAGAAGTACGAGGGGAATGAATGAGTTCATGACTGATAGTGTTACAGTATTTCAGTAAACATTACAGTGCACTGCCTTTTCAGTTTAGAGATACGATGCGTTTTCCACTTCTCCGTGAGCAGAGGCGGCTGGAATGTTTCTAAATGGCGACATGAAATGACCCCCCGACACACACACACATACATACACACACACGCACACACACACACGCACACACACATACATACACCCCTCCCCATCCCCCCCCCCCCTCTCCCAAGCACGACAACCTCTCAGTCCTTCGTATTTCTATATAACCTTACAGTTATGTGTTACTTTCATCACTCGGCCTTAAATGGATTAAGTGTGAAGCCGAAGCTTAATAAGATGCGATCGATAACATAAAAAGGTATTTTAAATAACTACATTTAGGAAAGTCGGGTGAAGAATCCCGTTCTTGGTGCATGGACACGCTATATGAAGCAGTCATAAATAATTCTAAGCAATAATTTATTAGGTCGATCATGACAGTAGGCCTACATAATACATTAATTTTCATCTATTAAAAGCAAATCCCAATACAAAAAAATCAAGGCAAGAAAGCTCGACAACAATACACTGTACAGGCAAGTCCGACCGCGCCACAGTTGTCCATTTCCCCATTAGTTTTCTGTTACATTCACGTCCGGTCTAATTAATCTGATTAAACAATGTTTGGGCACACAGTAAAACAGGATAAGTGCGATGAACTTTTAAACTCTCAAAGCAATTCTTCTGTTTCGTAGGCGCAGGTCTCAAGCTAAGAAAACGAAACACTGAGCATCGCGTAAGAAGATAATACGCCGGTAAATTTACTGCCGCTGCTGTAAATTACACATCATGTACTACTACTACTTTAATAATAATAATAATAATAATAATAATAATAATAATAATAATAATAATAATAATAAATGTGACGCTTATAAGATATATATATTATGCGAATATTGTATAAGAGTTCATTATTAAGTTTACTTAATTCTTATCCGGCCGAACACCTCACCACTGTCTTGTAGTCATCCGTGTCAGAAACAAGCTCCAGTCTTGAAGACGTATTCTACTATGTCTCGTAACGATTGCGAACCAGCAACCATTTAAGCAAACAAGCCTAGATGTTTATACGGTAAGAACATCATGACAAGCTTGGTAACGTACTGAGATATAGATCGCAAGCTTCCATGAAAGAGCGAGCTGTGCAATAAATGCAAAATACCTGCCTTGAAATATTTCTCGCGGAAGCCTCTTCCTTTGACGATTGCGAGTATCCTTGTCTTTATTTCAACAACTTCAATCCTAAGTCAGCGAACAAGTCCGCAATAGCCCAACCAATACCAGTTATTATTATCCACTAATATTCTGATTCTGTTAATAAAAAAATAACAGAATTCTGGTACTTATCAGCGTTATAAGCAGCCCAGCATTCGTTGCGTCAAATGTTACTTGTTTGTAAGCAAAAACATGGCTTCATTTGCCTTTGTCAGCGAGAAAATGTAATATTGACTTACCTTTCCCTCATGAACCATTGTCCCCCCTCCCCTCTGCGTGACATCACGGAAAGCTGTAGTAAAACCTAAAGCACAACATCATATGGGCAGGGCTTTGGGTCCCCCCACATCCAATAATGTGCACATACGTACATACACCCACAAATACCTCTCATGACCTTTTGAGTTTTAGAACTAAACGAAATCAAAGCAACTATCACCAAGACACCGATATCTACTTCACACAGACAAAGAATCGTGCCCAGTAAGCCATGCTTTCATCTTTTACGCTCGCATGCAGACATTTATTAATTTCATCCGATGGCGAATCTGAAGATGAATAAATATTCCACATTACATTAGTTACACTAATTGTAAAATCATCAGCTTTTGCTTAAAGCAGAATACGGATTATTCGGGCTAAGTGATTAATTTTTAATATCCTCTCTCACTCCAGGAAGGCTTGAACATGTCACAACTGTCATTTGAACCATCCCCCATAATTTCGCGCAGGTGGTACCGTCCAATAACTCAACACAATGGACACTTCATGGAGCAGAGAATGCATGTATATATACAATAAATATCTTTGCAAATTCATCCTGACGTGGCCGCATTCGGAAAAAAAATGTTTTTATAAAAAGAGTGTCAAACAGTAATACGAATGTGAGTTGAATAAACGCATAGACTTAAAAGGAACGGATCCACAGAATATCTTACCAAACGTTACTATAGAAATTGATTATTTATGCAGCTGCTTTTCCAATAATAGGTTTTTCAAGGGGAAATTGTCAAACGTGTTTGTTTTTAATGGCGAACTCAAAGTTTACAACATCTTTTTCTCATTCTATAAGATTAAAAACACCGAATTGAATAGGCTAAATGTCCGATATAGACTTGACAATTAAGTGCATTACAGTTTCGTATTGAACAGATAATTAAACACCCCCAAAAAGCATACCTGCTTCCACTTAACTTTCAGAAAAAATACATAACGATTTTTAAAAATAGTCTCAAATGTTACGAAGTGCACCGCTTGCTTTTGTTGTTTCCTAACCATTAGAGAAAATGACAACCATTCATTACAAGCCGTTTGAGAATATTCTTCACAAATGCCATCCTTTATCTCATGCCTTCACATTGTGCATGCATGGAATATTCAAAAGCCAACCTTCGTCTTTCAGAAATTCTATTAAAATCTTATCTCTTTGCAGCAGGCATTTCTTTAGCACTGCCATTGTTATGCATTCAAGCTTAAATCAATCACTGATGTCCATGCCGCATCAATATGATTTCACTTGCACTATAGCTTGAGATTATCCGCCAAAGCGTCAAGTGAGTAAACAAAAGGGCAAAACACACATAATCTATCGCCTTCTATCCAGAACACGTCAAGTGTATCGGGTGTTACTTTGAGTTTGTAGCATAACACCAGCTTGCATTTATTTTTTTCTGGTCAAGCGACTAATGTAACTTCAGGACCCAAGACAGCACCCGTAGCCCCCCACAGTTCAGAACCACGGACAGCAACTTAGATTTCTCTCAGGTGTGGAAAGGTGCTGCCTTTTTTCAAGTAGGCGTGGGTTTAGTGATATGGATTGTCCTGGTCGCTCCTGTATACATATCGATATGTAAGTTACCTAATGGGCTGATCAAAGGGATCCGCTGGCCTTCATCAACATAATTAGTAACACGAGAAAACACAGACCGACACATCAATAATATTGTGACACTATAAGGTCCTATTATGAGGAAAACAATAATAGTAAAACAGACGGTAATATAATAAAAACTCTTCGTACGTCAACAAAAAAGAAAAGATTGTTAAGAAGATTCAGAAGAAAAGTTTTCTGTATATTTAATAAGCTTGTACTTAGTCGAATACCAGCTGGGATACTTTTTTTTTTTTTTTTACCCGGCCAACCTCTGTCCATATGGGTAGCCCCATTGCTTTAGAGTACGATTAGTTATGTGCATAAATGCAATAATCTCGCCGGCTGGTATTATCCCCATAGCATCGAAAGGAACATCCTTTAGGCGTCCATCTTTTTTTCTACTTTTATGAAGAATAAATTTGTCGATCATTCTAAATTATGAGAAATATTCAGCTTGGAAACAACGGATCGTTAAAATCGTACAATATAACCGGGGATGACACATAAACGTCCGATTTCAGAATAGAAATATTTTTGACTGTAAATAATTTGAATAATGTATAATTTTATACAGTTGAAAAACTCTGAGCAACTTAATCCAGCTTCTTCGTTCGTAGTAGAGTTGACATATAATCAACAAGTGACATGATTCTTACACTGCGCTATAATTAAAAACATCTATCATTTATATATTCGTTTCAAATAATATTATATTAATTATTGATAAATATCGCGTTAAAGTCTGCGCTCGCGCATTAACATACAAATAGTCTACAAAATGAAACATTTCGTAAAGTGTGTTAAGTTTCATATATAGGCTTATATTAGACAGGCCTACGCATAAAACGAAAACGCATCAACGTAACATTAAGATGAAACTGCTACAACAAAACTGAGAATCACATGACAGCTGGTATTTGTTTCTACATACATTTAAGTTAGATCGCTATCCGAAGAATACAGTTGCCTGTAATGGTTAAAAGATGACATATAGGATAGTACGAACCTAGAAAAGTTCCGCACAGCTTCATGTTTGCGGTCTTTTCCCCTTCATTTACTACCATCACGCACGAAGAAGTTAACTTCTTGGAAGAGTTTAATTCGAAAGCGTCCAGCTTATCACTTTAGAGGGGAAGGGAACCCGAATGCCGCGGAGCCGAGCGGCTTCCCAGGAACCAGCCAATCACAAGCGCTGTCGAGTAATTGTATCTGTGCACAACCAATCTGCATAGCCAATCAGGGCAACGGACTCTCACAGTTTTCATCAACAATGGTCTTTTAACGCGAATACAAAAGATTGGAGTTATCTTACCCGAGGCAACAGCCGGTCAAACTTGTTTGTTTCTTGACTGTCTGGCAGTTTTATGTTATACCTTAATTAATATCAGTGTTCTTTCTTTCTTTCTTTCTTTCTTTCTTTCTTTCTTTCTTTCTTTCTTTCTTTCTTTCTTTCTTTCTTTCTTTCTTTCTTCTAAAAACTTTGTACTGTTGCAAATATTAACACTAAAAACAACACAATAATGCAATAAATAATATACACACATACACACACACACCTAAAATTATATAATTTATTATCATGTCTCTTCAAGTCGAGTTTGACTCCTAGACCGACAGATGGATAGTACTGCTTACTAGGAATTACATTACACTTGGTGTAGCTGGGTAATTGCACGGTTTTGTCTTGTGCAACGCAACCGATGGAACTTGATGAAGCTGCCATCTTAACTAGCAGCTATATATATATATATATATATATATATATATATATATATATATATATATATAAAGCATACTTTTAAATGACAGCAACAAATGTGTAATGAGTTATATCAAAGTTACATGTTTCATAATTTATTTTCAAAAACAGAGCAGACACTGCCTTCTCCACCTCAATAACCTTGAAGTTATTATATACTTGCAGCCATTTGTCAATAAAGTAAGTTTTACGACTTTGTTACTCAACATCCAGAAAAATGATTTGAGACACTAATACAGCCGTAAATTATAGGTGCATCGCTATAAATTACTACTACTACTTATACTACTATCATTTATTAATGAATATTATTGTATTATATTATTGTTATTGTTGTTGTTCTCATCATCATCACATAAATTGACTTGAAAAACACATCCAATATTTATTTTTGCGTAGGAAATGCATAATAGAAACAGAAAATTATGTATATCTGAAGCACTTGATTTTTCAAGAATAAACACATATGCTTAAGAAAAGTATAGTTCCAGTTATTTGTCCCACCTATTATGGGTTGCAGTTTAAACTGATCTGATTGGGAATCTGCTAGATAATGCATATAAAACTCTTATATTCCAAGAGCAAGGTATCATAAAAACAACATTTCACTGAATTCCCAATATAACATTCCCACAAAAGTTTCACAACATTCCCACAAAAGGAAAATAAACCAAGCTGAAATGGTTTGTTTCTAGTTCGAAGGTTCTATCTTTATTAGTACCTAATAAAACCACAGGTAATTATGTTTGTCTGTAGTACCCTAGTTAGCCTTAGTTAAATAAGTTAGCAATGGGTGCTGCCATAACAGAGGGCCCAGTGAACAATTATGGTTCTGCTGTGATGTCTCAAGACCTTGTGCTTGTTGCTATGGTAAAAAGGGAACAAGTAATGAATTCACCGCTTATTAAATTTTCTGTCACTGTGTGTTCATATTGAACAGCTCTAAGTTTATAATATTGCTGACCTTCCTAATATCTCTGGGAGGATTTATCTGGGAATCCCTGGCACTTGGTGGTCTCACTGGGCAGCGGTGAAGAAGATTTGTTAACCAAATAACTTTAAAATCACCCCAAAAAGGGCTCTCTAACACTGTTTCCACTCAGATTCCCAAAGTTCTACACTTCCTACATAGGTCTAAAATGTAAAACATGTAAAACATAAGTGAAAACACACTTCAAGCAAAAGTAGATGGGAGTACTTTTCTCAAGCAATGGAAGACAATAAAAATGTCCAGGAATGCTTCATTACAGCCTTCATAAAATGAATATTAAACATGATTGGGATTTACATTAAATGACCAGCAATTATGAACGCAAGGAATCATACAAATTAGGCGGCAAGAGCAAAAGTTCGAAGAGCATTTAAGGTGGGCAGTGCAGGCAATGCATTATTGTAGCCGTTCCTGGTACTGTTGATGGTCTTGGGAGTAGAGTAAGGTATTGTAGGAGCTGTATGTACTGCCAATTTGTCCCAGTGTATGGTCTGGTATTTTGTACAACAGTATTTTGTACAAACAGAAACCAGACAGGTCTAAGTGCCAGGATTCATAAGCTTCATCATCAGTTCCTTGTTTAAAGATCCACAGTCCTGTTGGCCCAATCCTGCCAAAAGGAATCCAGTCTCTATCTGCCCAATTGCTGGACCTTGCCGGAATGCAGCTTGGCTTATTCCTTGTTCCTCCCCACACACCTCCTGTGCTCTCCCCCCCCCCCCCCCCCTCAGAAATCCTGCCTCATTCAAACATACAGGCAGCTCTGCAGTAGCAGGCTGGGTAAATACAAGGCATGACCAGTGGTAAATACAGGCATCACTCCACAAACAAGGCCTGATTACAATGACAAAAGCCACCACACTTTTGGGTGGAGCTTACTGCAATTTGGGGCTGTGGGGGCCACTGAGTAAGAGGCATTATTAATGGGCTTTGTGTATGAAGAAGAGGCCTGAGCTTCTTTGCCCAGCTGTCACAAGCTAGTGGCCACAGCCATTTCTTCCTTCTTTTCAAGGTTAAAGATCACATGACACATAAACTGATATTTACATAGCATGTAGCTGTATCCAGCTCTAGTGGATATGATAAAAACCAGATACTAATTAGTTGTGGAACTGTATTAGTTTTGAAGTATTCCATAATTTTGGAAAAGTATTTTTCTTTCATATTATTGTGCCAGACTTACAAATACTTTCAAGAGTAAATTTTTTTTTTTAATGCACTCAGAGGCTTAATTTTAGGCCCCAAAATGGTGCATGGATGTGTCAGGCAAACTCCTTTTGAAAACTTAATAGAACTAAGCAAGAGTCACAGGGTGTCTCAAAAATCTGTTTGAGCTTCTAATTCCTGGAAAATTAGCTTAGCAGATGTCCCACAGCATAGCCGCCTTGTTCCAAGAAGTAAAAGGGTAAAAAAAAACAGGATACAAGGGAAAAGCAGAGGGATGTATGGATCTGGTGCATAAGCTGAATCAGAGGTGTCTTCTCGGCCCTCCCCATTTTGTCCCGCGCACAGTCCCGCTCTTTCATCATTATTAGACGTTTCTCACTTTCCAGTCTCCGTCCAACAGCTCAGCCACCCCTGTATGTCTCTCAGCAGGAAACCGGGCAAACACTGATCCTACCTCCTCCACTGTGGGCCACTGAGTTACCATTCTCGCTTATTCTCCCACCATGTGTTCCTCCTCATTTTCTTTGCATTATGAACTGTAAAGTAAAACGCAAAAAATAAAAAAATAAAAAAAAAAAAATTGAGAGAAAAGATAAATAGGCGAGGGGGAAAGAGGTGTGATTGCAAAAAACTATGAGTGCCCCAAACTTCAATGGCAATTGTAGTGCCACCTGGGCTTGTAGAGGTTCAAAACTTCACTTACCATAGACTGATGGTTACAGATTTTGGGGTGGCCACACATGCCCCTATTACCATGGAGCAGGGACCCTCCCTGCATCTGATCAGAGGGGGGATTTTTGGGAGACATCTGTATGCAAATCACATTATGGTATAGAGCAATGTGGAGTGGACTGCATGGAGTCTCGCGCTGAGAATGCACATGGACATAGGAGCTGTGTCTAACCTGTCTGTTAATTCTGGTTTGTTAAGAGTGGAAACTACGGTATTTTAACGTTGAGCCTGTCCGTGTGTCACTTGGAAATACAGGAAGCTTTAAATTTTTTTTAAAAAAGAGCGCATCGTTGGTTTATGAATGAATTACCTCAAAAGGTTAAACAAAACACTCTTGAGAACATTTCCTCATATTATATCAAAGTGCTTTGGCTAAAAGCTAAGCAGCTGAAATACAGTTGCAATGGCAAAATGATAAAGATTCCCCTATATGCATGATCTAAAAGAACAATTAAATAAAGGATGCAGCACATGCGAGCAGAGCAGAGGACTCCCGCCTCCCCGAGCGGCCTGCGCTTTAAGACCTTAACGGCGACAGCTGATGAGTAACTGAAGCAGCCATGATACCAATCAGTGCCGCGACGTCACCCTGCCTGCCCCGATCCACCCAGCCTCTCCCAGCGTATGGCCGCCCTCGCCCCACCCTCGGGACGTGAGCTGTGCTCGTGCTCGACCCCCAGAATCCCCCCCCCCCCCCCCTCGCCCAGAGTACTCCCTGCCAGGCTGTCGCGCAGTGCCGGTCCGCAGCACATGGCTGTCTTCCTCTCAGTACCCCATTCCAACTGGCTGCCTTCCAGTTTAAACAGAAGGTTCAAAAAAAAAAAAACCAGCACTGGGTCATGAATAATTCATGGCACCCGGTAATAAAGCGGGTACACTCTTTAAAGTGTTTCTTCTGTAATGGAGTTTCAGAGACAGAGCTATCATTTTCTCTTAATGGTGTTTTCTATGCCGCTCATCGTATTCCACAACCCCCCCCCCCCCCCCCCCCGCCCCTTTCCCAACCACAGCACCCTAACCCAGCAGTGATAACTACACATTACCATCAGTATATAGAGGGTGATTACCAACAGCTGCTGGAGTTTTGTTGCTACAAAGTGCTCAATTTTCTCCCCGGCTTTTAAAAAACAAAATGCCTTGTAAAAAAATGGAATACATGCATTATGGGTCATTGCTATTCAGGACATGTGTGTCAATATCTGAGTTTCGTGCAGCTGACAGTGAGTGACACTGAAGGCCAACCTTTGAGGTTAGCAAACAGCAGCACCAAGTCCTTGCCACTTCTATGGAGCCCTGCACATCTCCTGCTTTCAGGTGAGGTGAGTGTTTGGTTTTCATTCCTTAAATGGCAACACTTTACTTTCCGTGGCACAAATAGTTAGTGTTACCTCAGTTACTACTAAAGTACAGATCATGAACAAAGATATTAGCTACTTAGGATAAAAGATGCATCACGATTTATTGATGATAAACAAACATGAGATCAGTAATTCACTTGTGTTATTTATTACTTGTTCATTCAATATTTCTTTAGTAGTTTGTTCAGTGGTTCCTTCAGTAGTTCTCAAAGATTTACAGAATTAAGAGATAAATATTGTAACTGCTTGGGATAAAAGATGCTTCTCGACTCATTAACGATGAACAAACATGTGATTAGTATTTCACATGTGTTATTCATTATTTGTTCCTTCAGTAGTTCACAGCCGATTGTTGAATTAACCGATGTAGTAACAAATATAATAATTGCTTGGGATAAAAGATGTATCGCAATTCATTAATGACGAATGAACATGAGAACAGTATGTAACTATGAGATAGTTTGCGGTTAATTAATACATAAGTAAGAGCATAATTCTACATTATGTGTGCCCCCTCAAGTAGGGAGTGACCCATTAGGGATGCCATTAATTGGAGTTAGGTGCAGAGATCCAGCACGTCAAAGCCTCTAAGAGTGGTGATGCATGTAGGTCATGCTCGACGCACCTTTTATCTGGCCAAGAATTCCATACTGTGCTAAATGGAACCAGAACAAAAAGGATCTCTGCCAGAGGTGGACATTTCGGGTCCAAAACTTTAAAATCCAGGCCAAGATTTGTTTCAACCAACCAATTGAGGACTCTGTGGCAGTGACTCTCTATACTCAGCTGCTTGTTTGACACAAAATCATGGTCTAGCGTTTACTTTCTAGAATATCCATCTCTAATATCTATTCATTTCAAAACCTTTCCGTCCCTAAGATGTAAAATGCTGTGTTCCCCGGTAGCTCTGGCTCAGCTTGGGCTAATGCACACCCAGTGTACCTGGTGCAGCTGGCAGGATGTGAGCAGAAGGAAACACAAGGTAATGCACTACTGGTAGGCTGGACACAGCTTTTCGTGCTCGTCACTGAAATGAAACAAATAGTCGATGGTCCAGCCTAATAAACATTATTTCTAGCTTCATTGTGAGTTTCCTCACATTCAGTTTCAGAGGTGGATAGTCCAAGTCCAGAAAGCAAAAATCCCGACCAAGATTTTATTTCAACCAGCCAGTTGAATATAAAGAGGCACAATCACAGAGTACTCAACTGGTTGATTGAAACTAATCTTGGCCTGGAATTTTACTTTCTGGACCTGAACTATCCAGCTCTGGATATCTTACAGGGTTTCCTGAAATGTAACACACAGGCCTTGTCTTATTGGAAAGGTATCCAGCCTTTAGTGTTTACTTATATCAAATGAATGTTTGTTCATTGTAAACAGGGATTAGAAATACACTGTCATTTTTATTGTATCATGGACATTACAAATGTTAAATTAAGATCAATATAGCAGTGTGTGTTATAACAGGACAGTAGTGGTCTACAGTGGGGTCTCTTTACACTCATGTGAAAGTAAACCTGGCACATTAAAGAGCAATTGATGGCATTTTACTGGGAGCTGAAGTGAGTGTAAATGGGATTTTCTCTCCAGGAAGAGGAAGGGGAAAAAAACCCCGTCTACGCAACTCCGACAAGCGAGCAGCTGTTTAGTGCGCATACCTGCTAGGCAGATGCACTGCAGCAAATACAGAACACAGACGCTCAAAAAAGGCCCAGACTTTAGTGTAGGGAGGGGTGAGTCAGGTGCTTGAGGGAAGGCTCACATGCGCGTCTGCATGCGTGTGTGTGCGTGCGTGTGTCCCCTTGTGTGCACGCATACGTGCCTGTGCGCAGCACCTGCCGTCTGCCGTCCACTGGCAGAGGGGCCATATGCCGTTGAAAGAATGCAGGGAAGTCATCTTTTCTCCCTCAGGCAGCAGAAAGAAAGTTTTCCTGTTCCTACAAGTCGAGAAAACAAACCATTAGGCCAGAGACAAAGGCCAGGCCTGCACCTGCTGCAGTCTTTGTGGGGCCTCCAGGCGACTAAGCACGGAACTCTACACATTAACCCAGAGTTGCTCCTTCAGGACACTGCATGCATCCCCTCTTAAAACTTGCCTCATATATATATAACCCCTACCCAGCCCTAACCTTAACCAAAAGTAACCAAACAAAATACAAGACTTTTGACATTTTTACTTTTTTGATTGCATTCACAGATTTTTTATAAAATTGAGGTTACACAAATAGGGACCTAAAGAAGTGTCCCCGAAAGTAAGGAAGTTTCAGGTTTTACCGCACTTCGGGAGCATTTTTACATGTGTGTGTGTGTGTGTGTGTGTAAACATACTAGATTATTGAAGTACAATCCAGAAAACAATGTGACCAAAATATACATCTTTATGAATATTTTTATCGGATTATTAAATAAATCCGCAAATAACATTTGTTTGAAATAGGAGAACTGCTATTATTGTCTATGGTTTATGGTTACCAATGCTTATCGAAATGTGCATTAAAGAATATATTTTTTTCCAGTTTAACATTCTTGTTCTGGTCCTAATGTACCCTATTCTTACCAGGCTTAGAGTGCTATAATACTATATAAATGTGGAAGAATGGTTCGTAGTGACAACTCGCTTGCTTTTTTTTTATGTATATATAAAGGAAGGAAGCAGCGTGTAACAGATTGTGTGGGGGAATTTGTATGTGCATTTAAGGGGATGGCAGTACTGTGAAAAATGGGAAAGATCCACAGTGGTACTTAGTATTCAAAGCCAAGCGGGCAAAATCTGTCAGGTATTTTCACTGTGATCTGAGCTGGCAAAGCGGAAACTACGGAACAGCTAAAAAATAAACACACTTGGAATCCGGTGCAAACCGAACGGGCTTTTTCCTGTTTGACTGACCACAATGTGGAAGGAAACGTGACAGAAGGCAAAAAAACAGACGCAGGCCTAGTAATCCAGAGCAACGGGGGTGGGGGTGGGGGGGGGGGGATAGGCGTTGTTTAATTTTTGTATGAGAAATTTTCATTACCCTGTGAATCGCAAAGATGGAAGTTGAAATAATCCATCAACGTATTTGAGCGACAGTTCATATTAATCTATTACGGAATTTAATTTATAATAAATGAGAGTGTCAGACTACTAATCCGATGTTTTATTAAAAGATTTCCTACACATGGCAAACAGTGTTTTAGTTTGATGGTCTGCTTTAGTGAATAAAAAGCAAAAGCGACACAAGAAAACATGATGAGGTAGAAGATGGAAACAGGGTGAATACAGAACAATAACTACTTATCGAATCATTACATGTATTAATAAAATGATTTGCATTATTATTTCACAAAACAGTGACAACAATAATCATAATAAATAATAAGAAAATACTGACTGATGTGAATCCAAGAAAAAAAAAATTCACTGCAACATTACTGTTGGATTGTAGTATTTGACTGGATTCTTAAAAAATATAGCTTTTGACCTAAACGAATGGCTCGATAGCAATTAAAAGCATATCAAAACCATTCAGTTATGTTTAGAGGTCATTTGTTGCTATGGCTTGCCAAATATCTCCAAACCTCAAAGGCAGAGTGGTGCGTGACCCACTCTCTCACAGACAGTTAAATGTCAATTACATGTAAACAGAAACAATGCCTGGTTCCATCTGTCTTTGTCACGGATCCATAATTAATAACAAACATTTAGTTTACAGCATAACAACAAGTGCGCCAGTGCTTCTGCTCTGGCATGACAGTGACAGTGTTGGCCTTTTGAAATAAGCCTCTTGTGCTTTTATGCATTATTTTGATGCATTCCCTTTTGTTCCATTATTGCATTATTGCACTCCCCATATAGCACAATGAACTGCTTCGTATTTCCCCTTTAGTGTTTCATAATATAATCATGGTAATTTTGGGGGCTGTGAAAATGACTCCGCAGTCAGTGTATTAATACCATAATAGGCCACCTTGGAGATGGACGGGTGAAATATTTAGTAGGCAATTACACTCATGGGTTATAGAAACAAAATCAAATGCATTTTTGCAGTAACACATCAAACACAGGTTAAAGGGAAAATTACGCTAATTGTCGATTACATTCTTCCTCATTTTTAAGGCACGTGGCATTAACATATTTTTGTGTTTCATTATATGTCCAAAGCTCAGAATGTGTATAACCCCACTGGCTTCTGATCTTGTCTAGATCTTAGGCCTTTCCTAGTGCTCTGACAACAAGGCTGATCCGGATAGCTGTTACCCTAACCAAGCCAGACGCTGCTGCTTCTTCAGTACCTGATTCGGTTTGACGTTCCACTAACCCGGACCAGATGGTGCTGCATATTCAGTACCAGATCTGGCTAGCTGTTCCCCCAACCCGGGCCAGACGCTGCTACTTGTTCAGTACCTGATCCGGTTAGATGTTCCCCTAACCCGGGCCAGATGCTGCTACTTGTTCAGTACCTGATCCGGTTAGATGTTCCCCTAACCCGGGCCAGATGCTGCTGCTTGTTCAGTCCCAGATCCTCCCTGAATCTCCTGAACACAGCACTGTGGGACTAGCCATTTGTGGCCAAAAATGACTTTAAAAAACATTGTCATGAACATAAGTACAATAATTTGCTACCCTAAATAAACCACAACTGAAATCTATTATATTTTAGATGTATTAAATATTTATCACGTGTGACTTTTCCTTTTCATCCTGTGAGTTATTAGCGGTGTATCTGAAGCAGCTGGAGACCTACACACATCAGAAACCTGCAGAGAAATGTAGTTACTTAGTTTAGATAGATACCTCTAGTTTAGAAGATACCTTTGCCTCAGTATGGCACAAGAACTCACTCTTCTGGCGTAAACTCCATCGCCTCCCCCCAGGCGCATCTGACAGGACTGTCTTCATTACCATAGCTGACCATTCTTTACACTGCTTATTAGAGTTTAGGTTATAAAAGCCAGCAATCTGTACCTTGCAAGCTTTAAGGAGAACAAGAGAGGGGAAGGCCGCAACAAAAGGGAGGGATTTTCCTGGGAGCTACAGAGCAACAGAGGCAGAAGAGCTCAGAGGCCTAGAAGGTCCCGGTAAGGTATCTGCCTGCACCGAGCTCCACTCCTTTGTATACTAACACAGTCTGGGTCTATTATCCTGGGCAGCTGCTCAAAATGCTGCCTGCTGGTCAGAAAAGACCAAAAGAGCCGAGTGTAATTTATTTACTTCACACAATTGTCTGTTTGAACAGGCTCCAGGAAAGTATGTGGGAGGGGAGGCTGCTGGGGAGGTGTGTTAGATGGGGTCGGTGTGGGGGGTTGGGGGTTTTGGGTGGTGGGGGACAGATGAATGAACATTAGTACAGTCTCCATGCAAGGCTTGATCCTATAAAGTGAGTGTGCAGCCAGCCAGCAAGCACATGCAAAAAAAAATAAACAGAAACTCTGCAAGTCATTTTGCTGCTCTATATTACGTCTATGTGCTAATGACTTCCTTGATTAATTCCTCATAGGACAATGTTCATTTGAATGCATGAATGCAAAGCGGAATTATTTCAACAGCAGTTACAATTTAAGAACAGCAAGGTTACAGTGACTTGCTTCCACTTTTGAAAGGCGAAATGCACAGAATTTCCAGGCCAAACTCTGACTCTGCAGGAAGGACCGGGGTTAGATGGTGACCGAGGGTCACTAACAATACTTAGTCTCTGACCCTAACAGCACACTACCTTCGTTCCCTTCTTTTTATGTCCCACAGAGAGAACACTATGTGTCCTGGAGGCCAAGCGACCTCTGGCTGGGTTGTTAGGGTCTTGATTGTCCTATTCAGCTTCGTGTGGCTTCCTGGGTGACATTTTACAATGCTCTTACTGAATGCCACTTCTTGTTTCATCTTTAGAAGCAATTACTACTAAACAGCGGTATAGAAAACACAAGAAGAACCTTCTGTTACTCTAAAAGCTTTACTTGGGTTAGTTGTAACATTTCTGAACAACATTGCCATCTCAGAAATTCTTCGTTTGCTCACTCGAGGTATTACTCAAGGAATTTAAAATAAAATATTTGTATCATTAGACATCATCGGCTTATTCATAGTCCGTTAAACGAAATAATGTGCAATAACTATGTTCTAATAATGGCAGCGGTAGTCAGATTGTCCTGATTTTGTCTGGATTGCAAAGTTTTGGGTTTAAGCATTTTGTGAGTGAACTTCAACGGTAGGTAGACATTTATGTTAGTTTTTCAGGACCAGAACCAGAAAACACTTGTACAGTCACAGACATTTATGGTAAAATCTCCAGTGTCTCCAGTGAACTACAATGCATGGCTACATCGCCCTACATCTTCTGTATTTGTACTGTTTCTGATGATTCTTCTCTTCCAGCTCATAGCTATACCAGCAAAAAAGAAACGTAATGATTTTGCCTTAGGTTTTGTCTCCAGTTCTGTCTTGCTTTATCTATCCTAATAGATGTTTGTGTGTATGCGTGTGTCTTGATGTGTGCTGGTTATTGTTTCTTGGTCTTTTGTTTCCTCCACTCTTTGTAATTGGGCACTGTGTGTGATCCACACTTGGCCGCCATGGAGACCAGAATCAACCTGCATGTAAAATTCAATATATGGAATAATAACCATCTAAACGCACTGGCTTCTCCACCAGGAAAACAGTTGATTGATAGTAATACCTTGTCACAAGAGTGACGCATTGTTATTATTTTGACAAAGCCATAAAAATTGTGGCAGCGCACAAGTATTTTTTTTCTTCCTATGTGCTCTTCATTAATATTGTTACAGCAGGCAAAATGGCAGGAGTGGTACCGAGAAGGACATGATAAATGTGGAGTAATAAAAGAGCATTTTGATGGTATGATTTAAGGAATGTTAGTGAAAGGGGATCTTGATGCACACATGAATCAATTGCTTGCTACTCCTTGATCCACTGGTTTAATTCTTTGCCTTTTTTTTTCGCATGCAGAGATTTCCGATTTCTGATTCCGTATGACTGACATGGCTAAACCTGGTTTTCCCAGCCTCTCTCTGAAGATCCCATCTGACGTATAAATGAACACAAGCCAGCGTGCATCGCCGACCACCTTAGCTGTGTTTGCTCTCGTCGGCGAATAGAAGCAACACAGCACTCATTTGCCATTGTTTAAGCTTCTAGTTTTGTATTGTGGCTGGATACTGACTGTTGGGTGAGACTGCAAGATGTGTGCATCACCAAGCTACTCCTCCCTACATCCGGAAGGCAGCAAATGGCACGACGATCACCTAACAGTGGTTAAGCACATATCACCCACATTTCTTACACTCACACATCCCCATATGATATACAGATAGGGCTACACTGATCCTGGGGAGCGGTGCTGAATGATTAATAGAACAGTCTGTCGTGTGAGAAGGATTTTTACAGGATTATTATATATTGATTTATAACTTATTCAAATCAGCCCTTGAGAAATAACATCAAGAACAGCACCAAAGTTGCCATATTAAAGTCAACATCCTCTCAATCTCCAGTACTACCCCAACCCCCCAGAACGAACTTTCCTAGACCCCCACACGTACAGAACAGCATTTTCAGATGTATTGTTTTCCGGATTCGGCTGGAGTGTGTGCTATGCGAGGTATGCATGAATGGGCAGAATCAACCTTGCAAATTAATTTGGAGAGGTGTAATGAGAATCTGCGCTCTGCACAGGCCCAATTTCACAGCGACATTATCAGGGTAAAATAAAGCCCTGCCCTAATCGAGAAAGCCCCAAGGTCAGCCGCCACGCCTCCTAATGGAAGATGACAGGTGAGAAGCGGCGCTCCACACTTTCCCATTAAAGTCACATTTTTTAGGATATGACTTTGAGAGGGACTGCAGGCTTGCAAAGGAATGCTGAAGTCTGTAAGCTGTGCTCCATGCAATATAGGCGCTCTTATTGTACTACGGAAAAAGAATACATTTTAAGCTTTCTTCAGTCAGCAAATTTCTACACCTGGCAAACAACTGGAAGCTTCTATGCATGCATATGCATTTGATATAAATATACAAACAAAAAATATATATGTCTAGCAATGTGTACACACACACATACATACACACACACACACACACACATATATATATATGTATATATATATATCATGCAAACGTATGCAAAGTGGAATAAAGAAAAGGCAAAAAAAAACAAAAGTTTCAATCCAAACATCATCTCATCCAGTAAATAAGAATATTCCAGACAGGGAATGACTTTTATTCATATGCATTTGACTGAATAATGAGCTAATTTATCTGAAGAAAATAATGCTAGATGTGGAATGAATTATCTAATGAATCATAGACATTTCAATAGCTAGCCAATAAGCAGTATTTTACACTTAAGAGTTTGACTGTGGCTGTGACAATAATGTTCTCAGGGAACAGGCAATTGACATGTTTTTTTAACAGCATTTCTTTTGTGCATGAGTGCACCTGCAAATCATCTGACATCGGAGTTCCGAATGCGTATCTAGGATACCGATTCCTTTTTTTTCTAGGGCACAATCACACACTAAGGGCAATTTGGAAACATCAGTTCACCTAAGCAACATATCTTTCAATCTGTGTATGGAAACATATTGTGCTTCAACTTCTTTTATATAAGGTATGTTACTCATTTGAATGGATGAATGAATTTAATGCATTTGTATTCACTTCTGTGAAGCAAATATATCTCTAGACTAACACTAGACTGTGCACTCTGCCTGACTGAAGGCAGAGAAAGTTGCTTGGAATTGGTAAAGATCCATTGGCAGGCAGATTACTGTGGCAGACCGTGTGTTGTTGAGAAAGACCTGAAACGACTTAGTAAACAGTAGATATTTCCCAGAATAATTAGCAAAGATTTGTCTGTGTGACTGCTTGACCAGTTGTAGCTATGTGATTTAGCCCAGTGTCATTTTGCAGTAACTTACACAATTATTTGTCAATTAAAATCGCCCATTTAGTTGTTAATCTGGGTTTCATAAATTATGAAAAATAAGATTTACTTTTAATGCATAGAGTATCTCAGCTCTTTTTTTCTTTGTTCCAACAGCCAACATTGGTATCGTCTTTGTGTGTAAAAGGCTTTGAATTTATATAAAAAATAAAGTAACTTTTACATAACCTTGCCAACATTTTCCTAATTAGTTTTGTGTGTTTGGTTAAAACATAGACCAATAGTCACTTGCACAGTTGAATGAACAGTTGAATGAAACTTGGTTTTTACTGTTACATCACGTTTTGTGTGCCTTTGACATGGGTCAATGGTTTATTTTCATAAATATCATAAATACATCAACTGATTAAATCACTCAGTCATATTTAGGTCTGCATCAATACATATATACACATCTTACAAAAGACTTTGCTCAATAAATTGAATTAATAATACAGTAATGGGACACATGATTATAACATAATTTTTGACAGCCTAACAATCCTATTAAAAAGAATAGATGTAATATGAAACAAAATTGTACATTCATTAAACTTTAATTCGGAGCATAAAATGAGATTCATCTCCCTAATTCAAAACAAATAGGTCAATATCGAGGTAACAAGAAAAGTAAAGAAATTAAATTGCTTAGTTAGTCTTAGACATTAGAAGGCACTTCTTCATCATAGACTTAAGCATGTACTCTAAGGCAGGGTTCCCCAATTACAGTCCTGGAGGGCCAGAACCCAACACAGTTTGTAGATTTCCCTGGTCAAACAGCTATTTACCAGGTTGGGTAGGTGTATCTGAGCAAGGAAATCGGCAAACTGTTGAATTCTGGCCCTCCAGGACTGTATTTGGGGAACCCTGCTCTATAGTTCTCTATCTATAGTTGTCATCTACTACATCTAGACTGCAAACACGAATTAGCTATATTCTTACCTAGTTCTTGCTGCTGATAGTTTCTTCTTTCTGTCTAAGCTCAGTGCTGTTTCCATTTGCTTAACATTAACAGCATAACAGTCCTGCTGAAAAGATCAAGGGCCACATCAGGAAACAACGGCGAGAATGTGAGGATTAGATTACAAGTTAATACTCTACAGTGCAGGCGCTCAGAATTCAGCCAGGCCTTGTGATGAGGGTCATGATAATGAGAGTCGTGCTTTGCTAATTCCTGCATGACATCCACACCTACAACCAGTCCGCGGTCCAGCTGCGGTCGTATTGTCTGGCTTATGACTGATGAAGTTTGGTGCTAGCAATCAGGTATTTACAATCAGTGATGCTTTTCCTGCCTCGGTGTCGTGTTTCATCACACTGTTAAGTGTACATTTCTTTTACCAATGAGTGAACAATTTGAATATAAATTGTTATATGTCATATAATATACTAAGACATGGTGTTTTACATCCAGATGGAAAATGTATTTCTTACATAGAGGATTTTTTAGAGTGAGCAAAGATCATCTTTGGATTGGTATCCGCTGGAGAGTTTGCAGCAGGCTTTTGAATAATATTGTTCATTGCAATTTTTAAAGTGTTTTCTCTTGTAAAAAACTGGTTTCTTATAGTGGTTAATTGGTTGTCTAGGGAACATCTTAGTAGAGAAATGCAGTGATGGAAATAACAATTCTTTATATTTCAATAGAATTTATAGTTTTAATTCATATTAAAATCATTCATACTAAAATATGAATTTGCTTTTGGATAAGTTACACAACTTTTTTATTAAGGAATTGAAATTGTTTATATACATAACAAATACAATTTGTCTTTATTAATATGTGAAACAAGGAACTCGCTCTGGATTTAATATTCTGTTAAACAGCAAATAAATATTTTACTGTTGGTAAATGTAAGCAGGCTACCTATAGTATAATTGCACATTTTTGCATTATCATTCCATGGGCTACGTATTCAGAAAGTTTATAAGTTTGCATTTTATGCTATTTATTTGTGAACTTATAAGACTTCAGTTTATGAAATGAATAGTCTTCTAAACCAACACACATCAGATGGCAGAAGAATTCCCTAAAGACGGCCAGTCAGCACTGGCGGGGTCTCTCTGCTTTGCAAAGTTCTTGAAGTTAAGGGCTTAAGACTCCCTGAGGCCGCAGCCCAGTTTTGTTGCATTTTGTGCCTGTTTGCTATGGTTGGGGGGGGGATGGGGACTAAAAAAATGCCACATTTATTCTGCGTCTGGTCTTATTTAATGATCTAATTAGCAGTTATATGCTGCAGCTGTCGGTACGCTAATTGCATTTGTACACGCTCTCATTGGATGTCCCTGCTAAAGGAGACTCAGTCTGATAGAGTAAATTAAAACGACTGTAATAGAATCAAGAGAAAGTAGAAAGAGAACCGGCAACCAAGGCATCAAACTTTTGTGCATGCCAGGTCCCTGGGGCGAAGTGCCTATTGACACCGGGGGACACATATCTTCCTCCAGTTCGGATTTTGACCCTGTTCATCAGAGACAGAAGGTAAAAGATAGTATAGCCAACTCCCTAAACACACCCCCCTAATCAATATCCCTTCACCAGCTCCTTTGGTGGAGGACGTGCCTTCGGCAGAGGATGTGAAAGAGATCTGATAAATCTTAACGACGCAGAGCTAAACCCATCAGAAGTCCTGAAAGATCTCCTGTTGGGATAATAGGAAGGACAGCAAAGTTTGCCACAATGGGCTTTCCTAATTAGCGGGCCACTTCCAAATGACATATGTTCAAGTAGCAAGACAGCAACATAAAGCAGCTTGAGCCCAAAGACAATGGTATCTGTTTATCATAATGCCAAAGAGTAGTAACATGCAGATGGAGGACTATTCTGCAGGTGACAGCAGCTGTACGGTGGTCCAGGGCTGAAGTACAGCTGATATGCAGTGCCGTGATGAGGAGCGCTGCTCTTGTGTAAACAGTGAGCATCGCTGACTATGATGGAGCAGCAAGACGAGATACGAGAACATCTAATGGCTGATGACTTAATGGGGAGAAACATAAACCTTCTTCAAGCCTATTGTCCCTAGTTGTCATAATAATTGGCATTGTTTTATTCCTCTTGTAGAGCTGTCATGGGGACAATAAATACATTTAAGGTTAGAGGTATGTCCGCAGACACTCAGGAGAAAGTAAGTGAAAGACAACTGTATTTGTTGGGTTTCTTCCTGTCTAGTCACTTAACACTAGCTTCCTGATGCCATTTTTTGTGAAGGATAAGTGAAGTTTTGATCTAACTGAACGCTTACTGTAGAACAGAAGCTGTATTAAATAAAAGATGCAAATGTAAATGAAATAAATGTTAACAAAATATAATATCTACAGCTGATTGTGAGGTAAGCATATGTATGCATTTTCAAGTAATGCCACATTAAGTCATATCAGGTATTACATTATGAACAAGTAAACTAAGCAAATGGAATAGTGGACATGCCTTTACTGGTCCAGTGGAATAGTGGACATGCCTTTATTGGTCCAGAGGAATAGTGGACATGCCTTTATTGGTCCAGTGGAATAGTGGACCAGTGTTGGTCCAGTGTTCTTGTGTTACCAGAGGGAACACAGCCCTAGCAAAGCCTAGCATCTATTGTTATATGTTTGAGATGATCTATGTCCAGAATTACTCTAGTTTAATATCCAGCTACATAAATGAGTCATGCAGGTAATTTGATTATTATTATTTGATTATTGTTATTTTTATCATTATTATTCTATTATACAAGTAATTTTTCACATATGTACATAAAATTCAGCTGCATAATTTATATGACATTATAGGGCAATACGGTGGCTCATTGGGTAGCTTTGTTGTTGGGATTAAATATAGCTTTAGTATGTAAGTAATTTGTCGTGCTCTCCCAGCTACTGCGGTTTTCCTTTCAGAAACGTGATGCTCTGGCAAGTTATTGACTACTGAATGCCCTTTGTGAGGAGATCTGCGTGACTGAGCTGACAGCATTCGGTGAAAAGTTTGGTTTTATTAAACATGAAGATGAAATGTATTCAAAATATTCTGCGCTTAAATGTAGCTTTTTGTTGGCTATGAGGAATGAAGAGGTTTTCCGCTAAGGTACATGTGGATGTTGTAAGGTGCACTTGTGATGTTGTTTATACAGTAGGTGATTCAATATACACGTAGTCAGCTCAAAAGTTATTCATACCCTCCATAAAAATTCGAAAAATAATTGTGCAATAACACACACATGATTGAAATGTCCTACTTTTGTGTTTGGGGAAGTTGCCTATATTTCTTTTAACAAAATAATTTTTCAGGAAGATAGTGGTACAGTTAAAAAAAAAAACATAGTAAAACAAAGTGGAACAAAGTGGGCTTTGTTAAGAAATTCTACTCTTTTCAATTGATCTCCAGGAACTGTTCTGCGGTCCTTCCTCAGATCCTGTATCCCTCGGAAAGGTTGCAGCAACCTCTTCGGGAGGCTACACAAAAGATGACCTTACTGAACACAACCCACAATTTGCAGTGTCTGAACTCTTCAGGCATGCACACAATCGGCATGTTTGACATCAAAAATGGCATCAAGCAAGGAAAAGCACCACAGTGAATTATACTGCTGGATCATCGATGCACTGGGGCTGATTGGCTGCTGCTATATGTCCGAAAGCTCAGTTTCTCCTGCCAGAATGTTAACACTTGGCCATAGATCAGTAAGACAATGACCCCAGATATTCATGAAAATATATTAAAAAAATGATTGAAGGACCGCAAAGCTTAGGTTTTTCAATGGTTATATACAACCCCATTTCCAAAAACGTTGGGATGACTGTGTAAAATGTAAATAAAAACAGAATGCAACAATTTGCAAATCATGAAAAACCCATAATTTAATTGAAATGTTATTGTTTTACAGTATGACAAATATATGCTCAATTTGAATTTCATGCCAGCAACACATTTCAAAATAGTTGGTACAGGGGAGTGTTTACCACGGTGTTGCATCACCTCTTCTTTTAACAAAACTCTATCTATAGTTTGGGAACTGAGGAGACCAGTTGCTGGAGTTTTGAAAGTAAAATGTTCCATTCTTGCCTGACATAGGATCTCAACTGCTCAACAGTTCAGGCTCTCCTTTGTCGTATTTTTCATTTCATGATGCACTAAATGTTTTCAGTGGGTGACAGGTCTGGACAGCAAGCATGCCAGTCTAGTACCCGGACTACAGAGCCAAGGTATTTAATACACGCAGAATGTGGTTTGGCATTGTCTTTCTGAAATCTAAAATGCCTTCTCTGAAAAAGAGGAGGACAGCATATGTTACTCCAAAACCTGTATAGATATATCGTTCAGCATTAATAGTGCCTTTGCCAAGCGGAGGATGGAGCGTCTATGATTTGAGTTTGGAATTTTGATTCCTCAAACTACAGGATAGTTTTCCATTTTGCCTCAGTCCATCTTAAAGGAGTTCGGCTCCAGAGCAGCGGCGTTACCAAATACTACATTTATGAAATATACATTCAAACCTATAGCATTTCATATGAAGGTTGTATCAGACCTTTACTTAAGAATATCAGAAATAATGGAATGTCCAGCCTGGAGAAGTGCTGCAAGACCCCCACCTCCAAAAACACACTCAGCTTGTCACATCTTACAGGAAGAGGCTCAGCTATCCACCCCAGGGGATGCTTTAAGAAATTATATCTATATTTTTTACAAAAAAAAAAAAAGTACTAGCCAATAAAATGTTTGAAAAATTTGGTAAAATTTATGTTGTGTTATAGGGCTTCCTCAAATACTTTAGCAGAACATTTGAATGCATATTGTTATGCTTATTTTTATTTTATCAATTAATTTTTACTGATTTTCATAAAGGGTGTCAATAATTCTTGAATTGACTATAGGTGCTCACATATGCACGCACACACACACACACACACACTCATGCACACACACTACAGACTGCAAATGCACTTAGTCCATTTTTTGCTACATAAAAACATTTTAGACACATGGAAAAATAACCTTACGAACTCACAGGGCTTACATCCACTTAAATACAGCAATTTCTACTAAACACTATAGTTGAGCTCCTGGATAACAGTTGGCCGGAGGTCTAAATATAATAACATATAAGGGAGTTTTATAAAAATCAGTGCATATTATGTTTCTTCATGGGACAGATTTGTTAACAAATACAAAATTTATGAAAAATACATTCAGACCTATAGCATTTCATATGAAGGTTGTACCAGACCATCTCCATGACGGACACATCTTCAGGCTCCTGTGTTGTCATGAGCCTTGACCCAACACTGGTAAGACTGCTTTCCTTCATCTTTGCATGATCAACCATAACAGTCTGTGGCCTTGACCGGGTTATTGCAGCAGTGCAGATTAAATTACATCTTCTCTTGTCATACCTATAGTGCTTCTTACCTTGACTCATAATCACAGAGATATTGTTAAAAATATATTTAAGCACAGCCTGGGAACCTTATCACTGGACAACAAGCATGTGGCTAAAAAAAGAGCAACATCCTGTCAGGACTGCATCCAGCCGTCTATTTCCTTGGTATGGGTGCTCTCAGAGTAAAGCTTTGCCTAAGGCACTGAAAAGGTAAGACTAGCTCTGCATCCAGTACCCAACACATAGACACAGTGCTTGAATAAATCAATCAAATTGTTTCCAGCTTGTTTTTCTACAGAAATTACCGGGGACTTGTGAATCCTCCTAATAAGTGAGTCTTAGGAAGCAAAATACTTACAAGTCAACAAGCCAATTAGTTACTATAGATGCCAAAAAATAACAAAAAGAGTGCTGGTACAGGGTGGAAGTATATTTGCAAAGCAGTAAATAAACTTTTGTTTTTGAAACTGATTTGTTTTTAAATTTTAATTCTGTTGTCTCCAAATGATGAACCACGAGTCACGGTGAATCCGACGAGCTGCTCTCTTTATGCTTGGTGTATCCGAGGATAACAAGCGAGCCGATAAAATTACCCACTGTGAGGTAAACATTACATCATGCACTGGGTCTCATCAGAAAAAGGTCTTCAAACCACCTCGCATTCTGCATGGCTGCAAGACCCACAGCTCCCACTTCAGACCTTCTGACCTCAAACGCTCGAGTCTCTCAGAGCTGAACCACTGCCCTCCGCCTTACAGTTCATAGGCCAGAAGGCAGCCCCCAATTCTGTTCCCTTAGGGTCCTTATAATCTGATCTAATTACAGAAGTTAGCCTTCTCCCAATCAGCAGGAAGGACCAGATTATCTCTGCACCATATGGTGCGTCAGTGAAACCCACTGTTAGTTAGAGTGCAAACACAATGCTTGGAAAGTTGATAAAAAAGATTTTTTTTTCCTTTTATACTTAATTTTTAAGACATTTTTTTTGGGGAGGGGGGATGTGGGGGGTGCGGCAGTATTGTGGTGGATCATGCTTATTCCCTGAAAGGAATGGAGGCTACTGCTTTTACTTATTATGGTTTTACGGAGTAATAAAATAATGATGGAAAAATAATTTTACTATATAGAAATTAATAAAGTAAATGATTACGGTAAATACAGTATTTTGCTAGGAAATCATTGGCAAATAAACCATTTCAGGAAGTGATGTAGAATCCTTCCCTGCTCTACACTGGGGTTCACACACACACATACTCGGGCCAAACACAAGTACATGCTCTCACATCCACAAACCCTGAAAAACAAGGCCCTCATACCTCTAAACCTTTAGATTGGATCTGAATTCCAAATTATGAGCACTGCCAGGGGAGCCCTGGCATGGGCCAGAACACGCCTCATTATCAGACAGGGACTCTCCGGTGCTATCCGGCTCCCCGAGCCAGATGGAAAGATCCGAGCGTTCTGCGCAGATACGGGATGGAAATCTAAGGGGGGAGTCATTTACCGGAAACTCAACTTGCCTCAGTTTTTGGGATCCGCGGCTCGCCGCTTCTAGCACGGCCGTGGGCGTGCTAGCCTGCCCTTTCCGTTAGCATCACCAGCTCATTTGGAGGGTGGTAGCGTGTTTTAAATCACGCGGGTGGTTTTAGAGCACTCGGGGGAAATCGCAAAACGGCAAAGGGGGAATGCGTGGCACGCTCTGGCAGCAGAAACGCACGGCCCTCCCCACACCACAGTCAGGCAACTCGATTTGACTCGGCCACTAACGCCCAAAAAGGTAGGCCGTCGGATGCTGTAACTTTCCACCTTTGTGGCCAGGAAAAAACTCCAGCAGATATAATTTGTATTTATGAGGTATTACACAGCTATTTTAAATATTATGCTTTCTATTTTATAGCTTTTGGGAGCCTGGCTATTGCTGTGGAAACCACAAGGTGTGATATTAGGGAATGGGAGAGCAGAACTGTGGAAAGAAAGCACTTAAATCCGACGTGTTTCTGCCCCATTGTTGGGAATAACAGCATTCCCAAGAGTTCTTTGTCATCCAACAGCAGACTGGTGCGCGGCTATTTACATGCTAATGTCCACTCCACTCCCTTTGTCCCGAGCCGCGGCCACTTTATCACACATGCGTTTTCCGTGCTAATGAAGCAAAGCCTTCCTTCTGCTCGTATTTCAGCTAAACGGGCCATGCGGTAGACGACGAGGGCCTGTGATCCTGCCTGGGCTTCCATCAGTAGATTTTTGCACCATGCTGCTATTTTCACCCCCCCCCCCCCCAAAACCACTTCACCAGCCGGGGTGGGAGGTATAACAAGCAGAGCAGGGGAGTCAGGATGGCATGAAGCACTGCAACTCAATGAGATGTCATCATTTTCTGATAATAAGGGGACGATTTTTAGCATTTTAGCGCCTTTAGCCTAAAATGATGGTTTCATCATTCTGAGCAATTAGGATCTCTGGTTGGTGCCACTTCAAAGAGTTAATACCATGACTGAAAACTTGATTATCTTCAGTGCGCAAAAACCAAAGAAAGCAGACACACTTATCTTACTAAAATCCATCCATCTCCCAAACACTTATCTTGGACAGGATTGCAAGCTGGCCTGGAGCCAAGCCCAGGTATCTCAAGTTGCAAGTCACTCATACTAAAATGAGGAATAAAATAATGCTGTGATCATTTAAGAGGAAAATGCATTAATAAATTCCTCAAATGATCATTCCAAATATATAACAGATTCAAAAATAAGACTAATGCTTTGCTGTTTACAATTGAATAAAAAGATCTTTGGAAGTGAATACGAAGAATAAACATAAATTCTTAAGTTCTTATAACATAGAGACTAGACCAGTCTTTTTCTCGTCATTTATATTCCCTGTATGTTTGGGTCAACTGAGAACACAATGGCAGTTTTTTTTTCAGTTTTTCCAGTGTTTTTACCAATGGGTGGGGGGATATTCATGTGCCACCCACTCATTCATAAAATGTTAGGTTCCTCACTGCCCCCGGACTCTGACAGCGGGGACAGAGAGGAGGATGAGCTAAGCCATTGACAGCTGCCACTTCAGTGTCGTCCCCAGGAAGGGGATCAGGGACCTCCGGTCAGGGGAGCACAGACACCCTTCTGTGTGCTGGGGGGGGGGGGGGGGGGGGGGGGGCTCTGCACTGCTGCTGTCTAAATGCTGGGTCAGGAGGATAAGCAAGCATTATTCCTGGACACTAAATAACTTTTTATACCAGCAT
Organism: Brienomyrus brachyistius; assembly: GCF_023856365.1. Classification (NCBI taxonomy): domain Eukaryota; kingdom Metazoa; phylum Chordata; class Actinopteri; order Osteoglossiformes; family Mormyridae; genus Brienomyrus; species Brienomyrus brachyistius. Next base: position 9,166,763 of record NC_064538.1, on the reverse strand, counting down.
CTGATGAAAAGTAAAAAGGGGTTAGTAGGGACGGGCAGGAAGATTAGACTACTCCCCCTCACTCCCCCCCAGCCCCCCCAGCTGTTAACGCTACTGCAAGTAAAACTGGTGCTAAAGGAGCTGATGTAGGTATCAATATCCAAATGTTTACTTTTAAATTACAACGGTGCTAAATTGTAAACAGCTACACTCATTTACTCATTTACTTCATCTCCTTGGTGCCATTAATGCATTTCGCTTGACAAACTGCTTAACAGAACGTTACCTTTATCCACAAGGGATCGCGAGCTACTGCTTGAAGAAGCATTAAAGCACAATCACTGTCACCATTTAGGCCTGGCCATGCTTTTGCAAAATAACAAAGTTCAATAATTTCATGTTCACTAGTTTATTGTTTATTATGTTTATTATTAATTAACAGAGGTCCTGTTAATGAACAGTTTAGGAAGTGAAAATGAAAATTGTTAGAATCATCACTCGCTATTTCTTCAGGCTCTGCGTATCTTAATTCAAGTTTAGCTCTGCCGTTCATTCAGATATATTTCAGCTGTCGCTCTTATTCAGAGTGACTTCTGCGGCCCCCCAAGGAAGGACACCAGAAGTGCTAATAAACTGCAAAATGCTGCAAAAAACACCAGCTACCTGGAGACAATAAATTCAGAGTATAAAATGAAGAAGCACCAAAACCAGCAGTACGTGATATATTTAAGCACAGTAACCTCTTGATCTTCAAGAGATTTCAGTTAAGGAGCTGAAGACTATTACCTGCTGCTTCTTGGCATACCTGTCATGCGTTTCACAAAATAATCCAAAAGTTATAGCATAAAAATCCTTTGTCGTATACTTATTAGTTTCATCACTACTTTTCTGAACATAGCTAAAGACTGTGTGTTGACTTGAATCTGCCTCAGGAGTTTCGAAATGAAATGTAGCAAAAAAAATCTCTGAGGGCAGCTGTCATCTTGGTCTTGCTGGATAAGCAACATCGTTCAGGAAGTGGCGGGCTCCGGGTCAGTGCTGTGTCTGTGCTACACTGCAGATAGGCCAGTCACTTCCTGGGGGCTCAAAAACAGTATCTAGGTCACCATCAGCTACTTCTGCCCCAGTCATTTCCAACAGTCGGCTGAGGTAGTGAGGGATGAGTCTGAGATTTAACCCCAAGTGCGGAACCTTTGTGCCTTAGATTATTGTGGTGTTTTCTATACATACAATAACCTTAAACACTTTCTATGAATGTCATGTCTATAAGAATCTGTGAACACATTCATAGCACATTACAATGCACTCATGAAGCATTATAAACATGACTACAAATAGGCAAAACGCATTGTAGCAACGTTTAATATGCATTATGAATGCTTTATGAAGCAGTCACCTATAATGCATTATAGATACCTTCATGATGCAGTACAAAGAATCTGTAATTCTTATACTGACAATTAATGCATTATGAAAGTATCTGTAGTGTATTAAAGATGAGAGCTTCATTGGAGGTAATGAAGCACTATAATCAACATAATTCCTTATGACTGTGAGTAGAAGATGCTATAATGCTTTATTAATTCTTATACTGTCCATTTTAATACATTTTAAAGGTATCTGTAGTGTATTAAGATGAGAGTTTCATTGGAGGTTATGAAGTACTGTAATCAACACTATAATGCCTTATGACTACTAATAGAAGATGCTGTAATACTTTATTAATGTTTATTGTGACCAGTATAATGCATTATTAAGACATCTGTGATGCATTTTATAGGACAGCTTCAAGTACAGTTACCAAACTTATCACACTTCAGAGAATTGTATTATGTTGTAATCAATGCATTTAGGGGGACATTGTCTTCCTCCTTGACATCTATGTCACTCGAGTGGTGAGCTGGGGAAATGTCAATATTTCACACATGGGTTGAGAAAGGGAGGTGTTTAGGAGACAAAGAAAGCAGGAGATCACACCAACACCACTGCACGCTCTTTAGAAAGACATTTCTGTTAGGTGTTGCACGTTGCCTGTGTGCCGTTGTTTTGACTGCTCAGTTATGTCTGAGCACACACTGATATGCGCTCTTTTTGTCAAGTTGAAAGAATTCCTTTTGCTGGACCATACCTGACACATTCCACTTACAATTCCACACTTCCTTTCACATCCAATGCTCCCTCCACCCCCTGTGAGTTTCCAGTGCATCTCCCTTTTCCCCAGTTTGAAAGTCATCTGCTTGCAGAGCGGTAAGCAATATTAAGACCTGCTTGACAAAATGAAAGTATACAAATGATTTGTGGCAACTTGGCCCTGGCGGCGGAGGGAGATAATGTCAGTTTCACCTTGTACTTCTGCACCAGTCCGTAATGATAATTTTTTCCCATTTTCACAGCAAATTTGTTTCAACGGTGCTGTCACAGAAACGCTCACCTCGCAGAGAAAACGCATTTGCACGGTGACCTTTTTCTGATCCAATCTCGTTGATGAATCCTAATGAAGGATTTAATAAAATCACAGTTTACAATCTGTCTCCGTGTTAAAGCGTGCAATCCAATTCAAAACAGCCCAGATCTACATTTCCAATATCCTTGTGTCCCCCTTACCCCCCCATTTTAAAATAAACAACTCGCTTCACAAAGCTGAGGACCTTAAAAATTGGCCCAATTGGATTGGATATGTCTGGGTCATTTCTTCCAGCAGTGCTCTAATACCATCATTTGTCACATTTATTTGATCTTTAATGAATGTTCAGTCAACTAATATAAATTTTGGCGCTTGCAGGCTGCAGTAGCCCCACCTCCGCCTAGGGCACCATCCCCCAACACTTTCCATCTTAAATTATGCTTGGAAATCTTTTGTTTCATTCTGGCCTACACCATATTGAATGACCTTTTATTGTAGAGCTCTTTGTCAACCTTTTATTGTTCTCCCCCCCCTATTTGAGGCAGGTTCTATGACCTGGGGGAAGGGGGGGGGGCAGGTTGTCACAGCCAACTAATTTCCTGTTCATCTTGTTACATGAGGACCACTGCTGCTGAGCCCAGACTCACCACCCCCCACTCCACCAGTGCACACATCAGCTGAGGACTGATAATCTACAAGTCCATCATCCTGGATCTCCACTGCATGCTGACTCACTTCATTCCAGTTTTTGGGGGTTCAGCTGTGGTGGGGGGGTCTTACCGGTTATCATAAACGTTACAATGGTGCCACTTTCCACTGTATTTAGTGGCAGCTATAGGTTTTGTGCCTACATAGACGGAGTGTGGGGTGTATTATATCAGCTAACCTGATTATTTTTGCAGCCTTCTGCTGAGTATATGCACAATATTTTACTGCCGAGTTGACAATCTGGCTGCATGAAATGGGGAAATCATGAAACAGACCCTGTTGTTAATAAACACAAAGACAAGTATCCAAATGAATGGTTGAGACAGTTTGGGTGGGGCTTGGTGTGCAAGTATACTTTATGTCCAGCTATGTATGCCAGTATAAAGGTTCCTACAAAAAGCTGCTATTCTACAGAGCACATGCTGAAATTAAATTGTTGCTGCCCAAGTCCAATGTATTTCAGAACCTAGATCTGGGTCCTTCCCTAAATGTTTTGTCCACTGTCCAGAATGTGGAATTTAACTTTAGTGACATCTACTGGTGTAATGGCGAATAGCAAACAATCAATGTTCGATGCAGTGTGTCTAAAAGATTTAATTAAGCTTTGATGACAGACTTGCACTTTTATTCCAAGGATGCTTGTATTTATCCATATCTCCTAAATGTTTATCATGGTCAGAGTAAAGGACTTTTAAATAGCGGAAATAAATATTGCAGAAATAATATATTTTGTCTTAATAGCATCGGAAATATGTTGTTTCTTATATTCACATAAAATGTGCTTCCCGAGGCTTATGCTATGTACGAAGAAAAACAATCTTTAAGGATTTAATAGTTTTACTGCCCAGTAACTATGGAGTACATCACAAAAAAAAATCTGAAGTGTGAGGGAAATAGAAAAATGAGTGTGATGGCAAGGCACGGCGACGGAGACCCACGTAGCGACAAACCAGGGTTTTACTAACAAAACACAATGGGAGAATCAGGAAACAAAGGGACCACGAGGGTCAAAACTAAACTAAGGCAGGAGCAACACCAGGAACAGCGATACCAAAGGGAGGAACACAGGAAGCTACAATAGCTAACACAGTGCAACTGCAACTACTAATCACACAGTGCAACTGCAACCACTAATCACACAGTGCAACTGCAACCACTAATCACACAGTGCAACTGCAACCACTAATCACACAGTGCAACTGCAACCACTAATCACACAGTGCAACTGCAACCACTAATCACACAGTGCAACTGCAACCACTAATCACACAGTGCAACTGCAACCACTAATCACACAGTGCAACTGCAACCACTAATCACACAGGGAAACAGCCACAACAAACCACTAAACAATAGCACACAAGCAGGCACTTTTAATACACAGCTAACGAGTCACAACGCAGAACAGGTGAGAACCATAACCTAATCAACCAATCACTAAGGGTTCGAGGTAACAAGGAAGAGGTCACTAGGAAGCAGTAACAAACACTGAGGGCTATCAACAGTATTAGAGCTCAAGGAACACAAGTAAAACAGAACATAAACAAGACACAAATTATCCATACGGGAAATAGAAGATACAATAAGTCCGAAATAGAGCAAAAGGTGAGACTGGCCTGAAGCGGAAGGGATATCGGCCTCTAAGTCCACTGAGCCCCGTGGAAGTCCAGGGAGCAGGGAAAACACACTAGGACAACAGCAAATGGGATGGCCAGCAGGAACCACTGGCCAAATTGGGAAAAGGCACATGGGACAAGGCCAGACGGGCAGCAACTCTGACAATCAGCCTGCTGATCTGGTAATTTCCCAATATTATATCGGCTATCATGTAGCATATTACATATTATTGCATATATCACTTCAATACTGAACCATTTTGAACGCATACATGTTTCATTCAATGGGGTAGAGTACAGATGGATAAATGAAGAAATAAAACAAGGCTATTTTAAATGAGTATGTTTTGCTATAGCTCTGATTAAAATAGTATATCTATGTCATACTAAGTCAATAAGAAATTCAATCAATTCAGAACATATCAGGGTGGCCAACGACAGTTGAGTGTCATTATTTGTAGAATATTTGTATTAAAGAATGAAGCAATGGTCATATTAAATTTGAAATCCAAAATGTCCTGTCACAATGATATTTTAGAAATCCGAAAAATAGATAATCAAAGAAAATGGGAAGCATGAGTAGCAGATATATAATCCTTACACAAACATTGAACACTCATGCCTAATTGTAAGCCTGCCTCTAGTGCAACACGCATGTTTGCTCCTGCATGCGGCAGTTTGCGAGCATCAGCGAAACAGCTGAAATGAGCAGAATCGGAAAGTGGCGAACACGCCACAAATCAAAAACCATTTGCTGTTGACAGAGTCATTACGCGCCACTCATCTAGTAAAACACGCCGCGCGAGTTCAGACACAAGCCACCCCCTTCGCAGAAACTCATTTCGTAGTGCAAGATCTTTTTTCCTTCTTGCGGTAACATTCACAGAAAATGGAAATTGTCCGTGAGGTGGGGAGTGAAGGGTGATTTCTGTGTGTGTGTGTGTGTGTGTGTGTGTGTGCGCGTGCGCATTCTCATGTTGTCCTCTGTAAAGTGACATATTTGTATATGATTTTCTGTATTATAAAAGCTCTCTCCAACAGCAGCATTAATAATGATGAGAATAAAATAACGACAATAAACTTCTAATTCAAAGCACATGCTAAGAAGATTCTAATACAAACAGTATATTAAGAATAAACTATTTTTTGCTCCAAGCAGTAATCCACTATAATGATAATTCACGTTCCATATTGGATTAGCACTTCCAGGATTATACTCATTGTTATAAAAAAAATGTATTACCTGCCAACAGAGTTTTTTAGGGTGATAATAGTTCAACTGAACCAATATTAGAATGTAGTCACTGGTGAGACTTCTAACCACTTACATAAGTCACTCTGGCTAAGTAAATGTAAATGTAAATGTAATCCATCCATCCATCCATCCATCCATCCATCTTCTATATGCTTATCTTGGTCAGTGGTGGGGGGTTACAAGGCACAGGGAGAACATACAACACAAAGAGCAGAGGTAGGGCTCAAACCCCCAACCCTAGAGATACTAAAACAATGCTTCAACCCAGTGTTCCACCAATACAATAATTCAATTATTTATTTAAGACTATAAAAAACATGGTAAACTACTGATAACTGATCGTAAACCAGCAGTCTTCCCTGCCCAGCAGTGGTTTCAGGTGTATAAAGCAGAATTCAGTCAAGACTACATGCTCTGTGGTATTACAGACAACATGCACAGCTTATGTTCCTGTGAAAGTCCTCAGGTTAGCAGAGAAAGGGTGCAGTTTCCCTACAAGTATCAGATTCATACATCGTAAATACATTTTACAGTACAGAATAAAACAATAAAACTGAAGCAGGGGAGTGTAAAATGTATCTGACCTTCTGCTACGTCGGGGTCAGTTCCACCTTATGCCTTCCAGCCAATATACTTAACTTAGATTCCACAGCCAAAAAAAATTCTATTTTTTAACACTGTCAATAATTATAGCTTTTTTCTTACTACATATGTCAATAAATAAAAAACTGCTGTAATACCAGTTTTCCACATGCTACTGTTCCTCCAGGATTCATGAATCATGGGCTGCATTAACACGAACTACTGAAACAGCTACAGTACTGTTTATTAGAACTAAAGTTAAAAGCACATCTACACTTTCAGAGTCAACAGGCAATATAATGTGTGTTATTCACAAACACACTAAAGTTTGAACCTCTAAAAAATTAATTGTCGGAGAATTTAGCATGACATGACAACCTGGTCAGCTGTCACGTGTGCACTGAATTGTTGTAAGAAACGAGAGTTGACCTCTGACCCCACATTCACACACACACACATCACCAGACACCAGCGGAGACACAATGATCTCCCTATATAAAATACAGCCACATACTGTATGGAACATAGTGATTATGTGGGTTTTTGCTAAGCACAGGAGTAGTTATTAAAGTTCACCCATTCTCTTAATCGATGAAGCCTTCCGTTTTTAAAGTCTGGCTTATGAAGACAGCTAATTATATTCTTTCTTCTGTACACTTACATGCATCAGCACAGAATCCAGTTCTTTCAGAAGCAGTGATACGTGATCAGAGACATTCGTAACCCCGTACAGAATCAGCGGTGACCCCATGACACCTTCACTGGCTTCTCAAATGGCTAACCTGAACAAATTCAGACCAGCATAGACATTAGCTTCCTATTTCATGCTGGAACACACTTACCTCTTCATTAATACACCGGATACATCTGCCATTCGATCCACTGGGGAGCTGGTTGATGAATGTGTGATACGTTCATAAATGGTTCCTCTTCACTTCAGGAATGCCGCCAGAGAACATGGTAGCTGCATTTGAGCGTTAAGCAGAAAGGCGGCAACAATACCCCCCTTTCAGGACAAGCAACAGAAAGAGGATCAGACAGAATGAAATTCAGCTGAAGGAAATATGTTTGAGAGCCAGATTGCTTATGGCTGTGTGGGATCCATCGTTCTTACAGCCACTACTTGCCATCAGAGGTGTAGCAGTAGGACAGGCAAGGCAGGCAGGAAAGACCTTGGGCCCCTAAGCTAGGGGGGGGCTGAGAACAGCTGATTACATATTACACTGCAATGACAAATCCGCTTTTTATGTATTCTGTTTTGCATATAAATAAAAAAGAAAGATTTGTGTTTATTAAATTCTTCATCGATCTTCTGTACCTGCTTGTCCTATCCAGGATCACAGGGTCCAGAGTCTATGCTGGATGCTATCTGTGCATGACTGGGAACATCCCAGAAGGGGGCAGCAACTTATTGCAGGGCACACTGAGGTAATATTCACACCTAACGGAAACTCACCTCAGCATGTTTTTTGAGTGTGTGTGTGTGTGTGTGTGTGTGTGTGTGGGGGGGGGGGGGGGGGGGGCTGGCAATCCCCACAAAAGCAAGGGGGGGGGGGCATGCAAACTCCACACATGGAGCCATGGTGGAGATTTGAACCCTTGTCTCAGGAATAAATGTGGAGGGGATGGGGTGAGTTGGAGGTTTCCATGGAGTTTTTTGCCTTAGGTTCCTGGAACTGCCCCAGCAAACCCGCATAATAACAGCTATGAATGTCCTTCACCAACATGAGAAACACCTGAGGTGAGTCACTCATCTGACTAAACTTTGTCCCTGACAACCCATTCCTGTTTGGTTCTGAAACTTTATATTGCATTACAATGGCGAAGAAAAAGTGAGAATGAAATGATGTTAAAGAAAAGAAAATTGGTCAACATTTCAGTGACTTCTCTAGTCTTTTCTAGTCTGAGGTAATAAGTATGAACAGAAATAAAACAAGTGTGCAGATAAGACCTGTGTTTCTAAAAATGCTTATTGTATTTTTGTTCAATTTTAAGTAGGTTAATAAAACTTCAAAGAGAGCGAAACACTTTCTGAAGATTATCTCAGATTTCTTGCCAAAAATAGGTTGAATATCCATTGCCATACTGTTGCTTTCAAAAAATACAAAACAGCTATAGTCGGGCTTTAAAAAGCTTGAGGCAAATAAATTCTTTGGATAATCAGCCGAATCACTTAGCTTGTCTCATGACTGCGTCTGATCTATGGTCTCCAAAGAAATGAAGCCAAATTGAAAAAAAAAAAATCACAAGACTGGGTTCACTGGAAAAGTTTGTGAAAGTTCAGAAAGTTTTCCATGCTTCTGGAGTAAAAATAAATCAGGAAATGATCACAACTTGTGTATCTATTGAATGCAAAACAGTGATTATTTAGTGGTAAAACCACCATTGATTCATCAACAATCAATTCCTCCTTGTTTAAACATTTAGTTTTCAAAAACAGTCTGTTTTAGCTAGCAGTACATTCCCTAACGTGATTTACAGCAGTCAAATTCTAAAACATTAGGCCATAAAATGTCATGTATTTATATTGAGAACTGATGTTTTACCTACACGATCGAAATGCTATTCATATTTAGTGTGCAGCCATACTTAAAGGCACCATTGTAGACTCCAATCACAAGCCATATTGTCCTGTAGAGGACCTAGATTGGATTAGCCTTTTGTCTTGCCCCATAATTACCCCCTTGCCTCTAATTTCTTCATTGGGTGCTCATGACTAAGAAGCTGCACTTATATGGTGTCTCCAAAGGATTGTAATTTCATGAATTAAACATGCTTATTCATCCTTCTTGTTTTTGTTTTTTTTGCAAGAACAATTTTAATCATGTAAACCACTCGCACACATGCTATAAACCCTTGATCTCAGTTCGTTGAATGTAGCTTCACCTTGATTTGCTTGATTTCTAAGAAGCACAGATACTAAACAAACCTCCATGTACTTGAAGAAAAAAGCAAAATTTCATATATGTCACAGGATAAATGTAAAGTGAGGATAAATGAGTCACTTCCACCACCCACATATACTGTAAATATATGTGTAGCATGACATTTATTTGTGTGTCACTCAAAATCCTTGTGTGACAGGAAAACTCTGATTACATGTTTGAATTCCGCACCAAAATGCTGTAAGATTCACCTATTTTAAGCTGTGAGGCAAACAGAAAGAGCAGTGTGATTGTTGAGTGCTTTTGGTAGGAGCTTTACTAACCAAGGAAGCTCAGATGTTTGTCCGTCTGTCAGTCGATCCATCCATCCATCCATCCATCCATCCATCCATCTGTGATTGGCTAACATGCCATCCATGGTGTTTTCTGCCTTGTGCCCCATTATTCCATGCACAGGCTCCTGACTCCCCAGAACTGAAGATGGATGAAAGGATGGATACCATTCTCAAGTCGTACTGCACATGTGTTTGAAATTTATGTAACAGAAATGTACAATTAGTACAGAATAAACATAAATATGAGACCGTGCTTACAGCTCTGGCACATGTCATGAAACATGCTTAACATTCTCACAACTGCATTTGGGTTAATTCACCTAAAACAATGAACTCAGTCTGAAGGCAAATAATTCTATCAGTGGCTCCAAAATGAAAAGTCCCTTCATCATTGCTTAAGCCACTACAGTCAAATTGCTTAAACATATCGTCAAAATGTCATATGTTCCTGATCTCCACAATTCTGAATTACAGTAGTTTCCTACTTAATCATAGTCAAAATGCTTGTTTCAACATTGCAAGGCTGTAAATTGCAGTGTGTAAATTCACTGGCGAGGGAACGCACACGCATGGCGATGTAACTTCTTTAGGTCAAAAAGACACAGTAAAATAGCAAACAAAAAAGTAACACAGCAGAGTTTCGCACAACAACAGAAAAATGTCAACAAAATCATGTGCTGCAGTAACCAAAAATACATCAATGCTGTATCATTGCACTTTATGGAATATATTCTTGAATCGCTTTGGTATTTTTTATCGTTGGGAAACTAAACAATCAATTTTAATCAACAAGACTTAAGCAACTGATAATTATGCCAAATGATTATCACACATTATTTTGCAAATGTTACATTCTGGTTGAGAAATTTGCCAAAGCAATCAAATAAAAGGACCGCACCTCGATATAAGATATAACAACTGAACTCTAGAAGCTGCAAAAAACCCACCAGGAATCTGTAACAATTCAAACTGTTACAGCAAATATTTTATTTACATTACCAGTTGAGTAAAAATTTAAAGATTATGTTCTTATGATACATTATGATCTTACTTTATAGGCCAGTAAATGGTTTTCTTACATGAAAAATGTCATCTATCATCCACCTGCAGCTGTTTATTTCATGCAGGGTCACAGTCACCCGAATCCTGTCTCTGGAAGCACAGGCTTTAATCAAGCAGACACTTGGGACAAGATAAAATTTCAGGAACTTAACTGATAAACAATGAATGAATTCATTGTGTAACTGACTTGTATTTCCATTATATAAATTGATATTTAAATGTTTTGATAGTTTACTGAACTGAAATGAAATCAGCGCTGTGGTGTCCATTTTCCCCTGCGGTCTCTGGAATGCTCGCGTATACCACCAGCAGGGGGCACTGTCACCCCATAGGTTTTCTCCATTGCTGTAACACACTTATCAAATGACAGTTATCCATCCATGTATTTTATATTTCGATTGTTCACAGCAAATCATCATTTCTTATTGTTTTCCAGAAATGTTTTAGTACATCCTACCAAATCCACATACTGTAGAACATTTCCATCAATTTTATATTGCTTTGAAATACACAGACCATTATGAGATAAACTAACAGCAATACCATATGATATAGATTTAACATTATCAGTGAAATATGCATACATTCATTAAACTCAATTCAGATTTCGATATTAATTTGATCTCAGCTGTTACAGCTCTTTTTCAACTGTGTCTCTCCCCAAAACACAGATTCAACACGTCCACGACATAGTACAGTTACACGTTTTTGTTCAATTGCTTAAATGAATTTTCCAGAATGGCAACATCTTTCGGAAAACTCCAATGTATTTCACAAATTGGTAAATGGATTGCATGTATATAGCATATTTTGTACTACAAGCACTCAAGACGCTTCTCATTCCATGCCTCATATTCACCTACCGGCAGTGGAAGCTGCCATGCAAGGCGCCAACCTGCACGCTGGGAGCAATTTGGGGTTCAGTGTCTTGCTCAAGGAGACAACAATGAGATCAGGAGGAACCAGGGCACGAACCTGCAATCCGGTTGCTGAACGGTAGCACTACCTCCTGCGCCACCATCGCCCCAACGCATTAGTAATGTAAATTAGTAAATGCAGTTATCACAACACTTAATAACAAGTGCAAAATAACAAAAATATCCCCTGACAATATGTATCATAGTATTCACAAAAGTCATCACTATAAACACATAAGTCACCATAAAAAAAACACACTTTTGTAGTACATACATAATCCCCCAAAACTGCTAGGTACTTAATTCAAAACCAGGGACACCATTAATGTTGTTATCAATGTAAAAGACACACAGTGATACAGAACAAAACACATTCAAATAAAACTTCCAAATCATGACATGACACAAAATCCGTTTTTTTACTATGTAAAAAAAGCATGCAGTGATGTCCTGCATTGTAAATACAACGTAGTCCTCATTTCAAACGCCCTTTGCTATATCACAGCACCGCCACACGGACCGGACACCTCCGCTGGGCTCAGTGGCCTGCTATGCTTCTGCCATGTTGCCGGGCTTTGTTTAGGTTGAATCCTGCTTCATTCACATGCATAAATGCATCTGCAGTGTCATTCACCTCCAGCTCCATCACCCTCTGCTAAGCAAACATCAGCAAATTCAGTGAAATTACATCCATCCATCCATTTTCCAAACCGCTTATCCTACTGGGTCACGGGGGGGTCCAGAGCCTATCCCGCACGCAATGGGCATGAGGCAGGGAACAACCCAGGATGGGGGGCCAGCCCATCGCAGGGCACACTCACGCACACCTATGGGCAATTTAGCAAGTCCAATTAGCCTTACCATGTTTTTGGACTGTGGGAGGAAACCGGAGTACCCGGAGGAAACCCCATGACGACATGGGGAGAACATGCAAACTCCACACACATGTGACCCAGGCAGAAACTTGAACCTGGGACCCAGAGGTGTGAGGCAACAGTGCTAACCACTGCACCACCATGCTGCCCCGTGAAATTACATATGATTCTGAAATAATGTAAGACACCAACCCGAGAAAAAATTCCAAAATTCCATATATTATGGTGCATGCTCTCAAATTACAATTATCCAAATATGGTTTGGATAAGCGGTTTGGAAAATGGATGGATGGATGGTTTTACTAAATGGAATTAATACGAAATGAAACTGTGCTGTAGCAATTGCCATTAATACTGTGGAGATTTGAGGATCTGTTATGGGAATGACGTTCTTGTTTCAAGAAACGCATTAAAGCAATTGAGAAAAAACTGATGGCATATTCCAATCAATCAGAAAGTCTGTAATGTGTGCAAATGAAGTTGTCCTCATTGGGCATAATTATCAGTTGTTTAAGTCTTGTTGATCATAATGGATTATGTACATTTCCCAGTGATTAAATTATTTTACGTCCAAATCTATACAGTGGCACCTCAGAACTTAATCCATTCAGAACTCGGGTTTGAATCCTAAAAAGTTCAAGTTCTGATCAAATTTTCCCCATAAGAAATAATGGAAAACCAATTAATTGGTTCCTGGCCTCAAAAAATTACACCTAAATAAGTTTTTTTAAGCATTTCAACACAAAATGAACAGGATCCAAACAATGTGTAAAGTTAAAAAAAAAACAATTATACCTTTTTCATAAACCCAGACACTGTGCCAACACTAGACTATGCCATGCGGTGCATTGTTTATTTTTATTATTACTCTGTATTTGTTAATTTGTTCGTAAATCGCAAACTTTTAGCTTGTAACATTTGTACAACTATTGCGTAAATTTTTGGTGAGCAATGACCACCAAAATGATATAAAGTTCAGTGTATTACCTGATATTTTCAATAAAAAAAAGCACTATCACCAACAAACGATGCTCTCACAGCGAATGCGAAGCTGAGCCTGAAGCGTTACGCTTTGTTTCCGCTGAGAGACGTGCGCGTGACTCATTTACCCGTATGGTTCGGCTTCTGAGAGTCGGATCAAATCCTAGGTCATTTTTTTCTAACTGGTTGATTCAACTTTTAAATTCGAGTTCTAATGAGTTCGATAACTGAGCTACCACTGTATATGCAAATAATATTTGTGTAAGCCGACACGTGCAAAACAGTTCACCAAATATTCAGAACGATTAAAAAACATATTTTGTAAATTACAATGAGGCAGCGCAGTTGTTTCGTTTTTGGTTCCCATGTTGCCTGATTTTTCTTTTTTGTTCATTTTGTATTGTGTTATACATATTGCTGTGTGACTCCATATTTTGCAATTGTGCAGTATCTTCAGACTGTTGAGACCTAAAGAACTTTATCTTGTTGAAATTTACATATTGTAATGCAGAACCTTGGAATGAAGAAACCTGTTTGTTTGCAATATATATATATATATCATTTAGTGACTGTGAGAAAATGGGAAATGACATTCAGAATTCTAGAGATCAGAAGCATGCTAACACTTACATGTTGACAATGTATCTAAGCCTTTGATGATCATAAACACTCTCACTTTAGTAACACTGACTAATTAACTGATAGAATCCTTTGCTTTTGAGATGTGAACTAATTGATTTGGGTGAGTTACGGCCTTTTGCAGCTTAATCTTACCTTTGTGCAGGGAGAGTGTTGCTGCCCAGTGAATGACAGATCTGGTTGTAATTGTCATTCCACATAGCGATGAGACAATGACACGCTGACCTCCACAGAAAGGAACATCTGACATGTCAATAATTCTGCCCAGAAACAATGCTAATTTATGCCAGACCAATACAGAGGTAATAGCAGAAACAGCAGAAACACTGACAGTATCACCTTTGTAAATCACACTATATATTATATATTTTAAAAATACATGTCCTTTTCAGAGTTCACTGATATGGACACACACATGGCCATCAATTTTATACACTTTATTTTGATAACTGGAGTGATCCATCAAAGAATTGTCCAGTAGTCTATAAGCAGCGCTAAGAGAAACACAATTTTACAAACTCTGTTACTGGAATGGTATCATAAAACGAAAACTAAAACAATAAACACTTAGCTAGAGAAAAGTATTATGAAAAATAATTACATTCTATATTACTGGAGAAGACCTGTTTCTCTGTGAAATATAAGATCGTTTTGTTGAACTAAGATCATAATGTTTTATTAGGCTAAGGAACAGACATTCCATCTAAATGTAGCACACTGATAAATGAGAACAGTTACCATAAGTGAAGTTTATGAAGCCAAGTGACAATTACAGCAAAATTGCCATGGCAACAGCTCTTGTGTGAAGACATGAGTGAACCCAAGTGTGATGTTTATGACAACTGCTACAGTAAACGGAAAATTTATGCATGTGAAAAATCTATAATTTCTTGCAACGAAGGCGAAGAATTTAATTTTTGTCATTTACTTCAATTTAAATACTCTCTCGCCTATTTTCTGTAATACAACTCATTTACCTAATTTTCATTTCATCACAGCTATATGGGATATTTTAATGACCACAATTCGTTGTTAAAACAGATCTACAAGTTTCACATACTTAGGCCATTTTTGTGTTTACAAAGTGCCAGACAATCCTGCAAAGATAATACATGCAAACACTTTGTATATAACATAAAACGTCTTTGTCCAATCACACTATTATTGTATGTAATTGCATGAGTGATGAGGTTTCGAAAATGCAAACATACGAAGAGTTTATTGACAGGGGATGTTAAGCAGGGCTCCTGAGGTCACCTTAAGTATTCATTACACTGCCAACTGTCACACGAACTTGACATGCCAAAGTAAACATCTCATTGTTCAGTTAATCTATAGACTGCCTCTTATTAGGTAGAACTTGATTGCATCTAAGAGGGATTGACAAACAGTCGACCAGCTGTCATGACCCACACAGCCACCTTGCTAACCATGCTTCCCTGTAACAATGAGCAGATCCCTGCCTGCTTTGTTCTAGGATTCCTACTGGGATTTCATGGGGTTTTGCATGTTTCAGGGTAAACAGTTGGGGAACAAACCACTCAAATCACCTATATAGCACTGTTGAAGAACTCACGTCTGGTTTTGGGCTGCAGTCGAATAGCCTTTTTTGCTTAGGAAGACTCTTAACTTATTGAAATGAATTGGAAGTGTCTAAATGAGAGCCATAATAAGAGCTGAATTCTTTAAAATGCTAAGTAAAGGTGCTTCAGTGCTTCCTGTCTTATCTTCTTTAGCACACGGTACACAGGACTAGCGATGGCCAGAATGACGTATCATGAACCGCGGTACATTTGACCCCACCAGATGGAGCTCTTGGACTGCTTTGGGGAATACTTTGAGCCCTTTTTTGAACAGAGAGCAGCATCTAGTGGGGTCAAAAAATGCAGCAAATGGTTAATGAAGCATCATTTTGGCCATCACTGGACCATTCTTTACAGAGATAATGCCATCCCATAATTCCTTGCAGCAGCAAAATTTAGAGCGGATCTTGTATAGTTTAACATTCATTGTGCCCCAAGTTCGTTCCTGGAGGGCAAGTTAGCGAGACTGCTCTTTCCAAGAACACAAGTACGATATTTGCATTCTGGGTGTTGAGAAATATAATGGCTACATAGACCGCTTCCTTCGAAGGACCCAACCGCCAAATTCGGATACAGCCACTATTATACAGTCTTGGAACTGGTCTGGCAATGAAAGATGATGTAAAATGGGTACCCAAGAACACAAGTGCAGTCAAATACGCATATTGAGAAACACCCATTATCCTCTCTGAACGAGACCAATCCCATAATTCATTGTGCCCCAAGTTCATTCTTGGGAGGCAAGTTAGCAGGACTGATCTTGGTCCACAGGTATGATCTTCGCATTCTTGGTATTGAGAAACACCAATTGTTGAGCCAAAATTCCCATCACTAAACAAGAGACCCTCACTCCACTGTAGCCATATATGTCACAGGTTTAGTTTCCAGCCAATCACGAACTTGCTTACAGTATCTGCTTACATGTCTCACTGGCTCCCACTGGCCATAGCTGAGGAGGTGAGCATCATTCTCATCATATTTCTGAGGACAAGAACAAAAAAATTATGGTTGTTTCTCAATATATAGAATGCAAAGATCGTACTTGTGGTCTTGGCAAGACCAGTCTTGCTAAGTTGCCTTCCAAGAACGAACTTGGGCCACACTGAATCATGGGATTGGTCTTGTTTAGCAAAGGTGGCACTGACTGATGTTTAGGGTGGGGCAGGAAAAACATCCAGGGATTTTTACCGTTCTCTGTACTTCTGTGCTTCAGTATTGAAACTGGCCTTCGTATGCAAGAACACAAGCACAGTCAATACACATATTGAGATGCATCCCAAATTTTTGCAGGGACATGATCGTGGGTGGGTAGTTCCAGTTAGGGACTTGCTCCCCATGAATGAATCATTCGCAAACGTCAGACCATTACTGTTTGGGTAATATATGTGAGTATTGGGGGAGATGGACGCTCCGTCAGAGGAAGCTTTGGTGTTGGTGTCGGCGAAGAAAGCAACAGCTCAGCTGCCACAGCATATTTTTAAAAAGGAGATATTGAAGATGAACAAGGTAAAAAGATGACTGTGGTTTGGTGATACTTTGGCAATTTAAAGTACAACAAGCAACAGACTGCTACTCTGCACTGTTAACTCTGCTGAAATCCTGTTCCAGATGAAACTGTGGAGCCTTGCCACCAAGATGAACATAGAGAAGGTAAACGCTTACAGTCACAGACACCATCAATTAGTGTTTCCTCTTTCAAAATGAATACAGGACATATTGGTTATTACACGGGATGGGTGGCAATTGCAACTGTAACATCATTATCGGGCACCCTGGAAAAAGTGAAGGCAGTCAGACCAAAAAACCCAGCCACTAATCAGGCTATTGGCATGTCACTAGCAACCACAAACATAAAAAAGTATTTTGTGTGTGATTTAATTGTTGAAATTAGATTTCACTTCGAACTCCATACAGTGTGTCATCTTTTTATGTTCTGAATCTGTTGAAAGGGTATCCAAAGGGAATTTAAAGCAGTAATGGAGCCTTAAAGTAAAGAAATTGAGACTTGAATAACGTTATAATAATTAATGCTATAATAATATAATAATATGAAAAAAATAAATATTTTACCATATCATCTTTTCTTACTACAGTGATAAACTTTCTTATTTCTGCTGTCTTCTTGAAATAACAATTCTGATGCTCCTCTATTTACGAATGAGATATGTTCTATGACAGAGAAGCCTATCAAGGTCTCATTTCCCTCGCCCGGACTAGGGTCACCGGGGCCCCACCCTGGAGCCAGGCCTGGGGGAGGGGCCCGTTGGCGAGCGCCTGGTGGCCGGGCCTTGGTCTGTGGGGCCCGGCCAAACCCAGCCCGAAAGAGGTACGCGGGACTGTCCCCAGGTGGGCCCACCACCCGCAAGGGGAATGTCAGGGATTCGGTGCTTTGTGGATCGGGTGGTCCTGGCGGTCCGATCCCTGGCTGATAAAACTGGCTTTTGGGACATGGAATGTCACTTCTCTGGTGGGGAAGGAGCCTGAGCTTGTGCGTGAGGTTGAGCGATGCTGACTAGATATAGTTGGGATCACCTCAACGCATAGCGTGGGTTCTGAAAGCAATCTCCTGGAGGGGGGTTGGACGCTCTTATGAATAAAATACTACATAATATGAATAATTATGTAGGCCTCTGACATCTTGTGTAAGTCATTGGGTATGTACAGGCAGAAGCAAAGCATATGAACAAGATAAATACATTCACTTTACAAATGTATTACACAGTCACAATATAATATCTCAGGAATTAATCAACTGCTAATATGTTTGAATTTATAAATAAATATTACCCATCCATATTCCATTAAATACATAATTAACATGATTATGCTGCAGTGCATGGCGTTTTAGGTTGATAAGATGCTTTGCATGCGTGTCGTACAAACTTTTTAATGAATGATTATTATAGATTGTGTTTTATACTTGTTTAAGATTCTCTTTTCCTTGGTTCAAAACTAAAAAGAACAAGTGCTATTGACTTCAGTCCAGACCTGTTCAAAAAGTCACCATAAAGATGCAGATTACTGAAGGGGAGACATGGAGGATGTACTGTGTCACGTCTGTCTTTTGGAAATCTCGTAGTGGACATGTTAAGGCTTTGCTTGTCTGGCATGGATAAAACACATTTTAATTCTATGAACAAAACTGGGAATTACTTTAGATAATCCAGGCTTTCAGGCTTGAAAGCTCCTGTTTTCAGAAGGGTGTTTCCCCTGGAACTTCCCAGAACATATTGATCGTGAAGAATGGTGCTGCTCTATCAGTGTTTGCGTGTGTCCATAGGCACATATAATATGTGCACTGTTATTACTTCACACTTTAATCTTATCCTTTGCTCTGCTCCACACCGGTTATGAAGACCACAGAAAGCAATAGACCTGCTCAGTCCCGTTATTACTGAGAGATATGAAAGTTTTTCCTGATTTTGCCAGGATGTGTATTATGGATGTACGTAAGTGGAGAAGAATTTTTACCTTTTTTAAAAAATGTGTGAGTTTTTCCAAGACAGCTGACAGTTGCAGTACCAAATGAAGAAAGAGGTATTACAAAATGCGGAGAAAAAATCTTTTGGCTTCATCAGGAACATATTATATATTCCATAACTGCTTATCTAATCGAGGGTCGCGGTGAGCCTGAAGCCATGTACAATATTAACCACCTAAAATGCCCCAATGTCCCATTATTCAAGCGTAATTTAAATCACCCCAATTGCTGTGAAATCAAATATTGGGAAGCTATTATCCATTATTTCTTATGGGGAAAATTATAATTTGCTCCAGCTCCATCCAAGAAATCCAAATTAATCTCCCAAAAATATCCCTAACACTCGAAAAGACATACTTCAGCATGTCAAATACCATTTTAAACACCAATTTCCCAAGTAACACATATGTAAGAAAAATGCATGTGTGTGTTTTTATACAGTATTTTTTATTTTTGTAGTAATAGCAATAGATATTTAACAGTCGTATTTATGTAAAAAAATAAAAATATACTAGAAATATACGTTACATTGCCCTGCTGTAATGGGCTATTACCGTAATGATTTGTTACTGGGAATTCATACTCCTGCTGTTTTTGGATATTACTCTGCCAGGCTTCAGTTGTGATCAAATAGCACTTGTTATAGCGGGACAGCTTCATTTACTTCTAATATATAAGAGTAATTAGGTCAGTAACCAATACAGGAAGCTGAAATACCAGGGTGTAGGTGCACAGAAAAATGAAATACAAACTTACAAAACACTATGTTGGCTAGGCTCCACGGGGGGGGGGCTGCCTGGACCTTTTATTATTGCGAATATTTGAGAAGCTCGCCTTTCAAAAATCATCGAGAATCCGGCGGCACTCCCTACATTTTAGAGTGGGGTCCATGACAACATAAAACCGAGGAAGAAGATAAAATATAGATGAAAGCAGTTTGGTTATATGCACCATGTAGTAGTTTTAAAAATACATAGGTATTAACAGAGTGACTGTTTTTAAAAGAGTAGATCTCCACTACCCAATTTACCCTCATATACTGGGGTGCAAGTTAAGATTTTTGCTACTAGCTAATTCGGCTATTTCAGTTATAAAAAAAAATAAAACTAAAACAGTCTGATGTGCAATTTCTTTCTTTTTTTTACTAGCCAGTGAGGTATTGTTAATTTTTTGTATTCACCCTTCATCTGGATTACTCACCTCAGGCGGGTGGGCGAGCTTAATTTCCAGTACTGCCCATATCCTTCTAATTGCCATGCCCTCCCCCCCTCTCTCTATATATATATCTTTTAAACAAGGAGAAATACATTTTGCACATTTGGAAAGCTGTGGCAGAGAACAGGGAATACAACATTTTGTAACTGGTATCATTCATATGTCAACATCTGAGAACATCACTCTATATAAACTACTTCCCTACTCAATGCACTCTGACGGACTGACAGCAACTGCTGTTGTGCTGAAATATAAATTTCACATATAATAAAGAAATAGCTAAATTTTTAAACTGTTTGCATGCCTGGAAGCACACAAAACCATCTGCTCATCTGCTCATCTGCAGTCTCCTGACAATTATTACTGGGTCATGAGAGCCTACGTTTCTGTTAATTTGATTTTAGAATTTAGAGTTCCTTGTAAGATAATTTAAGATCTCCAAGAGGAAATGGAAGACATACTCCACACTCAGTGGGGAGGAAGACTGAAACCCACCAAAACACCGTGCCTCCCATGAAAGAGAAGATCATAGGTGTATTTAAAAAGTATTCTTCCCACGTTTCTTACAACTTTTCACCATTCATCAGTGATGAGTTTCTCTGACCTCATCATCAGCAGTGATTCTTGTATATGTCTGAAAAGAGAAGTCATGGTCCCACTGCCTTCCAACCCTTGGGGATGAAGGAAATGAAACGGAGATCTGGGAAAGGTAGCAGACTAAATGCCAGCCGGCTTTCAGGTAACAGCGACCTTGTCCGTGAACTGACCGCGACAGGAAAGTCAGCCAGCTGTTCAGTTATTCCATCTGACAGTTATTGCTCCCACTTCTCTCTGGAAAAGGTGAAAAGTGAATGAAAGGATCACTGGCCACAAGTTCTCAATGATACATGTATTTCTGGTCCTCCTCCAGTCTTTCATTTCTCTGTGAGGTTTTTAATGAAATTCTAAACAGTCTAACACCATCTTTGGTAAGCGGCTTCTTCTTTTCTAAGCTAACCATTCATGGGCAGTAAAAAGGTGGCAAATGTGACCTGAGGAAACAGCGTCAAAATCCCATTTCCATAAATCACTGCCCCCCTGAATGACCTCTTTTAAGTCATCTTTTCATCACTGTGATCCCATCCACCAGAACATCCAATTATTCGAACAATTAAAGTTCATGTGAGATGCTACCGTACCCTGTGTGTCTGGAAACAAAATTGCCATTTTGACTTCCGCTTTTATAGATTCAGTCCCAGAAGTCTTTACATTGACTAAACACCTTGCCAAGCACAACTGAAAACCGATGAAGCAGCAAATTAATTTACTGACAAAGTGACCAATGTGGCGATGACAATGAAGACAATACATTTGACAGCAAAATTAAGATAAAATACAACAATCAAAGTCTGTTTCCAAGCTCACACTAAGCCAGTAGGTCTGTGACGTAATCCAGTATTGATGTTTCTCCTAGACATATTGACCATCTTGAGTAATCTACACCCATTTCACAAAATAATATGCCTCATTAATTACAAGGAGAAAATAATCCATAATACTAATCAAGTGTCCGCCTGAAGTTGCCAATGCTAGAAAATGCAAATTAGTCTTTTTATTCTTAATCTCTGTGGTCCAAATGCTCTGATATTTATCTACACAAAACTGGTATTTAAACTTGTTACAGACAGAAAAAGTTGTTGGTAAGCTATGGATCTAGTGACATAGGGGTTGCTGATGCGGAGGAAATAAGACCTGAACGTGGCGGTTAAACAGGACTTCAAACTCATGTTCACAGGAGAAATATCTCAATGGTGTCAGTGGATTATAGACATGGTAACCCCAAATGCAGAAAAGCAATCATAATTTTATTGTAGAATTGGCTGTTGTTTTGCCTGCTTTATTACGGCGGCAGGTTGTTTGCCTGCTCTAATGTGAACGAGTGGATCTGTTGACTGCATTTAATCCTTTTAACTGGTTAGCCCAGTGTTAGTTGTATTGAGTGGGGTTTTATATTTTATTTTTATTTGTGTTTTGAGATTGTTGGCTTTCTTCTCTTTTTACACCACTAGTGGGAGACCCCTGAGTCCTGGAGCTTCTGAAGAGCAGTGGTTAGTGGTGGCCGGCTGTAACTTATGTGGAGGTGGTCCCACTCATGGTGTACGTGTTATTTGTTGGTTCGAAGCTGAAAGCCGAAGGGGAATCTTGATGTGGCGGTGCCTTGTGTTGCGTGTAGTAGTACGGCACAGGATTTGCACGTGTGTGTGCGCACGGGAATTGTAGTGTTTTTGTTCGGGGATGCCATCCTCTGCCTGATTGGTCAATCTTTCATCCAGTGAGCACCAACTTTGAATCTGTTTCTTTTTATTGAAGATTGTGTTTGTTGATTTATGATTGTTAATAAGAGACTGTAACTGGAATCACGTTTTTTGCTGCCTGGTATAATGGACCTGAGTGCCTTTTGAGTTTACTTAGTTTATTACATATTTCCCTGGGTGAAATTTGGTGTCTTTTAAAGGGTGGTTCCCCAACTCTAAGCTTACTGCCTTAACACTGGAATATTAAGTATTTGGTTTAGAAATTATTCCTCCCCTGCGCTGAAGACATTTTTTCACATAGTGGCATTTTACAGTGTGGTGGCTCAATGGGCAGTCTCACACCTACAGGGTTGAGGGGTCAAGTGTGTGTATGGCTGACATGTTCTTCACATTTCTTCCTGCACCTCACATCTCTAAAACGTGTGACTGTGTGCCTTACAGAGACTGACGTCTCACCCAGAGTATCCGCTGCTATTGGCTCCAAGCTCATCACGCCCTTATAATGAATACGTTGCATAGAACATGGACCTAGTTACATAACATAAACTCTTACATGCCTGTTCGTTTACTGCTAAAGAGGTGCTTAGTATTCTACAACAGTAAAATATTGCAGGATGCTTAGATTTCAGGCATAAACCTTTGTAAGATGGTTTAAAAATATACCCTCGAGCCTGTTGGCACCTATTTGGCTTGAAGCGATTTACATGACAAGTGCTGTGGCATCAGCCATTCTTCAGATTAAGGACCAGATATTTGTATTTGCTACTAAACCGTGCATTTAATGAATGTTTTGGTCCACTAATGTCACACCTACTGCTGACTGGTAATCAGATAATTAACATTCACACATGTAGCAGACACAACTGCCTAAAGCGACATGCAAGAGAAGCAAATAGCACGTTGCAGATTTCTGAATAGCACATTTCGGATTGCAGCATCGACACAGTTAGACAGAAGTGCAGCTAGGCTGAGCTTCCAATGAACGCCCAGTTACAGTAGTAAGCAGTATCAGAGCAGGAGCCGCAACAACTACACAACTTCTATACAGCAAGAACCTAATAAGACTATTCAACAGCCAGACGTGTGACAAAAGGGCATTCAGGGAACGCAATGAAGCATCAGGCTAGTAAACGAAACAAACATGCTTTAATTGCCATTTGCACAAGTACAGATACATTGGAATACTTTTCTTTGCTGAGCCCATCATGCTCTCCATAGTTCGGGGGTCACAGCACAGGGTCAGCTAACATGCAGTACCCGTGCAGTTGGGGGTTAAGGGCTTCGACCAAGGGCCCCAACCTCAACCTCGGTGGTCTTCCTACTCAACCTAACACAGGGGTCAGATATTGGTGTTCTGGTTGATTCAGATTTATGATTCGATGCTCACATTAAAAGTATTACTAGAACTGCATTCTATCATCTACGGAACATAGTCAAGCTTCTCCTTTCATGACGCGGAGAAAGTAATACATGCTTTTATATCTTCCAGGCCGGACTTCTGTAATGCCCTCCTTTCTGGTTGCCCGTCTGGATCCATACATAAACTTCAGCTGGTACAAAATGCAGCAGCCAGATTTCTTACAAACACTAAAAAATTTGACCATATTAGCCCTGTTCTATGCTCTCTTCATTGGCTTCCAGTTAAGTCTCGGATTAACTACAAAATACTGCTATTGACTTATAAAACACCTAATGGCATTGCACCAGAACCTTAGTAATCTGCTGGCCTTATACAACCCTCCTCGCTTTCTTCCATCTCAAGGAGCAGGATATCTGTTAGTACCCAGGGTAGAGAGAGCTATGGCAGGCTGCAGAGCTTTCTCTTATAGAGCTCCTCAGCTGTGGAATGGTCTTTCAGCGGATGTGCGGGATTCAGGCTCACTCTCAATATTCAAGTCAGTTCAAGATATTCAAAATATACTAGCTCTAGCAAACTGCTCACTCCCAGTTAGACCTAGAGTGTGAGGCATAGAGCTTGGTGGGGATCGGTGCCATTGGCTTTTGATTGCCTGTGACGTCTTCCCTGTATGCCCTGATGCCCTACTACTGTTCGACCTGCCATCTGAATCAGCTCCAGCACTTGCCTGTCATCACCTCCCTTGCTTTGTATCTCAAATGTTAAGATTGGGAAAACGTGAAATGGGACTTTGACTTTCCCAGTCAGCCCCAGGAGGATGGGCTTCCCCTTTGAGTCTGGTTCCTCCCAAGGTTTCTTCCTTCTAGGGAGTTTTTCCTTGCCATTGTCGCCTCTGGCTTGCTCACTGGGGGCTTTGGGTGGGGATGCTGTAAAGCGCTTTGAGACGATGTAATATTGTGAGAACGTGCTATACAAATATTCATTTGATTCATTCAAATGAATTGAAACATTCATTGAATTGAAAGTTGTCAGCATGATCACTGGTTTGCTGGATTTGGGTCAGGGTCCATGGTTCTTGCGGACCCCCATCTTGTCTTGAGTTTCTGGTCCTGGCTTGTCAGCAACTTGTTCCTGTGTTCAGGGCCCTGATTAGCTGGAGTTCAATGCCTAATTTGTGCCGGAGCTCAGCTCAGGGACCTCGGGCTCAGTGCAGTCAGCATTCCTGCACCTCTAAGGTGCATTCCTCAAATGCTACAACCAGTATAATTAAAGATAATTTCAGTAAAACTTTGTAATACATGGAAACGGAACTAATGAAATGTATAGTTATAAAGCTGCTTGTGTTGTATGATTTTTTGACATACACTGCCTAAATTTACATTTTTCACCTTTGATTTGAAACACTATATACGTTTTCTTTCTTAAATATTCAGTATATGAAAATGTATGAGGGCAAGTACTATGTATTATATACATATTATTTATATACTATGTATATAAACAAATCTTATGCAGACTTCATACTTGTAACAAGGTCAAGATGTTCACTTTTGGTTCAACTAAGCATTTGAATGGCTAAGACTCTTGATTAAAGTGATTTTGAATATGCACTGATTTTTGGTGGTTTACACACTACAGGGCCTTACAGGAGTTTACAGATGATGTCATGATGAACAAAAACGTCCTGCTGACCTCATGAATGAAAGACATCAACGGAGAATGGCTTCTTAATGCTGATCAGAGGGCCGGAGGGCGAGAATCGCAAAAATAACAGCTCGATCCACCAGAGTGCAGAATGGCATCCTCACATGACTAATTTACAGTTGAAGTGGTTGAGGAGACGGAAATGGGTCCTTGCTGGTACTAGCTAGGAGTAAATAATACTGTGGCCATTGAAGGTATATTCATTTGCCAATGACCATACACTGTCCAGTAAGATTGCATTCGATATACATATACATACACACACACACACACACACACACACACACACACACACACACACACACACACACACACACACACGCACATAGCTCTGGAAATGATTGAGACCAATCTATATTTTTGAAAAATCAGCATTTTAAATCCTGTTTTAATCTTGGTGGCTACATTTCTGCTAAGACCGTCAACTTATTCAGTAGCGCTCATAAATAGGAGGATGACCTCAAGTGACCTTGAAAAAGAATGGGAAACATTAAATAGTGTGAAGTGCACTGCAAGGACAAGTTCATAACGGGCTCCTAGAAAGAGGACTGAAGACCAATACGGCATTGAAGAAGCCCTTCATCAATGAGAAGCAGGGAAGAGCCAGACTGGAGTGTACAAAAAGAAACAAAATACAGTGTATTATGCAGAAACACACACCCATAAATTAAGAAATGAGTGCAACTGAAAATTTTGCTGTGTCTTAATTTTACAGACACACACAGACACAGACACACACACAGACACACACACACACACACACACACACACACACACACACACACACACACACACACATTTAGAACAACAACATACACTAGAACAACAATATTAATCTATTAATTATTTTCTTTATTCATATATTGTGGTAGTAAATCTCCTAAATTTCTCAGCAAATGTCTTTTGTAGCACTTGTTTTTGAACACCTAGGGAGTCGAAATGGGCTCAGCATATATCCCCCATATCTATATTACACATCCAATCAAAGCCATTAGCAAAACAAATGTTTCCAATCCCACTACAATGAAATTATGGCTGCTTTTCTACATAAGGGCACTCTTGATTTGCCCCAGTGATATGTGAGTATGTTCAATGCTCCATCCCCTAAAGCTGCATTTAAAATGTTAGCAAAAATGTCAATGGGGGCAATTCTTTAAAAAAAAAAAAAAAAAAGCAAAGAGAGGACAGATCAGGTTGTACTTGTTAGGTAGCATGCAGTATTTATGGAAATAAGATGCAGACAGATCAGATAGACACATCAGGGTTTAGACAGACCATCACACTGTTGTCAAAGTAATCAATTTAACAAGGGCCTGAAGGTGTTGGAGGCTGGGGGCGATGGCTATTTAGATGGCCTATGAAAACACACCTGAAAGAAATAAATGCATTCCTCTAACACCCTGGTATAAATGGGTACCGATTCATTTTCTAAATTAATGGTTGGGATTAAAGAAAAATATAGCAGCAATAACGATACCAGGGCTTATTGAAGTAAGACAAGTGCAAACCTGGTGAGCTGCATACCCTCATACACGGCTGACATCAACACACCAGTAATCAATTACCGTTTCACTCTAGATGGGATTTTAATGCTGTTATATATGACTCTGAAACATATTTTAGTCTAGGAATTTCCTAGGCTGTGTAAGCCACTCTTCAAGCACAAGACGGAAGAGTGTTTGACATCTAAATCTGTCTGATAAGGTATCATGAAAATTCTACAGAGAGATCACGGTCTCTGCATTATCAGAGAGATGGTATAATGGTTAACACACCTCACGCCTATCAGACCCGCCATTCCACCCACAATCGCCCTGTCGTCCACCCCAGCGAACGCTTCCGACAAAGGCTGAAAGGCCAATGTGTCTTAATCACACGTCTATAAGCAAGATGCTGTGTAAATAATGGCTTGTATCACCAAAATCAAAATAGATTCATAGATCAACTAATTACGCAGAAAATACTATACCACTATACCAAGGAGGAGATGCATATGTTTATGATATAACAGAACCCCGTTAAGCCTCAATCCCACCCACAAAAACTCAGCTGTGCCTTTTCCCAGCTACACTTCTAAAAATAACAGATCTATGCAGCAGTGATATACGGAGCAGTGTCTGCGAGCGCATAACTCGCCTACCCTTGAAGGTTTTCTGGAAGTTTTCCTCTTTACATCAAAGTAAGATGTTCTGCTATCACAAATTTCTTTGTGCTGTTCTGTCTCTGTACTCCTGCTTAGACTGTGACATGGACCACCCCCACTAATAATTTAATAATTGATTATTTTTATATTGAAATGAACATATTAACAGCATTGAGAAAAAACATTTTGTTCTGTGACTTATCTGAGTATATACGCATGGCAAATCCATTTTTTTTTCAAATGACCATGAATCACTGCAGAGCACTCTGATAGTTAAATCTGATTTAATGAAAATAATCCAACATTAACTGTATTATCACCCTGCCATGTAACAAGCCTATTTTACAGCATTTTTGAACAACCTATGTATTATGACTTATATGCTTGTCTCTTGGCAACCACCATTTATAAATCCAAATGATGTTTCATAAATGAAGCAGTTAGCAATATAGCATATAGGCAGTGTTTTTCCTGTTTCGTGCATTACATCTCAATTTTGGCACCTTGTGCATTAAAAATCTTTAACATTGTGTGTCTTATAAACAAATTATAGTTTATGAAAAGTTTTATGTCAATTTATGTGATTCAGACTCTTTCAAGTCAACTACAAATCAAGCAAGACTGTGTCTGATTGTCATCCCCTCCCCTCCAGTCCTGCTTTTGGGCTCTTTGAGTGTTTAAAGTGAAATAGGAAGAAGCAAAAAGGTGTTCTCATTTTACGGCGGTTTAAAATAAGTGATTTGAAACTCGTGTCGTGCATTTTCTCTTCAAGTCACGTGGCATGAGCACCACTAACATAAACTAGATTCTTATTTCATTTCTTAATAGGGGATGTGAATTGATCTGATATGTTTAAACCATGTCCAGGTGCACGGAACTATAACAGCAGCTATATATGCAACCTTGAGATTCTACTATTATTCCTTTTATTGTTTGCATGTGTACGGAGTTTAATAAAGATCTTAATAAAGATCAAAGCATACAATGAAAAAAAAAATTCAATGCTAAACAGAAATCACTAAAACAGAATTGAAGGGAAATATTTTCATAAAACAGGGTATTATCCAAAGAAGCAACGGATCTCACAGGAAATAAAACAGTTGTTATTGCTGATTGCCAGATTTTTCCACAGTTAATTTCCTCAGTCTATTGTATGTCCATCTTGCCTCCCAGATGCTGCGCGAGAGTGATTACAGCATGCAGATAGGGAAGAAAAGCCCAACCTGTGGGTGTTCATTAAGCATATATAAACCTCTTATGTCTAATGACTCATAAAATGAAACAACAGCCTTTTATCTAATTAAACAGAAACTAATATTTATTAAATAACTAATAAATCTGCACTGAAATCACAAGGCGTGTCAGAAAGACAAACAATCCTTTCGAAACTAGACCATAAATTGTAAACTTTGAACCGTGACCATAAATACCTAAAGTCTAATTTCTATCTAATTTTCTATAATCCACACAATAAAAGTTAAGAAAGCACGAATGAAAGGTTCTCTTCCATAAACTACCGTGACACTTATTTATATTAATAATTCCAAGGTATTAATACAATGTGTTATTAACCCAATATGTATCATATTTTCCTTGCCTCGTGCCCATTGCTTCCGGGATAGGCTCAGGACCTCCCGCGACCCAGTAGGATAAGCGGTTTGGAAAATGGATGGATGGCTGTAAGCAGCTGGAATTAGGGAAGGCCGCAGGGATCTGTGGTATCCGGGGTGAACTTCTCCAGGCTGCTGGTAAGGCTGTCCTCCTGGCATCGCAGGCAATCTTCCCAACTGACTAGAAAATGGGACTCGTAGTTCCTTATCTGGAAAGGGAAGGGTGATCGCCTGGATTGCAGCAACTACAGGAGAATAATATTGTTCTCAGTAAGGTCCTTGCTAGGATCATCATAAACAGGATCTGTGATCACTTGCCCGCTTACCAGTGACCGGAACAGTCTGGTTTTACGCATAGGAAGTCTACCATCGACCGCATCCTGGCACTGAGGGTTTTCATGTAGCGCAAGCACAGATATCGGCAGAGCTTCTTCACGGCTTTTGTTAATTTTCGTGAAGTGTTTGACTCTGTTGACCAAGTTGCCCTGTGGGACATCCTGAGACTTCAAGTCCTGATGCTCACAACACTTGTGCAATGTCTTGCTGGAAGGCTGTGAGACACAAACGCCATCCAGTTAGCTGAGGTGGAGGCTGGACTCCTTTGGTACTGTGTCTCTACGGAGGATCCTTGGGTACCACTGGTTTGACCACTGGTGTCGAATGAGCGGTTGCTAGAGGAGTCCCGAATGAGGCACATTACCTGCACTGTGAGGGAGCGTCAGTTACGGCACTATGGCCATGTGGCACGTTTCCCTGAGGGTTATCCGGCTCACAGGATCCTCACGGCTGGACCAGGCCAAGGGGACACCCATGTAGCACCTGGCTGCGACAGATGGATGGCCACTTCCGGATGGTGGGACTGGACCGTGTGTCTGCCTGGGGGATCCTGAGGAGTTTCACCGTGTTTCGGGTGCAGCTACCGGCTGCATCAGCACATCCTCCCCAACCAGACCTGACCTGACCTGGAGTGTTACATATGCGTTCATAGTCATAAATCTTCTCTCTACTTAATAAATCAAGCATTATTTACATTACTAATAAAAATAAGATCAGAGTGCAGTCATTATAAATGTATTTAGTATACCATTTTGTCTAAATTCTCCCTAATGTAATTTCGTCACAGTCACTGAACGTCACAGTTGGAGCAGACACCAGTCTATTAATTACTAGTAATTACATGGCACATTCCAGGTTCCTTACATAGCCTCCTGAGAGCCAAGGAAAAACAGTGTCCTTCAATTTTAGGTTATTTGTGATTTTCTATGTCTTTGGAAGAAATAAGACATCTTACAATTTAGATTCTTTCAAATTCATTTTTATTTTTAATTCCACAGCATGTCCTCTTTAGTGTACAGCAAGAATAAATTAGTTTCCTTACATCAGTGAAAAGATGCAAAAACAAAATGTCCATTACAATGGGCATAAATGAATGGGTGGGGTCTCAGGAGGATATATATTAAATCCCTACGTGCAGAATTGCAAAGTTACATCTCTCCTAATCACGATTAAAAATACCCTTAAAGATGTTACTCATTTAATTTATTCTGCCTCGAGGTTTGGTATATCTATAAACCAGTTCATTAGTCCTAATGAATTTGAACCTTAATGCACTGACGTTAATTTTCCTCTGTTTGGAGCTAATAATAACAGAACAATAATTTCTGCTGCAACTGAAGCTGGCATTATGGCTTAATACAGTATACAGTTAAAACTGCCACCATAGTTTGGCATGTTTCATTAAATAATTTGTACATGCAAAGGATTTCCTTCACAAAACAAGATATTTTCCACTATCCTTACCGTGGCCCTCGAAAAATTACTTTTGTTGAGTTTGCTTTCATAGCCATTATTGACATTTTCGAATGGGTATGTAATGGAACTTTCATGCTTTAATTCTTTGTACACATTTCTCTTTGCTGATGGATAAAGCTGAAGGTAGGGATAGTATTTTATGTTCAGGCTACACCATTCAGTTATAAGTCATTTTGAAATGAAAGGCGTACAGAAATTATTTAGCAGACAGGTAATGACTGTCTGTTGTTTGGCTCTTTTCATCTCGTCAGCGTACCTGTGATTAATGCATAACGCAACACAACAAATAATCATCTGTTTGAGTTGTATGCAGTGTTTTCTCATTTAAAGCTGGTATTCAATAGTTCTATTATTATAGCTACATTCCAAAAAATCTTGTAGTATATGAGATAAAAGGAATTTTATTTATTATATTGAGATTTGCAATGGATTAAGTTGTCATAGTTATAACATTTTATTGATCTTATTTAATATAATGTTATATACATTAGCTTTAGTTCATTACCTAACCTAACCCTCAAATTTCATTTTAAACATTAATATATCCATCCATCCATCCATCCATCCATCCATCCATCCATCCATCCATCCATCCATCCATCCATCCATTTTCTTAAACCGCTGATCCTATTCTGAGTACTGGAAGTTATGAGTGCAAAGCAGGGAACAACGCAGGATGGGGCGCCAACCCATCACAGGGTATAACATGAAGATTTATTAAGCTTATTCTTTGAAAGCAGAGGGACAACGTTTCCCAATCTGGTCTTTCAGGACCCCTTGATAGTCCACATTTTTGCTCCCTCTCAGCTCCCAGTAGGAAGCAAAAACATGGATGGTCTGGAGGTCCCTGAGGACCAGGTTGGGTAACCCTGGCATAGAGAAATTGACAAATGAATATGACTGAGGGGTAAAGCTGGACCATCATACAGTACAAGTGGATTCTTGATAATGATAAACAGTTCTCTTGGAATGATACTACTAAGCTCAGTTGGGATGCTTGGTGAGGACACACAGAACCATATGGATGGTGGCCCTCTACTACAGGGGCTCTGCTAACCTATGACTCATTATATTAATAGCAGAATGTTTGCTGTATCTTAGAAAACAGAAAGACTAGCGTTCTAGCCTTTGTGGCTTTATGAATGACTCATGTAAGGCAGAGAGCTAAGCAGTGTTATGTGCTGTTTGGGCCATCTGCCCAAGCTCGTGACACTGGTAAGATCATCCATTTCATAAACCGATCTGCAGGTCCTGTGGGTCTCTTTGCTGTCCAGAGGATCCAGGTTTTCCACAACCTTTGGCAGGGCAGTGCAGTTAATGGGGGGAAGTAGTGAGATTTTTACAAAAATGCTAATTTCTACATTGGTGGAGTAAAACAGCCCTCCCCCCCGAGTCAAAGGGACAAGACACGTGTGAAAATGTGCAGATGGTTATGAAGAGATGCTGTGTTATTTGGGTGATCATGTTTTTATATGGACAGAAATTAAGAGAGGCATAGGTCAGGAAATGGTTTGTTTTCTTCGACTGGCAGACACCTATCAGGGGGGTGGGATTAAGGCCAGGAACACAACACCAACCAGGCAAGGTGGTGCTGCCTTAGAGACCTGCAGCGTTAGATTTACCATATGAGAAGGTTTTATAACAACAGGACAAAGATGTTATTCAAGATGACTTGTGCCAACTTCTTTGAAAAATTCAGAGCAAAATGATTCTTTAAGCACCCTTTAATGTAGAATTATTAGCCGATTTCAACAATTATAGGCATTTTGCTTTTAAGATGTGACATTTTCACTTAAGTTATAATTCTCAGCAATTGTTGGATAAAAATGGCTTTATTTGAATGATCCCCTCTTTCACTTACCATTCCTTATATAGGAAAATCTATGTAGTTCACTATATAGGGAATTTGTCAGTGAAACATAATTATGGTTTTGGACACTGCTTTCCGAGAAGCTCTGTGTTGGTATCCTAGCAACATTTGACAGCTGACATTTGAGATTAGCAAAAAATAGTGACAATATAAATGGCATGATATGGCG
Source organism: Brienomyrus brachyistius (assembly GCF_023856365.1). NCBI lineage: Eukaryota > Metazoa > Chordata > Actinopteri > Osteoglossiformes > Mormyridae > Brienomyrus > Brienomyrus brachyistius. The sequence continues at coordinate 9,133,287 of NC_064538.1, read as the reverse complement.
AATATGGACACTTAAGCCTGTATTTTATTTCAAATAATTACTTGAAATTATTATATTTTTATTTTATAATCATTAAATGATTTAAAATTGAATTTCTGTCTTTACGGAGATTTCTAGTGTCATAAGTTACTCTTATACTTCTATATACAAAAATATATGCAGAAATATAAATTTGTATAGAAAGTTGTAGCTTTGGTCCATCAGTTGACAAGACGGGTCACTTGTACATTGCATTATGGGATACGGGGAGTATTAACATGTACATTGTCTATGCTGCAGTGTGAGTATTTTATTACTACATTGTACAGTGATTATTTGCTGTATTATATAGTTTTATTGCAGAGAACTGCAGATTCACTATATAATGCACTATTTAGAGAATAGGGAACAATTTCAAAAACAGCCAAAAACCCAGAAGTTGAAATTTTTACTGTTAATTTTCCTGTATGCTTGACTTGACTATATTGCTTAGCAATGTTTTATTTGTTTGTTTAGGCTTAGGCAGAATTTATAGGTATTTCTATTGATATATAAGTCACCTACTTATCTAATATAATATCAATGTTAAGTTGGGTAGGCTGTGGACTTTTCAGAGAGGGAGGTGAAGGGGCAAGGGGTCTTCTCACCTATAAGTAATTGTATACATTTGGGTGGTATGGGGTGGTATGGTGGCGTAGGAGTCAGTACTGTTGCCTCACACCTCTCCGATCAGGCTATGAGTTTCTGCCATGGCTCCATGTGTGGAGGTAGCCTGTTCTCCTCGTGTCATCATGGAGTTTCCTCCTCCCCAGTACTGAGTTCTGGAACTTCCGCACTTGGTGCTTTTAGCTTACTGAATGTATGCGCCCTATTGTATTCCCTGCAGTAACACTTTGTGATAGTACAGAAAAGGGCAGTTTCAGAGACTTGACCCTATCAGCACAAAAGTTTTTTAAAATATTTGACAGATCTTTTTCAAACTTTGCAGGCACATTCTCTGGGGAATGAACTGGAACTGATTACATTGTTAGTCAGATCGCCCCCAAACTGAAACAGCATTGCATACTGATAGCAAAGAAAAGGAAAGTTTTGACACTTGATCTTGTCTGAGGGATAAAATAAAAAGTATTTGAAGTATGTTTTTTTCAAAATTTGTAGACACATTGGTGTGAGTAACTGAATAGATTTTTGAAAATAATGTGCACCAAAACTGAAGCAGATAACATTTTAACTGCTGCTGCAAAAAAAATATTATGTGGAAAATCTACACCTGATTTCATTTTGAGACAAATTGCTCAAAAGAATGAAGAGGTACTGCTATGCAGTAGCAAAGGAATGAAAGGCAGCTGTAGAAAACTTGTTCTTTTGGAATCAGTAACTCTAATAGTATTTCATGGATCATTTTCAAATTTTGTAAACACAGTGTATGGGTGACACACTGGAAGTGATCAAATTTTAGACAGATCTCCCTTTAACTGAAGCAGTGCTGCATAGTGATAGGAAGAAAATACCTCAGTTTCAGACACTTGCTGTTAGTGCGACAACACAAAAAGTATTAGAGGGAACTTTTTCAACCTTCACAGACATATTAACATGGCGAAGATCTGAACCTGATCAAATTTCATCAAAAATCTAACTAAAATTTAAGATGTACCACACAGTGATATCTAACAGAAGGGCACTCTCAGACACTGCATCTTGTCAGCATGATAACTCAAAAATGTTTATTGTCTTTACTACATCTGAAGAAGTATATAGCCTATAATTCTATTCACATGTAAACTAAAATGATTCCAGATGATTAAGCCAGATCTTTCTGTACATACCAAATTACCTTTGAATGGTAAAGTTACAAATGCTTTAGGGGGGATGTGCAGAACACTGAAATGTGATTAATGATGTCTATTAAGACGACACATGGTGAATTATGTAGGGTAAAAAGATGAAATATGAGGGAATAATTATTTTGGCATTTGTGAATAAAGGGCAGTGTGAGTGTTAAAGGCGTCTATTAGGGACTCTGCCCTTGGCATCCCTTTGTGGGTTCATCATTACTTTGTTCCCCGCTGCTGGCATTTCTAAATCAACACCAGTCTCCCCGTGTGGCACATAAGGCACATATTAATCAGGCACATCTGAAGCTAAAAAGGGGTGGACAAGATAGAGTAACAGGAAAAAAGATTCTGAATGCCCAATCATCTACAGGCAAGAGTTAGGACCCGGGCTTGAAGCTCCTTAAATAAAGTATGTATATATATACTTTTCACAGATTTTCACACATCTTTTTGAAGCAATAGCTCTTTTTCCCTACAGAATAAAGGGTAAGTGTTTTTCTCATTGCACTTATCTATTGGCCTGTTCACCTTCCTGCAGTGAGAAACATGAACCTACACAAAGTACACTTGCCACCCAGATAAACAGCTTTAATCATTTCTTTGGACTGCCTAAGACTTTTGCACAGCACTGTATGCTCCATAACCCATTCACCTTCCATAGCAGTCAAACAGGAAAGCGCACATGGGGGTAAGTGACTTGCCTTATTATCCTCCTTTTAAGCAGATCTGATTGAATCTCCCACACTGCTGCTTCAACCTCACAAGAGAGGAAATATTGAGCTTCATTTGGCCTGTAAGTGGTCTTTAGATTGACTTTTCAGGGGCTTGTTAATGCTGCCAAAATTATTTTTCCCATCCGGCCACAATACTGGGGCTATTTTTTATATTATTTCCTTTTCTACATTTTCCTAGCTACAGTATTAACTTCTCATTTTTCTGGTTTAGAAAAGTAACCTTTTTTTCTTACCTCTGTGCTTGAGATCTTAACCATTGTTCGTCCTTCCATTGCTTTGGATAACTGCATCTCCTAAATAAATAACAATATAGGATTTTTTTCATTTAAATTCATAGACAATGACACAGCATACAGCTCATTAAATGAACTACATGCTTTACGTAAGAATGGGTGAAATATTCAGATACAGTGGAAACCACTTACTGTATAGTGATCACAGTTATAGTGATCAACTGCTTATATAGATTAAAAAGTTTGGGACATAATCATTCCTGTACAAACACTGTTAATAGCAACACTGTCCATTTTATTATCTTATTTTCGTGTAATAAATACACAAATGTCAATTAGATAGTAATCTGCCTGAGACATAAAGAAGAAAAAAAAATCAGTTATAATGATAATTCACGTATAGTGATCAATTTCACCCAAACAGATGTTATCACTACGAGCGGTTTCCACTGCAATTCGATATTTTTTTAGTAATTGCTAAATTAGTACCAATCAAAAAGAGACCTTTTCACAAGAGAACTGTCAGGTATGTAAGATTTACGGTGATCTGCCACTTGCTGCCTGAGTCACAGCATTTTAAACAGAGTTTTCAAAGTCAGTCTTACCTCTGTACAAAAGACCCGGTTTCAAATATTTATAAGAAATCAGGAAGGAATCATTCCAGCAAGGTCCATAAGGATAATTCACAGTGATCTTAGGGGTCCAAGCACCAACAGTGCTGGATGCCTATTGTTTTTTACTCTTTTTTCTGCTTCAGTGAAGGTTGCGAGGTCCAAACCACAACACCATTTAGCCTTATTGAGCAAACAGTATAATATTTCACATGACTGACACAATTAGTTTCATACACCATTCATGGCACTTTGCTTCACTGATGCGAAATTACTTAACAACATATATGATTGCATTTGAAATATGTGCAGTCTTCTCTGTTTTCTATAGGGTGGGACTCGAACCCCCCCTCCCTTTTTTTTTATGGGTACATAACAATTAACGGAACTCAAACCCTCCTGCTTTTTCAAGGGTTGGACTCTAGCCTCCCATTATATTAAAAAAATGTGGTAATGCTTTATATTAACTGCACCTTCATAATGCTTTTATATTCCATTCATAAAACGTTCAGTACACCTTCATAATGTATTCATGAAGTATTCATAAAACATTCAGAAACATCATGTATGTATACCGTAACATTCCAACATCCCTTAACAGCTGTAATATACAGCCCTGTGATGGACTTGCATCCTCTCCAGGGTTTCCCCTGTTTTAAGCTCCATACTGCAATATCACCTGCAGCTCTGACGATTGGAAAATGGATGGATGGATTGAAATAAAGACATGAACACAAGAACGCATTCTGATACACGTGGCAACATAGAAGCATTCAGTAAATCCTGACAGTAAACCGAATATGTCATATCATATGTATCATCGTACCTAATTCATTATCGCACAGAAAAACCTTCAGATTTCTACTTCTTTGCATTTGTTTGTGCCAGTCGCACAATTTTCAGGGGATTTTATTAGGGGTATGTTTGCTTGTAAGAGAGGAGAAATCATACCAAGAAAGACACATGATCTATCTGCATGACGTTCTCAAAATTAATAAATGATTATGTAACTGTCAAAATCTAAGCACAAGTTGTCATTTAGGCCAAAGAGTTAGTGAGGTTTCTGCGTGGGACACCATCAAGCTGATGTTTTTGTCCATTTAACAAGAAAACAATTAAGTTCTTCATGGATTACATTAGGAAATTACAAAGATTTTTTCCCATAAGAATACTGGCAGTCTTTTGTCTTTTAACTTTTTTTTGTTTGTGTTATTTAATTAATGGGGGAAGGGAAAGGGTGAGGGGCGGCATGGTGGTGTACTGGTTAGTACTGTTGCCTCACACCTCTGGGACCCGGGTTCGAGTCTCCATCTGGGTTACATGTGTGCAGAGTTTGCATGTTCTCCCCATGTCGTCGTGGGGTTTCCTCCGGGTACTCCGGTTTCCCCCCACAGTCCAAAAACATGCTGAGGCTAAATGGACTTGCTAAATTGCCCATAGGTGTGCATGTGTGAGTGAATGGTGCGTGAGTGTGCCCTGTGATGGGCTGGCCCCCCATCCTGGGTTGTTCCCTGCCTTGTGCCCATTGCTTCCGGGATAGGCTCCGGACCCCCCGCGACCCAGTAGGATAAGCGGTTTGGAAAATGGATGGATGGATGGATAGGAAAGGGTGAGTCAGTCATGCATGCACACTTTCTGCAGATGGATACTGGGGGATGGCCCCCTGCACACAATCTCCTGGTTGCAAAGGAATACTGGGGGATGAACAAACTGATTCCCCGTTCTATAGCATGTCCTTGTTCCTTCAATAAACCAAAGCCCCTCAACGGCCATTTGTCTCTCGAGCCTCCTTGCCCAACACAATGAATTCCAAAAGACATGCTTAATATATAACCTCATATCCATAAAAATCCAGGTTTTCTTGAGATACTGATGTTAACATGCATTTATAAAGAAGCTTGATTAACGTGTTTTAATATTTTATATATATGATTACATTATGGAAATATGTGCTGATTTTTGCTGTCGAAATTGGAAATAAAATAATCTTGATGGTGCTGTAAAATTCTATCTGGCACATTATGGAGTCTGCACTTGTGAGTTGAAAAAAGATCTTATGAATGGTGTTTTAATTCACACCACTCTGTGCCCTTACATTCTGTGTAAGTGGACATTGTCATTCCAGAAGATTCCATCAGAACATGAATTTTTCACCATAGGAAGAATGTGATCACTCATGCTAGTTTTATTTTTGTAGGAATTTATTTTGCCCTCTTAGTGCTACAGCGATCCAACATAGAACCAAGGAAATAAACTATGTGTCATAACAGACCTGTCACCTCCCTTAACTGTGGGATATAAACACTCAAGGCTCAAGGTGGAAGCATGAATCACATGATTCTTTCCCCATTGCTCAACAGACCAGTGCCTGTATTCTTTGCACAACTTTACTTGTAATTAAAATAATCAAGATTGAGTCTAAACTCTGATGGTTCATATTAATATAAATATGGATTTTAATGTGGAAAACACACACACACACACACACACACACACACTGACATTGAGATTATCTACGGTAATTTTTAATCGTAGGTCTTCTCCCTGGTTCCTCATTCTTTTATGACATTTACAGAGAACTGGAATGAATCAGAAACTTTTCAGCTCTGCTAAGTACCAAAACCCAGAGGCTGCCTGCAACAGGGCCACTAGTGTTGGTATTTCACCACTTTTCTTGGCAGTGTCATCATGCATTTGGGAGAGTTTTATAGAAAAATGTTTCAAATGGCAGTATTTTTAGATGTGTCCAGAGGGATGTAGACCTGTCAGTCTGAAATAAAAAGCAGGATTACTGCAGTCTGCTTCTATTTCACTTTAATGATGTTTTCTGTCTTGTTATGCCAGGATTATTACTTATTTTTTTACTTGGCATTTGCATGGAATTTGTGCATTTAGTCTTGAGCTTAAGTAATATGCATTATCATTATTATGCATTTTAAATAAAGAGGCGATTTTTGTACCTTAATATTTACAGTAGAATTAAGGTAGGAGTTTGTTTACTTGCATTTTGTTCTTAATGTCATGACCATTTACATATTAATATTTATCTAAAAATGTCAGTGTCTAGGCGATGGGTTTGCAGCGAAGCTGCCTGTTGCAGGGGAATTTCAGGGGTTAAAAACATTCCATGTGACAGTGTACGCAGCAGCATTTGTGAAGGCTGTAGTATATTTCCTAAAATAAACAGAGCAGTCAGCGACGTACAGCCTAGCCTCAAATTACACTAATCGCGGGAAAAGGAAAAAGTTTATTACAATTTTACAAAAGTTCCTTTTCGATATTTGTATTAATACGTCATAACGTGGGGGTATATAATCAGCACTACCAAATGAGATTTTATTCTAATAATCTAAACTACAGGATTTACATATTATCTTTTTTTTTTTTTTTTTTTGGGGGGGGGGGGGGGGGGGGCAATGTTGGCGGAGAGCTGCATTGCACGTCTTACCAGCGCCAGCGGGAATTGACGCTGAAACTCAAAAAATAAGATGCATTGCTGATTGCTGCCACACATACAACATTCAAGTAGGAAGCTTGTGGCGGAATATTAATAATACAGACTAAACCAACGAAATACATATGTAAGTATAAACAGTCACAAATAATAATACATGTGTCATAAATAATAAGTATATATAAAATAAAATAAAATAAAAAATAAAGGACTGGAGGAGTTCATAAAATCAACAACTATACATTAACATGACTACAACAGAATTATTTTGGAGTATGTATTATTCCACTATTTCTCTGGGCTCCAGCCCAGGTGCTGAACTTTACTGAGAACACCCTGAGGGCTTTGGAGCCCATTCAAAGACTGGAGAGAAACTTATGTACAAGTTAAAGAGATCCCTCTATGGTCTTAAACAGTCTGGCAGAGACAATGTACAAAGTCGTGCATGATCACCTGGAACAAAACAACTTTCAGAGAAATCCAGCAGTACATTTTATAAATCTGTGTATACATTTGTGCATAAAACTAAATGGGAAATAATTGTATTAATAATTTAGGTTGATAATTTAATCATAGCAGTAAGCAATAACGAACTATTTAGTGAGTTCAAAGAGAACATGAAATGCCAATTCAGCATAAAAGATTTAGCGAAAATTCCGGGCATTCATTTCAAGCAAAAGTGTGAGCAGATCAAAATGAATCATAAGAGCTACATCCTCAAGATGCTTGAAAGATCTGGTATAACAGATTGCCAGCCAAGGTTTACCCCATTTAAGCCGAAGTCAGATGATGATCGTCATGGTGCTGTTGATCACACGAAATATCACATAAAATTGTGGGGAGCCTGATATAAGTTACGATGTGTACTAGACCTGACATTAGTTTGATATACAGTAGAATATCAGCAATCATTAGCAAACCACCAAACAGGAGACTTGATTGCTGCTGAATGTGTATTAAGGTATCTGAAGGGCATTGAGTTTGTTTCAGGAAATCTAAGGACGGCTTGGGTCTAATTGCTTTCAGTGGCTCTGATTGGACACGTGGTACAGCAGCACTACTGGTTATTATTTCAGTCTGACAATTCAAGCCGCCGTTATTTCGTGGAAATCTAAGAAGCAAGCCGCTGTAGCGCTGTCCGCATGCAAGGCTGAATACACGGGGCTACCATTCACAACTCAAGAAAGCCCGGTACCGCTTTACAATAAGGCTCCCTTTTGCCACTTGTAAATGGTAGCAACTCATTAATAAAAATAAAACTGTGTTATAACTTGTTCAAAATTGTCTATTAATAATTTACAAAGTGTTACAACCTAATTAATATCCAGACTATAAACCATTCACAAGTTCTTTATATGGGTAGCCTTATTCTAAAGTGGCACCAAAAACACATATTCAAGCCAGCTCTTAAATGGAGAGGAAGTATTACAATTACACTAAAATCAATGGTGACAAATAGACACCGATAATCGAGGAGCTATTTTTACTGAGTAAGAACCCAGTGGACAGTGTATCCCTCTGAAATATATGAACTCGAACAGAAGTAAATGTTACGTTAAATATGATTTAACAGAAACACATCATGGGGGTAGTGGAAACATTCCAGAAATGGTATTTTGCGGAGCATTTAATGGTGACATCAGGGGGCAAAACACATTGAACCATGTAAATACTCTTACAGAAAATACCTTACCCAATGCGGATTTTGAGAATATCTTTCTGTTATGACAGCCCCCCGGTTGTGGTGTTACAAGTGTGATAAGTTGCAAATGCGCAATTGTTAAATGTATTTTTCCTTTCCGTACCAGATAAAATCTCCATTTAACAGAAATGGGTGCATGACGTCACCAATGCGCGCTCCTCTCTTGAACTACTCGGGGGATGATTATTCGATCGGCACTATATTCTCTATCGGAAGCAGGCGGGGGCTATATGAAGCGTTTCCCATTGTGGTAAGAACATTTACAAAAACCTATTATTGTTTGAGCAACTATTTTTAAGCCTTAAAAAGTCTAAGTCATTTAGACGCCAATGCATTTCTTTATAATATGCCCTGTACTTATGTGTATGGCTTACTTATTGGGAATAATTAATGAATGAAGTTCATTTTAATTAATAAACCCTTGTGATTCTGATTAATTATATAATTTTTATTTATCCCATTCTGTTTCCCAGATCTCGTCATGTGCAACGCCCGAGCTAAAAGAGATTTATCTGAACACCGTAAAACCATCAGAAATCCGGAATTAGTAGGTTGAGAAAATTTTAAGATAAATTATACATTCGATTAATTTTATCTCAACATAGCCAAGTAGTTATGGAAAATATATCCAACTCGGGCAACTTGCTCTCAGCCTGCTACAATTCTATCTTCTTCAACTCTACCAATTGTACATCTTCGGATCAGTTTTTATTGAACCCGGATTTTTACGTTATTCTGCCTATCTTCTACTCAGTGATTTGCGCAGTAGGTTTGACCGGCAACACAGCGGTGATTTACGTGATTCTAAAAGCCCCCAAAATGAAGACCGTCACTAATCTGTTCATTCTGAACTTGGCGATCGCGGACGACCTGTTCACGTTAGTCCTCCCCATCAATATCGCAGAGCATCTTTTGCAGTACTGGCCCTTTGGCGAGGTGCTGTGCAAAATGATTCTCTCCATTGACCACTATAACATCTTCTCAAGTATTTACTTTCTGACGGTGATGAGCGTGGACCGCTACCTCGTCGTCTTGGCCACGGTGCGATCGAAGCGAACGCCGTTCCGAACGTACCGTGCGGCCAGAATCGTCAGCCTTTGCGTCTGGCTTTTGGTTATTCTCATCGTCTTGCCCTTCACCATTTTTGCCGGCGTCTATATAAACCCCGATGACACGGAAAGGAAGAGCTGCGTCCTGAGTTTCCCTACTCCGGAAAGTTTGTGGTTCAAAGCCAGTAGGATTTACACGCTGTTACTGGGTTTCGCCATACCCGTCTTTACTATTTGCCTACTCTACGCCATAATGCTTTACAGACTGAGAAACATGCGTTTGAATTCCAACGCGAAAGCGTTAGATAAAGCGAAGAAGAAGGTGACGGTCATGGTGTTCATAGTGTTGGCAGTGTTTTTGTTCTGCTGGACTCCGTTCCATCTCAGCACCATTGTGGCTCTCACCACCGACCTCAGGACAACTCCCTTTTTGATCGGGATATCTTATTTTATCACCAGTTTGAGCTACGCTAACTCATGTCTAAATCCTTTCCTTTATGCTTTCCTGGATGATAGTTTTAGGAAAGCATTCAGAAAAATGCTAGAATGTAGACCTGCTTGAACTTCTTTAAGAAGAGAATGAAACTGCAGTAAGAAATTAACTTGTCTTGACAATTACCTTGACACTTTTCGACTTAAACAAATTTTAATTAATTTTGTTGTATTTTTATGTACTTTTATTATAATACGAGTTTTTTACTCTTTTTGTTTAATCACGTATTAGACGAATTAACATGGAAAGCTTTATTGGGTATATGATGAATGTAAGGGTTTGTCTCCCCCTCGTGTCCAATGAGAGGCAACAGAACTGAAGAGGCGAAGTTCAATTTGAACAACGAAATGACACAAATCTGTATACGAAATGTAATGTCCAAAACGTGTAGGCCTACAACTGCTGCCACAAAAAAAATGTGTATCATATATTTTTATTGTGCCACTGTATCGCTTTTAAAGGTGTTATGTATGTTGTATTTTAAGTACTCCTGTAATTATACTGTTCAAGATCAGTTAATGAAAGGTTCCCATTGATCATCCCCCAATATTATATTCAGAATGGAATTTGTTTGGTAACCATCTGTATAACGATGTAAATTAACTGTTCTGTTTTTATTGTTTTCGTTTAAATAAATAAATCCGAACATTTCTGTGAATAAACCTTGCAGATCTAAGTATTGCTTGAGATACAAGTTAAGACCAAATACATACAAGAAAAGTTCACACTGACAGTCATGCGTTGTAGCAGCACCGTGACCATCCATGCTGATCCACAGTTACACAGTTAATCTCGTCAGATTGTAATATTTTGCCTTATGAGTCAATGTTCAGGAAACGGGGCTGGGTTTTGCAAAGCAGGGGAAGGGGGAATGGGACTCCCGCAATAAATTTTGCCGGCCATGTCTTAACAGATTCATCCCAACAACAGAATGTACATCTGACAATATGCACATAGCCGAGGAATGTAAATGATTTGTGCTGTAACAATGTGCTTAGCATGCAATATAAATAATCTGCAGTCAAGCTCAGAAATATGTTTGCACTCTACAAAAGCAGATAAAATACGAATTTTAAATAAGACACACATCTCATTCCAAACCGTTGAAAATCCTGCCATTCGGCTTAGCATTATGGAATAAGATGATGATTTTCAGGACTGCCTCCCATCATTCATCCATCAGAATTTTCCGAATTACCAGGTAACAGGTATTTATAGCATCTCTTCACTGCAGGGTAGGTACCCAAATGACTGCCTGTGCCCCCCCACCCCAAAAAAATAACATAATCACCTAAAAATAGAACAAATAAGAAATATTGTACATGTACAGATTATGACTTTGCTTTCCCTGGCGGGTCTTTACCTCCTGGGTTGGCAACTTCCCACCTGTGAAAATCTCCTGTTCGTTCTGGTGCTGACACTTCATTTAACTAATTATCACGAGAAACATCCATCTATTCTTTCATCCATCCATCCATTTTCCAAACCGCTTATCCTACTGGGTCGCGGGGGGTCCGGAGCCTATCCCGGAAGCAATGGGCACGAGGCTGGGAACAACCCAGGATGGGGGGCCAGCCCATCGCAGGGCACACTCACACACCATTCACTCACACATGCACACCTACGGGCAATTTAGCAAGTCCAATTAGCCTCGGCATGTTTTTGGACTGTGGGGGGAAACCGGAGTACCCGGAGGAAACCCCACAACGACATGGGGAGAACATGCAAACTCCACACACATGTGACCCAGACGGGGACTCGAACCCAGGTCCCAGAGGTGTGCTAACCACTGCACCACCATGCCACCCCTCACGAGAAACAGTTTACTAAAATCTCAGCGAACATCTCAGATCGTTCATCTTGTAGCCCTATAGCCTGCGCCCCCTATTTAAAAATAGCACTAGCCATTGGTCCCGAAATAAACCGCTTAAAACACCCAAATAACTTATACAAACAAAGTGACATTCACTACTCTTCAAATCAGTCAGAGGGCATCCAAGCTGATAGAAAAGAAACTACCAACAGCTGGGCTTACAAGACAATCAGTCTACAGAGTAATTTCCATCTAACACTCATTGTTTGAAGCCAAGATTGTGATTCCTGGGGTTGGTTCTACGTAGGTAACTCTTTGATAGATATGCAGTTGAGATGGATGGAAAAGGATGGAAAATAATTTCACCTATTATACTGAGGCATGTACAATATAACAAAATTGCAATTTTGCGGTAACAATAATGGGAAAAGACTAACTTAATTGTCGAAAAAACTGAGTTGAGACATAACATTTTTTTTTTACACAGATGAGAAGAGGAGATCATTTCAGAGCAGTAAGTGTGACATGATTGTATAGCCAATGAAAAAAGGAATATAGTGCGTTTATCTCTGAGAAAAAAGTAAATAAAAAACAAGGAGGGTGACATGGGGGTGCAGTGGTTAGTGGTTAGTGGTTAGTTCCTCCGGGTACTCCGGTTTCCCCCCACAGTCCAAAAACATGCTGAGGCTAATTGGACTTGCTAAATTGCCCGTAGGTGTGCATGTGTGAGTGACTGGTGTGTGAGTGTGCCCTGCGATGGGCTGGCCCCCCATCCTGGGTTGCTCCCTGCCTCGTGCCCATTGCTTCCGAGATAGGCTCCGGACCCCCCGTGACCCAGTAGGATAAGCGGTTTGGAAAATGGATGGAAGTAAAATAACAAAAAGGCTAAACATTGTCTATCTCTGGACCATGGTCAAGTTTTTCTTACAATTTACATACATTCAATACATCCATCCATCCATCCATTTTCACAGCAGAGGGCAGCAGAAGCCTGCAGAAAGGGATTTGCTGTTCACTAATTCTTTCCTCATGTTAACTGTAGTGAAAGATTAATACTGCTGGAAACAGCTAAAGATGCAAATGTGAAAGAATGCAAAGAAACACCAAAAAGTGGTGCTGTAGAAAAGTAAGTACAGGAGTAATACTGTAAATGAATGTGAGAGGTCGGACATTCTAAAGACATTGTACCACCATGTTATAACCTCAGACTGCACTCTCCTTTCTCACTCTCTAAGTTTCTAATGATTCTACTAATTATCTACATCACTCCCTGTGAATTAATCGGGCTGATCAAATGAATACATTGGTCATTTTTGAGAAAACATATTAACATAACATAACATAAATGCAATTTACCCGTACTTCCATCCAATAATATTTTTTGGTAACACTTACCAAAGTTAAGTTACAGATAGTATAGTATAACTTTAAGTTATGCTTAAAGTTATCGATATCTTCATAATGCATTATAATGCATTCATAAAGTATTATAATCATGGCTATAGCTATTTATAAAAATATTTATCATGCCTTAAGAATGCTCTGTGAAGCTCTCATCTATACTGCACTATAGATACCTTCATAATGCAGTTCAAAAGCATCCTAAATTCTTACACTGATCATTATAATGCATTATGAAGATATTTATAATGCATTATAGATTAGAATTTCATTGACATAATGCAAAATAAACATGGCTGTAATGTTATGTCTTTTTATAATTCTTTATAGCCATGTTTATAATACTTTATATTATGCATTACTGTATGAAGGTGTGTATGGTGCATTTATATGACTGCTTTAAGTAAAATGCTACCATTTCTTTCTCTAAGGCTATGAGGTGACTTTAAGAACATGGAGAGAAAAGGCAAATCTGCCATTACTGTTAGGTTCTGCACCTTAACCCTCAACACTAGCTGACTTTACACTGATGTGCCAGTATGTTCCAATAAATCCCACATCTAGCTTGTCACAAAATCAAATACATGCCATTTCAGTGACACAGTTTCCCCCCTTGTTTCCCTCAAGCTATCAGCAATGTTTCCATTCCAAATAGGTTTTTACACCAATTGCTTGCTGCCTTTACATCTATATACTCACTTTAAAATGGCAATTTCCAAAAGCACTAGCTGGCTAACATTTCATATCTATAAACAGCTAAAAAATACAGTCATGCTTTTATTTTACACTGCACCTTGCCTGGGACACATGCATTATGTGAGATCTATTGCATTCCTCGCTGAAGATTAAGTGTTTTACTTAATTCATGTCTTCATATTTGGACATTGATGTGTAACCTTACCTTGTAGTAACTGTTAAGCATGTAAATATGTTCCTGTCTTGCAAGTGCAAATAAAATAAAAAGCTTCATCCTATACTGAATTATGAGGTTTTACCTAAAACTTTATTGCTTTTTTATTTGTACAGCTGACAACAAACCTGAAATAAAATAAAAAATAAAATGAGTATGAAATAAAAATGAGTATTATTATTATTATTTCCCTATAGGATATGTAGCCCTAGCATTAAACAGCAAATTGTGGGTTTTGACACGCCAATATAAAACCTGGAATTTTGTAAATATTTTTGAAATGACATAAACAAAACATAAATATGCACTTTGATATATAATGTTCAAGAATAGCATTTCGTTATTATATACATTTTTTGAGCAATTTTATTCTTCGGTATTTTTTTTGATTAGCTCAAATAACCAAAATTATTTTGCTTTGATTTCCCAGAATTCCCCACTTATCAATCTTAAATTGGCGCTAATTCTTTCACCAGACCACAGCTAAAACTAATCAGCTTTCTAAATATAGATGAGTATAAAAGGACGTTTATGTTTTATTGGTGTACACTTCCCCATCCATTCCCCTGCTGCTCAATCTGCTAATAACACCGGGTTGCATTATTGACTTATCTTGCCACCCACTCACTTATTTTTTTCTGCCTGTACTCTGTGCTAACCTCCATTATAAAGTCTGTGTTTATACAGCTTACAAATCATAACACATAAACTGCAGGCACACTGACAATAGCATAGCAACAGTATAGCTTAATTCACATAACAAATCAACCACACAATCCATTAGCAATCTTAAACATTGTTTGCATTGTAAAGCATCCTTGAGTGTGAGAAAGGCGCTATAAAACAAAACTTATTATTATTATTATTATGTATGGGCCTGCATCTTGGATGATTATTGAACTTATATGCATATAGCCTAAAACTATAATGAGTGACACGTTGGACTCCATTCTAGTCTGATGTTAAGTTAGTCAATGATAATAATAATAATAATAATAATAATAGATTCTGTTGGAGCAAGAAAAATATATTCCCCAAGAGTCCCATCACCCCTTCCCCTATGTAATCCCTACTCCCCCCACACCTTCCAACCTCTGTCTCTTGCCCCGCTACAGTTTTCATAGCTTCATACCATCATACTCTCTGTGCATTACACCACAGTATATGGTATTTTACTGGTATTTATGGGGTGGGGGGGGGGAATGTATTCTGTGAAGTTTCCCATGTACTGCTACCCATAAATTCCGCAAGTCTGCGGTGAATTTTTTTGTCATATTTTCAGAAAATTATCTTACAGCTCCTCCCAATTATATGCCGACCCACAATTTGAGAACCAATGACCTATATAATGTTCCTGGGTAATTTGAATACAATCCACAGAATATATTTAGATTTACTGGGTTCACAAGATAAGCTTCTTCTGTAGCTGCCCTTCCCAGCCTTTGATCCCATATAGTGCTGCTGCATCAATTTTGGGGGATTTATCTACAAATGAAATCAGGTGTAGATCTCAACCATATAATGTTTTGTGAAGGGATAATAAGATCAAATCCAACACCATCAAATACTTTTTGAGTTGTCATGTTCACGAGCTCACATGTCTTCTGAGGTCATCCTTTCCTTTGCTGTCACTAAGCATTGTTGCTTTAACTCAAAAGGTCTAGATCTTCACCAATACAATCTGCTAAGTTTGCAAAAGATCCATCAAATACTTCAACAGTTAACATGGTAAAAAGATCATGTGTCTGAGGCTGCCCTTCTGTTTCCCATCACTATGTGGCACTGCTTCGATTTTGTCACAGTTTTTCTCAATATTTTATCAGTTTTAGATCTTCATTCATTACAATGCATCTTGAAACTTAAAAAAAAAGACCTGTCAAATACTTTCTGAATTACTGCCCTGAGAAAGGTCTGTGTCCGGTTCCCAAACCAGATGTAGTCCCAGTCTGGGGAATACAGTTAATAATATATAATGATATATATTTTATACAGAGCTCTACATATAAATTCACTAAATGAAATTTAATTGATAAGACAAATTAAATCGTATAGATTAAAATGAAAAAATAAATTAAGCAATAAAAGGGATGATAACTAAAATGTCATTTGTAATTTCCTTCACAGAACTGAAGTCCTTTTTTCAATGTTTAATGGAAAAATCATTTTCCGGCTTATTTGTATATTTGTGTGCTTAACTTAAAAAAAAATTGCAAGAAAGGCCACGGACAATGTGCTATTAGATATGAGTCATACATAGACTTGCATTTTCAACACAGACACAAAAACAAATTTCACACTTTCATATGGATTTTGCAAATGACAGAACAGTTTTCAATATGGATCCTTCTGGCACTTTGTATTTAACAGCAATCGGTTTTCAGTAGCAACGGCACGTCAGTTTTCTTAAGTACTGAAAGCAGTTTCCTAAAGAAAGAAATCACATACACAGGCCCAAGCAAGCCCACATGATCTATGAAATTATGAGAAGTACCAGAGCAGCACCCAGGATTTAGCAGAAGGATAACACCAAATAGTATACAGTTATGGGTTAAGCAAATTATGTGAGCTGTCAAAGCTACTGTAAATGCTTTAAAAAAAAGTAATATATTGTATTTAAATATGTCTATGTTGCAATACATATTTTCAGGGGAAGCTTCGGACCCCTGGAGACCCTGAGTACGATTTGTGTTTGCAGAATATGGTTCTATGGATGGATATTATCAGGGTTGTTTTGTTTTTATAATAAAAGGAAGACTCTGTTATAGTATAGAGATACTCTCTCTATAGAACATCTCTTTTGAACATGTAGGATACAGCATGGTGTTATCTCATGCAGCAAAATATGATGAATAGCATTTAATGGGCTTAACATATTAGGTTGTAACTAATAACATCGGGTGGCACTGTTGTGAATCCGATAAATTGTTTTGTGAGTTTTCACCTGATTTGTGGTTTATTTTATGTGCATATCCATCTATTAATTTTAATAAATGGCTGCATTTATGGCTGTATGTTTTAAAATAAAAAGCTAACTGGACTAAAATATATTTAAAAAAACTGTACTTCCTTAATGCCTCAAGTTTACATCTATTTAACTACACAAAACAGATGCAAGTTTTTAAGGCAATAATACAGTCTATACCACCAGAGTACTGTTTCCCAATCTGGTCCATGGGGACCTACAGTCAGTCCATATTTTTGCTCTTTCTGATCTCCCTACCAAACAGTCCACATCTTTGCTCTCTCCCAGCTCCGGTAGAAGGAGCAAAAACGTGAACTGTATTTGGGCCCTCGATGACAAGATTGGGAAACACTGCCCTAGGACCAGAGGTGGAGATTTCAGGTCCAGAAAGTAGAAATCCAGACCAGGATTTTGTTTCAACCAACCATTTGAGCATAAAGAGTCCCAAGTCACATAGTGCTTAAGTGGTTGGTTGAAACAAAATCCTGGACTGGATTTGTACTTTCTGGACATGAAATCTCCACCTCTGCCTAGGACTACCATTTTCTCCTCTACAGAAGCCATCATTCTAGTAAGACTCCTGTAAGGTGCAAAACCAGGGTCTCAGATCCGCTCCCTCACAGTGTGACCCTGTCATGTCATGTCACCTCACACTCCTGTCGCCTTCCTGCTGTGTCTGGCACAAGCTTCTGAGTCCCTCTGTCCGTTGCCTGCTGGATGGCTCCAATAGCAGTCATCTGAAAAGATATAAAGCATACATATGAATGTATTTACCTGAATATACATTTTAGTATGGGGGATTAAACCTATAATAAAATGATATTTTATTTTTATCAATTGAACATATTGGTTTTTATATCATATGATTATTACATAATTATTGTAAAATTATGCTGAATACTCAGCTTTAAATAGTATCGGGAATTACCAGTGTATTTTGCCTGCTATTATTCTGAAAGTGTGTTGGAAGGGAGTCAGCCACTTGACAGTGTTGCTAGAATTTTGTTTGATTTCACTGCTCTCAGGTGGGTTACACTATAGCACACACATGCAAACAAGATTATAAAGTCCGCAGTCATACAATAATCACATCTATGCCATTCAGCAGGCAACAGCTTTGACAACAGAACTGCTGAATGAATGTCTTTGTTTTTATTATGCTTTGAATATTTTGAATATTAGTTAATTAGGATATAGATGTTCATTATCGTTGAAAGTATCAAAGGTAAACATGTCTACGTTAACTTTTTCATTCTCCTAGGAAGAACATCAGTACATCAATATGGAACAGCAGTTGGACAACAAAAATCCAAAAATGTGTACTTGTACAGTTCATGTAATTTGCACAGTCATTGTATAACTGCAGGCAGAATTACGTCACTTTTAATCAAGATCTTTGGCTCTTCTACTTGGTTGTCAATTGCACATAAATCCATGTGACTCACTACTCTCTATAGGGCTTAGGCATTAGGGTTACATCTCAAGGGTCAAATGTAAGGCACCTGAATGAGCATGCTGTGCGAAAGAAACTATCAGGTCCTCAAATTCTGTGGGAGGGATCTGATACCATTTCTTCTTGAGATAACCCATGTCTGTCTGACAGAAAATCGTGAAATAAAGCCATTAAGGCTTAAGAGTTCTTAAGGTCAGTTTAATTTGTGAACTCATTCAACGAGAGAAACCCAGTTGATGATTCTTCTGACTACATTTATTCTCAACAATACTACCAGTTATTTGGTAGTATACGCTTAAAGTTACTTGTAACAATTGAACATACAGTGAGGGAAATAATTATTTGACCCCCTGCTGAATTCTTAAGTTTACCCATTAATAAAGAAATGGAAAGTCTGCAATTTCACTAGTATGTTTATTTAAACAGCGAACGATAGATTATTAACAAGCAAGAAAAAAATCATTATGCAACAATTACAAACCAATTTGTCATTTATTTAGGGAAATAAATATTTGATCCCCTACAAGCCAGCAAGAAATTAGGTCAAGTACATGCGCACATACACAACACTAGTGGTACTTAATGAAGCATTAACAGATACCAAGCCATCATTGTTATTTAATGGCATTACTTTGTTAAATAGTATTCTTGGGTCACTAACCTGTCTACATCTTCAACCTTATCACTGTGGGAAATATGAAAGAGACGTCTAAACATTAAAACAGATCCTCATCCATTCAGCAAATTTCAAGAACATTAATTTTTATGGATGGGGTGTGTAACTAATATCTGTACCTTTTTTGCACTATAATTTTCCTAGGTGTGAACTGAAACTGTGGGTATTGCAGACTATATCAGGGAAGTCAGTATATATGGCCTGGTTGAATGAAACGTTCATCATCTCACTGTAATGGTGCCCATTTCTTGCACTGCAGGAAGCTCTTGGTCACCAACATTGAAACTAAATAGAAACACTGGTCTCAACTGTACTCAGTCTGGGCTGTATGTAGAACAACATTTTACTTAAGTATGGCTCGTAGATTTTCAGAAAACTGAGGTGAAAAAAAAGATACCATAGATGCCTTCATAATGCATTTCCAAAGCATTCTTAATTATTATACTGACCATTATAATGCATTATGAAGGTATCTACAGGGCATTGTAGATGACAGCTTTATAAAGCATTCATAATGCATACGATTCTTATAGGCATGGAATTGATGGAAAGTAAGATGATTATTTGTGGTTCAGCTCAGAATTTTGACACATGGTGGAAAAGTGAGAATAATCCAATAGGCAGAAAGTACAGTTATGTTCCATGGGACCATATAAGTGTCATACTGTAGATTTCGAGAAGTTCTGTATTAATTCAATTTTGATAGTCAGCATACTATGATATGTATGTACAAGCTGTCATAGTCATTCCTGTTATGATATACATGCATACTGTATACAGGGACGGATTACGGACCGGGCCAGCGGGGCCGCTGCCCAGGGGCCCTTGGGGTGCAGGGGGCCTGTGGGGCCCCTAGCCCAAAACAATTTACAACGCTTATCAACAATGTATTTTCGTTTGTCTATTTTAGAGGGCCTACATTCTTTGATCCTCTGCCTACAAGGGCCCCTGACCGTATAGGGAGGGCGTTTGGCTGCCAAGGGCCCTTGAATTGTGGTGGTTGTGGTGGTGGTGCTGGTGGTGGTGTTGGGGGGGGTTGGGAGCCCTCGCGAACGTTTTGCCCAGGGGCCCCCAAAACCCATAATCCGTCCCTGACTGTATACAGAATATACTAAATTAAATATTTTATTGTAAATATATCTAGCAACCAGACCCATGCCTTGTGTTCTTTCCTTTTTTGTTTAATTCCCCCAGTTCTTGAGAAGTTTGGCTTTGTAACAACCTTGCTATTTCCAACCCATATAATACAATACCCTGGCATTCTTCCAGCTTCCTGTACCCTGCATGCGCATTTGCAAAGCAGGCCAATCATTTTCCCAGCGTGTTTCATCTCTGACAGGTTTTCACCAAAAGATACACTTCTTAAAGACAATCAACAAATATCCAGTTACATATACGAGAGGAAAGATTGGGTCAGATGGTCTGCTAGGATCCAGCAGCTCTGCAGTAGTTATGGTTAAAGGCCTTGCTCAAGGGTGAAGGAGTGATTTGATTACTCTGTCAGCCAGAGATCAGATCCCACCACCTTCCAGTAATCTTCCATTAAAATGTTCACATTATTACAGGACATCTTAACCGTAACTATATGCAGTAAAATATCTACTTATGTGAGGGAAAAAAAAAAACTTACAACAACGTGAAATTTAAAATACTAAAGAAGGTCAAGATGTTCCTGTACTCTTTTGATGTCATTTTCTTTTCACACATTCCGAAGATCAGCAAAGCTGCTTCCATTGACATGTGCCTCTATTGGGTCTCATCGTTGCAAATCTAGCAGGAGCAGGCAGTTTTAAAAGAGCTGCAGGTGGGGGGGGGGGGGGGGGGGCGAATAATAAACAACAGGCCCAGGGATTTATCTAACACTAGACACAAGGACACAGCGCTCTCTGTGCCGGGGGGGGGGGGGGGGGGTGGAGCTTGGCTAAGAAAGGGGTACATTTTTCTTTAGTATATTTCGCTAATATTGGGGATGGCTTTTCCCTGACCCCCCCTCAAATCACCTACTGGGTAGAATGTTTATTTTTAAGTTTATAACTAACTGGTGGGTTATGTCCATCCGTTTTTATGAGAAATGCATGTTCCGTTTGTTTTGTCTTTTTGTACTTTAATGAAAGCACTTTATTAGAATGTCCTTTATTTAAGTAGCAGGAGAATCCTTTGCTTATAATGGTTTGATAAATCATCTATTGAATGCAAATGGTTGTAGAAGCAGGATGCAATCTGTTTTAATATAATTGCTTTATTTTTATTACGATACCTTTAGCCAAAAGTACAAAAGTACAGATCTTTAAAACATTTTCACTTAGGTAAAAATGTAGCGCAGCAAGGAATATTTTTTTGCCTTAATCTTCGGGGACAGTAAGACCTATGGATGACATTCAGATATCCTTAATTTGTTCATATGTGTTTCCTTTGACCTACTGTTGCAATCCATCAATCATCCAAATTCCAACGCACAACCAGTACAACGTCACGATGAGCTTGGGGATTATCCCCAGAGGCATAGTGAATCTCTCTCTCTATATATATATATATTGTACAGAAAGAAGTGTTTGTGAAAAAAATGTCTTGACATTTTAAAATATAATCGATTAGTTAATTAAGTTTCAAACATCAAAGCAGGCTGCGATGGGCTGGCCCCCCATCCTGGGTTGTTCCCTGCCTCGTGCCCATTCCTTCCGGGATAGGCTCCGGACCCCCCGCGACCCAGTAGGATAAGCGGTTTGGAAAATGGATGGATGGATGGACATCAAAGCAGGCCAATCATTTTCACCAGGACTTATTATAACCAAGACTGTTATCACAAGGATTTGGAATAATAAAATAATAAATATGGATAAATAACACTGACAAAAGACACTGCAGATAAAATAAAATTGTTTATCAATAAGTAGATTTTTTTTAATGACATGTAATGTATGTGTGACATGACAGATCCCATTGTGCAGCCCCTGGGCTGACTTGACAGCTTGAGTTATTATTTGATTTTTTTTGGAGCTGAAAGACAAAACGAGATACAAAATAATGCACCATCAATAATCCACTAATCAGCACGCAGCAATTCTGCCAGTCTTACTTAACACCTCTGTGGCGGATAGGGGGGTGTCGGGTAACTTTGCTGATAAAATTGACTGTTTCATTTTTCCCAGAGGTGGGGTGGAGCCCTGGTTTGCTGGTCTACAATAACATTAATCGGTCTTCTGCACGGCTGCCTGTGTGCTGATCCCACCTCTGCTCAGTGAGCATCGGCTTTCCAATGTTTGAATGCGGTTACCCCAGTATCCTGGTTTCTTCTTGCAGTTTAGTGACATGTCATTAACATCGTGGATCCCACTGTGACTCCAACCAGGTTGAGAGATTTGAAGATGAATGGATGGATAGTTTGCCTGACATAACCATCACAAAAAGAATGAAATACAACATATGGCCTAGTTCAGCCCATAGAAAATATATAATTCTATCAGGTGGTATGACTGTACTCTGTCCGCACCATTTTGAGGGCTAAGACAAGAGAAGCTGCACTGCAAAACTATGTGAACATTTTCAACAATGGTTCCATGACCTTGTGAAGCAGTCATGATTATAAGTCCGTGGGAGTAATTCTGAGGATGTACAACGCATTAATGAGACCTCACCTGGTTTGTTGTGAAAAAAAAAACCTTTTAGCTCAAAGCATATTCAGTTTTGGAAATGATTTTCGATTAAACAAGATGGCAATATTTTTTTGTATCTATAATGAACTCATACTTGGGAAAATTATAATGAAGTAACCTATCCTGGATATGTTTGTTTAATACAATTATGAATTTAGTTTTACAAAGCATTATTCAATCTCTACAGTGGACTTAGGCTTGCAGACAAGTTCCTATCAACTACTGCACTGTGATGATCGACTCATGAACTTAATTCACTCCTAATATGACATTTTATGAAGATTTTTTTCCCTAGAAAATTTCCATCCATTCCTTCATATCTAACAAAAGGAAAACACACTAGAATCTAGAGCTATAGTGCAAAAGTGGCTTATTAATGTCATGGTCTAAGAAGGATGGAGACAAAGGCAGCATCGGGGAAAACGGAAGGGGTTTTATTCAACAAAATACAATACAAAAGGGCAAAGAAACCGGACCGCGAGGGATAAAAACAAGGCAAGAAGAGTGGGAGGGAAACTGGGTAACCAAAGGGGTAGCGCAGGCAGCAGGATTACAACAAGAATACAACGACCAGACTGAAGAGCTCAGGATGAGGAAGCACTATATACACTACAGATGAGGAGCAGACGAGAGGCACCTAGGATCATCCACACGAGGGCTGAATCAAAAGGCAGGGTTAAATGAGGAACAGGTATGGCTCGTTAGCGCCACACCATGGAGAACACGGGGAAAAGGCATGCGGGGCGTGACAATTAAGGTGCACTCAGAAAACATAGAAGTATTACAGAAGACTAATGTTATTACATAAATAGTGACGGGGACTAACAGAGAAAGGACATGGGGTCATACTTAAGATAACTTTTAATGAGCAAATATTTAAACATAACGTGACCCGAAGTTTTCATTATCCTATGACCGCATATGATTTTCAGTGTCACATTCTATACTGTACAGCCAGGAGGAAAATGGCCAAGAATCCTGCTTGGAATATTAAAGGCAGGAGGCCTGCAGTGAGTGGCATTAAAGAGACTTTACAGTAGTTTAATAAGGTGGGGAATACTCACAATAAAGTTGTATAAAGCATCAGATTGTAGCTTCCAGTACTTAAAAAGCTTTGTACATGTACAGATATGGTGTCATTGTGTGCCAACAGTAGGTTTACATCTATTCAATACAAAAGATAATATGAATGATGCGATTTATTCATATTCTCGTGGTGATGGCTTGGAACTGAATTTGCTGGAATGAAGCTTTGAAGAAACAAGCATGTTGTACTCAAAGTGTCCTGCTACAATTCTGCAGTGATTTCTATGCCCATGCACTGGCTATGTGAATATGTATGATGACTGAAGAGACAAATTTTTTTAAAGGAGACCCAGTAAGCGTGAGATGAGTCCAACAGGCATTAATGATCATGCCAGAAGAGTTTCCGAAACGCTTTGTTGGATGAGAGACCAAGCTGTTCAAATGAAAGTGAAGGAACCACCAATACACAAATCGTTCAGTAGACCAACTTCCAAACAACAACAACAAAAGAACTAATACATAAAACAGCCAGTACTGGGTGAAATGTGTACTTCTAAGATTAGGAACTGAATTCCCTAGTGGATTAAAAGTATTTTGTCATTTCATAAGATGTCCAAGGACATTGTAGCACAGTCCTTGCAGCTGATGTTATTGGGAGAGGGTGCAACACTGACAGTCATGTTCAAATCACCCAAAAATGAATGATTAGATCGGCAGCATCAGAGCCGTCACATATCACTGAAAACAGGGTAGGTCCAAAACCTATTTATATATAAACCTACATAAGAAAAAAATTACAATTTTGCAATGTATCAGTAAAAATGTTGGTAAAATAATAAAAAATGTTCAAGTTTTAACAGTCAAACTTTGCTATTTGTACAAGATATATTAAAAGAGCAGTACTTCAATGACATAATAATGTTAAAAGTAAAATATGAAAATGGTTTATTGATTCGTGGATGTTCTATGATAACAGATTTAAAATTGAAGTGCAGTATCATATTTAATGTTAACTTTCATTGTTTTATGTATTTTTATATTTGTTACAATGCAGATAGAGCTCATTGCTGCAATCAATTGTTGCTTGGCTTGCATTTGAATACAGGTTATGATGCCTCAGTATCTGGGCTTATAACATGTTTATAACACATTTTGGCAGTTTTGGCATTTTCTGATTCCAACCAGGATCTTTTCCAGTTCCAATTTTTAGGTTCAAATAAGTAATTCCCACATGTCTGCTCAGCTACACATATTTAAAGCAGGTCACCCTTGTACAGAACTGATAACTAAAGCAGCAAAAATAGCTGACAACTCTTGAAAAGAAAGTATAACTAGAAGATAATAAGAGGACTCATAACTGTTAGAGGAGTTAATAAGCTGACATTTTCTGTTAGAGCTGTTTGGAAAGTAATAAGGAAAATGAATTCAAGTGGACAAAAAAGGGCCTGACAGGGATTCAATGTATACTAGGCATCATTCCCAAGGGGCAGGTTGCGATAAATGCAGGGACACATTCCTCAAGGCTCTCTCGCTATTTCTGTTCCCCATTGGATGAATTCGGTGTATTATTTTGATTATAAGCAGAAACAAATATATTTATTACTAATATGTAATTTTCTTTTCTGCACAGAGGTATTGCTATACAGTATAGGAATAGCTGTAAATATGCAAGGGCATCACTCTCCGACTGACACGCGTAGCTTATCGACATGAGGGGGATCCGTATTTTAAGTGGTTTTGCTTTTCCACGTTTTCTGCCTCAGATCCCGTATTGAAAGCACTGATGTGACTTGAATAAACTTACAGGTCACCCTAAAAACCTTCCTTTTACGACTATTAAATGTCACCATGTTCTTTGCACTCACATTATCGTTACCAGAGTTGTTTTTTGTTAGTTTTCAGATCCAGACAGTACTGATATTTGGGAATTTGAAAATGAGAAACCGAAATGTCTTTCATGCTTGTTTGGAAAAGCCATGTTCTCATTAATTCATGGGAATATAAAAGTTTGAAGCAATGATTCCCTTAAAAACATTCCTAATTTGTAATGTTAATGTTTATGAGTGTAATTACAGTAATCAACCCAATAACTATCAGCGATGACAAGATGCCTTTTGTGTCATATCAGACATTAGATCAAACATTTAAATTATTAAAAAGAAAAAAATACACTAAGCAATGGAGTTATATGACCTAAAGCATTTTGTTTATTTTACATTTTAAGATTTTAATTTTCAGCGACAAAATTATGCTCGGAATTGTACTAAGCAAATTCAACAAGCTATGATTCACAATTCCTTGTAATATTACAAACATTCATAAAAACCAGGATTCTATTCCTGTACCTCAAAACGTGCATTTTTGCTGGTCTAATGACTGCAAAATACTATTTTGGGCACCTGGTTAACCCCGATTTACATATAGTCTCACTCAAACGAAGGACTATGGTAATAAATGAAGCTAAACCAGCTATAGTAATTGCACTTAAAAATCTATTACTGGCCCATCAAACAGTCACTAATAGCTCGATTCTTGTAAACCGCTACTATTCCAGTCATGCCCGGCTGGTTCATCATTCCATACTGTTTTCTCTTTTTCTATTCTTTGGATTTTTATATTCCTCTGTATTGGTCTCATTTGTACTTATATGTTGTAAATTACTGTAAATATGAGAATTAATAAAGAGCTGATCACAAAAAGTAGGATATCTGGCCCTGAAGGTAAGCATATTACATAGCAGTGAATTCTATAAGAGTCATGTTTGAGGTTTTTCATTTGAGAATGTATCAATGTGTTCCATAAAATGCTGTGAAACTAATGTAATAGAAGGTAAATGAAAAGTAAGGCAATCAATTAACTCAAATACAGAAGCCTACAGGGGGGCCCGTGTAGATATGAATGGGGGTGGAACCAACTGCATATTTGATGAAGTTTGCTTGAGTAATTCTAAACAGCATGACAATTTCAAGATAAAAGCCTTGATGTATTACATGTATGAATTGCTGAATAGTATATACAGTAAGATGGATGTAGTTATTTCTATTTATATTTAAAATTATTTTTCAATGATTTTTTTTTGCATTCTGCATGTCAATACAGTTATCAGCATTTAAAGCAATGAAAGACATCCAACATTAAATGTTGTTACATAAAATGGACAGAAATCAACAAAGAAGGCTACATATAAAGGATCTACCATTGTTTGAGGAACATGTAAAATACAGACAGATATGTAAGCAAATTCAACCAAACAGCTAACCAATAAAATAACCAAAGAATAAAACAAAATAAATGCATCTATACATAATATATAAGACAGAACTAATTATGTTACACCGTAAGCCATTATTCATCTTTCATTATATACATAATGATGTACTAGTTCACATATGTACACATAACTGAAATATAAAATTGACTAACGTGTGTATATTCCACAAGCCCGCCAAAGATAGACAATGGATGGATGAATAGTGTGTACATATATATAAAATATATTCACATACATACAGAAATCACTAAATAGTTTGAAAATGTAAACTGTAATAGTGATAAGCAGTACCTCCGGCATTAAACATAACTCAGAATATACAGGTCTGAGTTACAGATGGAATACAGTTTAAATACACAGTAATAATTTATATAAATTACCAAACTATGTGCATAATATCTATGCATCTGTATGATACAACACTATTTTGAAGCATAATATAAAACAATATAATACAACATATCTTTACTGTTTAACAGAATTACAGGAGCATAGACAATTCTTTACTATTTTGCCAATCTAAAAGCTTAGTTAGACACTCAGTTAATTTTTATTTTTAGATAGCAAAAAGAAATCAATTTATGCACTAAAATTGACAATAACACCTGTCAAAAGTCAAATATAAGCAATTATATAGAATTTAAGGCAATGGAAAGTAATTCATTTTTTCTCTTTTTGTCTGAGAGCAATCATAAGGAAACAGGTAAATTAGATAAGTACACAAACCAAAGACATTTGGTAAAAAGCCCCTTAATCCCAAAAAATGTGTCAGCATAAATATCTGGTCCCCAATTAGGCATGTGTGGGGACACCTATAATGCTACAGAGCTGTTATCTGGGTGAGTTCAGTGTTAGAGTTGCCTGGCTTGGAGAGCTCCGTGCTGACCAGCGGCAGCTCCACGCCTAGTCAGGCAGGGTTAATGTTACCATCCACAGCCTTGCTATTGTACGGCACATCCCGGGCGATGCTCCGCATGCGACCCGACTGTTGCCCGTCAAGCCGGAAGGCAGAGGGGTAGCAGAATTCACGGAAGCAGCGCTTGAAGTTCTCGTCAAGGAAGGCGTACAGGACCGGGTTGAGGCTGCTGTTTACGTACCCCAGGGCGATGCTGAAGTGCATGAGGACCACGGTGAGCATGCTCCCCAGGTTGACCCCCAGGGACTGAGCCAGTGCCATGATCTGGACAGGGGTCCAGCATACCACAAAGACAACGACCACCACCAGAACCATGCGTGTGATGCGTCGCAGGTTGCGGTCCTTCTCTTTGGAACCAGACAGGATGCGTACGCTGCGAAGCCGCTTAACCATCAGGCTGTAGCAGATGCTGATGATGGCCACAGGAATGAGGAAAGAAAAGAGAAACACACAAATCCCAAACACGAGATCCCAGTAGCTGCGTGGGTCGGGAAGTACGACGATGCACTCAATACCTGCATGATTGAAGACAACAGTAATAAGTTAATTATTAAGCAAGCAAGAGCGCATCACACATGCACATACACAACTGGACAACAGAGCGCATCACAGTCCAAAAACACATATAGGTTAAAAGCTTCTTATTATTATTGATGCTAATGATTTTTTTCTCTGCAACCCTGACTCAGGTAAATGGTAGTTAGATGGATGGAATATTATTATGAAGGACTGGGAAATTAAGTCAAGACCTGCAAATATTTTGTCTGACAGAGGTAACTGTCTGACAGAAAGAAAAGCAGGCCACTGAATTCAAAACTGCAAGCAGCGTTGTAAGGTGGATCTTTGTCAGGGGAAAGTGAGACTGAGAGCTACAATCTATCACTGACTAAATGAAGTAGCTTTGAAGGAATATACAGTAGCAACTGAGTGGTGCAGGTTAATACATCAGACAGGGGAGCTGCAGCAATGCACGGGAAATAAGACTGTGATGAATAACTCACAAATTATGCTTCCAAAAATTGGTCTCAAAAATTGGTGCCAGCTTTGAACCTATTGTGAAAGGTAAGAATTCCAGGCAGTGGATGATCATTCAGATCAAAGCACCCTTGTGACAAACAGTGATGCAAAAATCTGCATATGGAATGTAGAAAGTAACGAAAATATGAGCTGTCGAGTTTCACAGTGCTGTGAAATTGCATAGCATTACAACAGAGTCTGGGGAAGAAGTGCGAACAAAGAATAGCAGGAATCTAAGAATTAAGCCTGGAATTATTCGAAGGTCCATCCCATCGGGAAACGGATGGAAACAAAGCCTCTGAATGAAGCCTCTGACAGGTAGGATTACATGTGGCCTCAAGCAGCTCTGGAGCTAGGTTACATGACGGTCTGTTGTTTTTTATAAAATAGAGAGAGAGGGAGGCTGCTCCCTCACAGGGGATAAGATCAGGGCAGAATTCACTGGACAATAACCAGACTGGTCATGTACGATGTCCCGAAAGGGAAGTCAGAACAGCAGAGCTTTCTCTAGTAGTCTGGTTTTGATTTACTATTCTTTTTAAAACATGAAGTAACCAATTTGACATGTATGTATGGCCTGCACTGCACATCATGCTTGTGTTTCATGCAATGAACAGCATAAATTTGAGTTACAGATTGCATAATATTTTGAAATTAGATATTTATTACTTAACAAATAAAGGTTATGTTTCCTTTTTGTATGTCATTAAGCCAATTTTCAGTTCAAGTTACCTCGGGGTATTATGGATGAATAAGCAATATATTCATTAAATGAAACCTAGAAAAATGTCAATTAATTTTATCTGGCCCCTGACAAATAAGTAGGATTGACATACACGGTAACGTTTCACATTAACGGCACCTTCAAAATGCTTTTATATTGCATTCATAAAACATTCAGTATACCTTCATAATGTATTCATTAAGCATTTATAAAACATTCATAAACATCATGCATTAATACCTTGACATCCTAACATCCCTTATCAGCTGTAATATACATTAATAACAAACATCATAATTGTATAATCATGTGATGTTTGTTATTAATGTATATTAAAGCTGTTAAGGGATGGTAGGATGTTAAGGTGTACTTGCATGCTGCTTATGAATGTTCTATGAATGCATTATGAATGTATTATGAAGGTGCACTGAATGTTCTATGAATGTATTATGAAGGTGCACTTAATGTAAAGTGTTACCAAATACATTATATGACATGATTCGTGGCACAGATATATAATTATAACTTAACTAAGAACACAAGTATGCAATCTCTGGCACAGTAATGAACATTAGCAGCAGAATGGGTGAGACAATTCAACTTGGCACCATCATAAGAGGCCATTTTCCCAGCAAGTCAGTTTGCCACATTTCTGCCCTGCTGCGCTGTTCTGGTCATCCGCAACTAAAATGAGCGTGGAGTGGAAATGCCTGGGAGTTCAGCTGCAAAGTGGCAGCAACAGAAACTCCCAGAATGGAACCTAATAGGCTAATATCAATGTCCAACCTCTATGGCAGCAAATCCCAACATCTAATGGAAAGGTTCCCCAAAAATGTAAAGGCTACAACAAAGGGTGGAGCAACTTCATATGAATTCCCTTGGTTTCAGAATGAGGTATTGGACAAGCTGGTGTCCGCATTGTTTTGGCCATATAGTTTATATAAGAACTATGCTTCAGGAATGGAATGCAGTTACCACAATGCAATCACATACAATGCACAAGGTAGTGGTATGCCCTGGATGAGAAGCCAGTCCAAGATCACAATTACCTTAGAACGTAATATCTACATGACCATGCTAGGACCGCAGATCTTCATATATTAAACATTAAATATTTATTTACATAATTTCCCCTCAGGTTGCTGTTATTTATATATTTATTTATACATTTAAGAACTTATTACTCTAAGTAGACTTAGAGTCAGGTTAGTGTGTACAGTATATGTGCAGCTTATGATACTGGTGCTCCATATGGAATGTTAATGTATTGCATCTTACTATCTCACTTTCCATGTCAAACTCCAGGTGAACATTAATCTGTAACATGATGGGACCCTGCGAATATCACATGCTTTTTGAAAATATATTCATCTTTCATATATCTAATATAAGCCTTAGTTGGACCTTGCATCCATCCATATTCCATGCTACTCTAATACTGGGTCACAGTGAAACCCTGAATGTTATTTTCAATATTTATTGAACAAGTATTGCTTATGTAAGAAAAACCCAGAGGTTAAGTCTTTCCATACAATTGTCCATCCATTCATCCCTGCATCTTCTAATTGCTCATCCTCATCAGGGTCACGGGGTCAAGGGAATGCATTATCGTATTAATTCAATAAGCTGTGGTAGATATGGAATATGTCCAGCTACTACCAAATTTTTCCTTTTCATTACTAATCAATCTGTTACACCTTCTATAAAAAGATTTCTCCTCAGTTCTTGATTACAGGTCTGGTATGAACAGCCCACTTTAAGGCCACCCAAATGATTTCTGTTGAGCTAAGGACTGGTTTTTCACTCTGCTAATGCAAAAAAAAAAAACATCTCTTACACTTAAGTGTCATTCTTTAGCAAACATTCTTCAACTTCGACCCACGAACATAGGGGCCTAAGATACCACTGTGAATCCATGACTGCCTCTGATGTCAGGTCTTCTCTATGTCCATAAGCAGGAAAAAATAGCCCTAACTTTCACTTACCCACCACCAAGGTTGACAGCTGGGTTAAAATATTAGTGCCAGGCACTAGGAGCATTTCCCCCCAAATGTTCTAATGCTGTTTCCAAAAATGTCAATTGGATATGATGGAATGAGTCATCAAGAGTATCTTCTGCAAGCCATTGCTAC
Source organism: Brienomyrus brachyistius (assembly GCF_023856365.1). Lineage (NCBI taxonomy): Eukaryota > Metazoa > Chordata > Actinopteri > Osteoglossiformes > Mormyridae > Brienomyrus > Brienomyrus brachyistius. Next base: position 9,101,243 of record NC_064538.1, on the reverse strand, counting down.
TCAACTTGTGTCATAGATATAAGACATACATATAAATACCATCGGCCACAAAAAGCTTACAGATCCTTGGATGGTGTTTGGGTTCATACATACTGTATGACTTTTCTTGCTCCTCTCAGGAATAAGACAAGACAACCACAACTCGGTGTCAGAGTTGTTTTACATCCAACCCCACTCATACCTTTTATAATTATTTCCATACTGATATTCACATATAACATGTATTTCTGAAGTCATCTAAGGTCTGTTGAGACCCATTACTGCATTCTATATAGATAACATTGGATTTTTAGTAAGCTCCAGTAAACTGTTCAGTAGAACCAGTAAAGATCACATACCAGTAACTTCTACCTCCACATCCCCAACTACCATGGCAGGCACCCCAATGGCAGAAGCCAGGATCCAGATACAGATGTTGATGACTTTGGCCTTGTGTGGCGTACGCATGTCCAGTGCCTTGACTGGATGACACACAGCTATGTATCGGTCCACACTCATCATGGTGAGGGTGAATGTGCTGGTAAACATGTTGTAGTAGTCAATGGAGATGACCATCTTGCACAGGATGTTCCCAAACGGCCAGAATCCAAGGAAGACATCTGTTCCCTGGAACGGCAGTGTGGCCAAAACAAGAAAGTCTGCCAGTGCCAGATTGAAGATGTAAATGTTAGTGGCAGTCTTCATCTTAGTGTACCTGACAGGAAAGATGAGAAAATAAGGTAAAAACATGAAAAGGACAAATTCAGTTATTTACCAAATATGTCAAATCACCAAGGTAATTTGGTTGATGAACTGCACTTCATTATAAACAAAAGATGATAATTTTCAAGGGCTATATAACACACACACACACACACACACACACACACACACACACACACACATACACACACAGTATCAGTCAAAAATTTGAACACACCTACCCAAAGAAAGATATATTTGTACTATTGTCTACATTATAGAATAATTATAAAGACATCAAAACTACAGTGCCGTCCACTATTACTAGCACCCCTTGAAAAGTTTTGTAAAAAGGGTTAGAAAAAAATCCACCTTTTGATGAAGTAGCTTCCTGTCACACTGAAAAATTTTACAAAATCAAACCTTATACTGAAATAAATGTAATCAATTTTTTATTCAAATTTTTTTCAGTGGGACATGAAGCTACTTCACGAAACGCTTGATTCTTCTAAACCTTTTTGCAAATATTTACAAGGGGTGCCAATTATCGTGGAGGGCACATATATGGAATTATGCACTGACCAAAAAAGTGTGAAATAAAAAAAAAAATGATTTGTTGGGGGAGCAGCTCTGTGAGTTGGGAAGGTTGTCAGTTCTAATCCCTGGGTCGTCACAGGGACCTCACCACTAGCACTTGAGCAAGGCCCATAACCCCAATTACACCAAGGACCGGCTCACCCTACTGTCTCCTCTACACGTGTCTAATGAGGGATGCTTTTCCAGCTGTAGACCCCACATATCAATTGTTGTAGTTTATTTACCATGTATAAGATTTGCAGTGGACATGCTTTAACAATGTATCGCAATTATTGTTTTTCAAATATCGTTCATCTTGCGCAGCAGCAGCTGTTTCATGGTCTATTCTATTGCTTATCAATTTACCCATCCTCCATATCCACGTATCCTGTACTACAGGCGTGGGCAATCTTTTCCAGAAAGGGCCGGTCTGTATGCAGGTCTTTGCTGTGACTCCCTAATTAGATTATTAATTAGAAGACTGACTGAAGATTCCTCACCCCTGGGTTGGAACAGCTGACCTAAAGGTTATCCCAAAAACCAGCATACACACCGGCCCTTTGAGCATAAGATTGCCCACCGCTGCTGTAGTGTATCATGGCCAGCCTGAAATTTATTCCCAGAAGCACAGAGCACCCTGGATGGGATGCCAGGTTACCACAAGGTGCACAGCCATACTTCGAGGAAAATTTAGCAACTAATACTCATCCAGAAATCCACAGAATCCTGACCAAACATTCTTGATCATGGAGAGAATCCAAATCCACAGACAGAAGGGGTGGGAATGACACATGCAAAGATGTGGGGTCACAGAACTAACCCCAGAGCCCACAAGCTGCTAAAAATACTTTTCCTGCTTTGTCTTACTTTATATTAATACTACATCCATCTGTACAACCCCTATCCACTCTTATAGTACAGAGTCATGCAGTATATTAATATTTGAATGCTTGAAGAAGTAGATAAACAACAGGAAGTCCAGTCAGAATCCACCTCTATTCAAATACAGGCACTTAGCAGCAGACTCACATAAACAATGTTCTTTCAGTAGTGAGTCACAGCCGAGAAAAGCCGGATTGCTGCCCACCATGGAGCTCAGCTTGTTAATCCGAACGAAAAACACATTTGTGGTAGCTATCTAGAACCCAACAGAGAACATTTAAATCTGGGGTCTGCAACTCCGGTCCTGGTGAGCTACCGTCCGGTAGGTTTTCTATCATACCTGGCTTCAGATGAGTTACACCTGCTCTCAGGTAAATACCAGGAACAGGTGTGGCTCATCAGAAGCCAAGTGGGATGGCCAAATGAGAGCCCGTTAAAACTGGTCCATTGCATTTATTTTGTCCATCTACTTTCTGTAATCACTTGTCCTATTCAGGGCATGCAGAGTCTATCCCGGACACAAGGAAGGGGTGCCAACCTGTTGTCGGGCACACTCACTCATGTACACCTATGGGCAATACGGTAACCTCAGCATGTGGGGGGGAACCGGAATACTTGGAGGAAACCCCACGACAACATGGGGAGAACATGCAAGCTCCACACGCATGGATCCCTGGGGGAGACTTGAACCCTTGTCCCAGAGATGTGATGTCACTATGCCATCCTCCATGCATTTGGTCTCATTTATAAATTTAAATGTGTGTATTGTATTACCGATGTTATTTCGACATGCTAACTCCACCTAAATGCATTTATTTAGACTCATGTATTAAGAATTTATTGGGTATAAACAATAAACAAACATATAAAAATGCAATCATGCTATATCATGCAAACATGTTATATCAATGACACATGCATCAAACTTAGTGGTATTTTCATCCATCCATCCATTTTCCAACCTGCTTATCCTACTGGGTTGCAGGGGGTCCGGAGCCTATCCCGGAAGCAATGGGCACGAGGCAGGTAACAACCCAGGATGGGGGGCCAGCCCATCGCAGGGCACATTCACACACTAGTCACTCACACATGCACACCTACAGGCAATTTAGTAACTCCAATTAGCCTCAGCATGTTTTTGGACTGTGGGGGGAAACCGGAGTACCCGGAGGAAACCCCACGACGACATGAGGAGAACATGCAAACTCCACACACATGTGACTCGATCCCGGGTCCCAGAGGTGTGAGGCAACAGTGCTAACCACCGCACCACCATGCCGCCCCCTAGTGGTAATTTATCAAAAGTAAATCTCTTCAAAATGACTGGTTTACTAGTTCAGGATAATATAAGGTGGTGGGAAAATGGCAGCAAAAATGGTCAGGAATGTTCTTCTTAGCACATATTCACTCATCTCCTTCTTGATTTTAGGGTTTTAGAATAGGCTCTCAGCACTGGTGTGTTGTGAGCCGCCTAGGTGCTGTACTTTGATGGAGTAGCCGTACAGAATGTCCAGCCACCAAGTAACTTGCCCCCCAGAAATGTTATCTCTTCAACATGTGACATCTCTATGAGTTAGTCAGTTGCACCCTCTCTGACTATGCAGGTTCTTCATTGCCATGTTCGCATGTTCCAACAAGTCGTCCAGGTAGATGATGCGGGCAGAAGGGCTTACATCTGAAAAGTCCTCTCCATTAGCCTCTTAAAAGTTGCTAGCCTGTTACAGAGTCCAAAAGATATCAGTGTAAATTTGCAGAAGCCTCAGCTAATGGTGAAAGTTGTCTTTGGTCTAGCATCAGGAAACAGGGAAACCTACCAGTACCCACTGCGGAGATCGAGCATGCGAAATCCAGACTGACTTCAATAAGTAATCCAGAGCATTATGAATCGATGACAGGGGATAAGAGTCACACACAGAACTGGAGAGAAACAACTTTTTTCTTAGCCTGGACTACTGGTGATGACCACAAGCTATTGGAAGGTTTGAAGATATGTGTTGCTACGATCTTCTGTATTTTCTGTTCAGCCACCCTTCCCAGAGCCAGAGGTAGCCTCTGAGCACATTGATGGATGGGCATCTGTCTGGTACTGTATCATCACTGTACACCACCACTCACAGTCCTGAATTGCAGACATGTGTTAGAACTCTTAGAGGTCTTGGACTTGGCCTGGATAGCCAGTGTAAGCCAAAGACTACCCCAAGCCATCAGTTGCTACAAAGCCTCTGTCAGGGTCAGCACTTACCGGACCCTACCCTTTGTGTTTCTTCCTCGTTTGGCCAGCAGGTGTCGCTGGCCATCCCGTCCTGTCACTCCTCGTCATACCCTTGTGTGTTTTCCCCTATTTCTCTGACCGCCATATAGCTCAGTGTGTGGCTCAAACGGAGTCTTGTTGGTCAGGAATTGAAGGCTGGCTTTGGGCCAGCTTCATCTATTTATTTTTATTTCTTGTATTTCGTTTTTCAGTGTACATTTTCCATATTAGTTTTCTTGCCCTGGGTTGTGCTTGTGCTCTGTTTCTTTCTGGTTCTGTTTGATTATCCTTGGGTTTTATTCCCAGTGTTTCATCCCCAATTAATACGGCTTAGTTTCTGGTATTTGTAAGGATCCATGCTTTCTGTGTCCATTAGTTATTAGTTCCACCTGTTGCTCGTTTCCTTGTGCCAGTGTTTGTCGATTGGTTAATTGATTGTCTTACACTTGTTCCTTGTTTGGCCCAGTTTTCTGTGTATTTTGGTTCCTGCCCTGCTTTGTTCCCCAGTGAATCATTGTACTAGGTTTCTGTTGCTTTGCTTGGTTTCCCTAGCGCTGTTCCTTAGTTGTGTTTAGTTATGGTTTCTATAGGTTGTTATCCCCCCTCCCCCCAGGGTTCTTTGTTTAAATCAATAAACCCTTGTTTGTCTCTGAGCTGCAAGTGGATTGTCACCTTTTCCCAACCATACCATGCCCCAGGTCCATGACAGCCTCTGTCATCTCAGCGCTGATGCTGCCTCGTGCCCTCAGTATGGTTCTGCCAGTTAACTCCACCTACACTGCTGAAGCACTTCTGTTGTTGCTTTCCGCTGGTCCTCCTTATGTTTCTCTCTGGCCTGTTGCATGATTTGTCCAACTTCAGTTAAGCCTTCCACATGGTCTGGATCTGGTGTGTGTTCCTCAACAGTAAGGAAAGGCGCTGCTCACTGGATGCTGGCTCCCAGAGTTCTTCAGCACATCAAAGTCCAGGATGCAGTCATCAGTGATGTCAGCAATGCAGAAGTGGTGTTGATTTCATGTTCAGCCCAGATGCACCATGACCTGTTGCTTCTCTTCCATGGATACTGTCCTATGACAGTACATGTGTGGTTGAGGCTTACTCTTTTTGGGCCGACGTTACCTCATCTTCACTGGTCTCCCAGAGTTTCCTGCAGTTTGTCTCTGCTATTGTCTGCTGATGCTAACATTGCGCCCTGAAGTGCCCAGACGTTTTGCAGAGGTGGCTTCTAGCTTCTTGGACTGCCCAAGCTCATAAGCATTTCTTCCTTTGTACCACTTTCTCATGCTCCAGTGACCTGCACTGATGCTTGGATGGTTCCCTCCCTAAATATTGCTTTATCTGCAAGGATTAGCCAGCACAGTCTGCTGTTGTAAAATGGAGGGACAGAGGGCATGTAGGAAGGCAACAAAAGGTAGACTATCCGGGACCATGTGGGGAAGGTCACAGTACGTGAAACCTGCCAGTCGCTACACCAGTGTACCCCCCGCCCGCCCCGGTGTTCCTGTTGAGGTTGCTCTTTGGAGTGCACAGCCGAATGCTGAGCTCGCAGTGCTGCTGTTTGACTTTCCCAACCGGGTTGTCTGGGGGGCAGGTCCCTCTAGATGGTCCATGTGGATTCGTCCCATCCTGTAGCATCTGCCACCATTATGAAGTATCGCAGACAGGCTTCCCAGCTGCTCAGCTCGTCATGGCCGCACCTTGACAGCTGGCCGTGCTATTGTTTTCTCCCCACCCCTGAGGTCAGCTTGCAGGGCAGCTGCTGGTGTGGGAGTCATGGGGGGTACGCTATGCTCCCGTAACAGAGCTAGTGACTGCTGCGTGTCACTCAGGAGCATAGCTAACTTAGGGGTAGCCAGAAGGCACCACTCTTTTTGGCCACTCCCACTAAGTGCTGACCTGAGAATACATAGTGTTCCTTAGGGCCAAGGGCTATCATTACCCCTGGGGAGCCATGTTTCACAGCTCCCGTGGCCCCCACAGCACCACTTCCCAAGAAAGCTCCATTTCCTCCAGTACCGCTCCGAGTACTTCAAATCCGGCAGTCCATCTGTTGTCTGATCTTCTGTTTTGTAGATCCCACTTCCGACACAACTGTAGCTCTTGAAGATGAAGCCAGGCAACAGGGAGTCCAGCCAGAAGCCATCTTTATTCCAATACAGTCTTTTTAGAAGCGCACTCACATAAACAATGCTCTTTTAGAAGTGAGTCATGTCTTAGAAAAATCCGCCTGCTACCCAACATGGGGCTCAGCTTGTTAATCTGAAAGTAACACACATTCACGGCAGCCCTTCCAAGTGCCAATTCACTCTCTAGAACCAGGCTTACAGTAGAACACGAGGAATTAAAAAACAAAAACAACAAAAAACTTTTTACAAAAGTATGAGAGCTGTTTATGTACTCTAAAACTAACGAACCAATGCACCTCAAAGCATGCTGGGTGGCTGTGGTACAATTATACATTAAATAAACTCAGGCATACAGTATGGTGAAAGTCCAATGTTCTTCACATACCTGTACTAGATTGGGTTTGTGTTAGCACGAAGTTGGCTGTGATATGAAAAATCTATCAATATTACTTAGCATGCAGAAGAAATCAGTAAGTTGCACTGGTATGAAAAAGGTATTACTGAGTGCTGGTTTAAATCTTTATACCCTTCAAAATATAGACTTCCCCCTAATTTCATTAAGTCCACATCCCTAATAAGTGAATGTTCAGAGCCGTGTCCTTGAAATTACAGTATATGACATACAAACTGTATGTTATATTTGTATTTTTTAAATACTGCATTATCCTGACTGCTGTTTATAAACTCAGTCTGTCTCATAGAATGTTTAGGAATGCCTTCTGATAACATCTGTTTGCAGCTATGTGCTAATAAGCAATTTACTTGACATTAACTGAAATAATCCGTAAACACAAACATTATTAATTCTCTGATAGCATTTAAAATTTAAGACTGGGTTGCTAATCAAATTAACTGCTAAACTGGACACATAATCTATTTTATCTATTTATTGCATAATTAACTTCCACCGCCATCGACACGTACTAGGAGCAACCAAGTTAAATACACGATTACCAGCCTAATCATGTGTTTAACTGCATTTTTTGCTTTGTCTTATGTCCATGTCTAGATATTACTGTCTGGTGTTTTATGTCTTACGTCTACAAATTTATACTGTATTTATTGCTTTTTGCCCCATGACCAATGAAATTTCATCTGGGTATCGAACTCGTAAGTCACAGAACGGAGACGACAGTAACGTTACTTAGACTTTGGAAATGGCTCTAATTTCAAAACAGTAAAAAGAATCCTACTGTGCTGGGCCCAATTACAGACGAGGACTATAAAAATTAGATAAGAACCTAATGAAGAAATTCTACTCCCTGTAAAAACCTCATGTTCTTTAGCTGCAGTCAAGACTGCATGCAGGATCAAACTGCCTTGCTTCATAACACATCATAGCAGGAACTAAAGTACTGGGTCTGCCTACATCAAGCATCACATGACCAGTAGAGTTAGTGATGAGAAAAAAAAAACAGCTCCGAAAATATAGGAAACGTGAAAGTCAAGCAAACCAGATTAAAAAAAAAAACAGAACTCAATTCAGCAGATCAAAGAACAATCAAACGCAAGTAGACTCTGCACAAGTACAGACACAGTGACCTCAAAGAGGGGAGAGTCTCATGAAGCCACTGCAGAAGGGGCGGAAACAGAACTGCACTTCCTGCCCGAGATGAAAACACATCAGGGAGTGCTGTGCCCCCCAAAAGTACAAATTAAATGCCAAGCCTGACACAGCTTCCATTAACAAACTCCCTGCTCTGCTGGGTGAGCAGCAGATGTTCTCATTAGCAGCTCAATATGTATTTTCCAGCCCCAACTAGAAGAAAAATGCATGAATCCCATTCATATAGGCACTGTATAGGGAGTCATTACAATTCACACTGGTTAATTTAATTTGTATACATCCCTGCAACTCCAGATTACTACTGCATGAAAAATTTAAATACCGGGACACAGTCTTTTCCAGTTTAGACTGTAATATGCAAATTTCATTTATAAAACATAACATTTGTGTTCATGGTACATTTCCAGGGCCAGTGTGGTCTCTTTGCTTTAATATGGTACAAATAGATGTCCGTTGGTAATAATCAGATTACACACGTTGTTTCTTTGTATAGGATGTTTGTATGTATGGAGTTTGCATGTTGTGTGTTGGCCCTGTGATGGACTGGGATCCTATCCAGGTCCTGCATGGGACAAGCTGCAGGCCCTCCATCACCAAGATAAGATGGATGGATGGATGATATATTTGTTTTAACAGTGCATTATATTTGGTCACGCAACATATTGTGTAATAAAACAGCTACATTATAGTGAAGGAAAAATATGGCAAGCATATAATGCAGAAATAACTACTTTGTAATAACTTGTCACCATGACCTGCACTAACACAGGACGGCTTAACATGAAAAATCCATTAAGTCTTTGGCAGTGACAGGTTCTGGCAGAGCCTGAGATTTCTACAGGATTTACTATAGATAATTATAATGCCAGATAGACTGCAGACAGAATAAAGAAGAACCTTAAGCTTTGTTTGGATCATTTATGCAAGCAATATTTTATTATATCCCTGGTATTTTTAGACTACAGAAAGATTCAGCCTTGTGATCAATTATATTTGGTCTGAAATCATAGGCTTGCATGAGCTTGCACTTCAAGGACAGTAAAGCACAAGGAGGTCCTCACATCTCCTTTCCATTACGGATAATTCATTAAAAATGACCATTTTCTTGTTGTCCTTTAATCCACAGCTTACCCAGTGTTTTAGGAGAAAGAAATGATGGATGCATTCCGGCGTTGCAAACTTGATATTTATTATGCAGTAAAATCTCAATTTAATGGACCAAAATATTAACAGACAACATTTTATGGTAGATTTTTTACTTAGGAAACTACACATTATTATTATTATTATTATTATTATTATTATTATTTGTCATGTTAAGAGTATATGGGTAATTTTGTTATTATATTGAAATGTATGATATGTAATGTATATGGCAAAATTAGTAATTTTTTTGCACAAATATATGTAGGTTTGTGGTTCTAAATACAACATTTGTTATTTTAAATTTCACATACCTGCTGTTTTATGGACATCTCTGGATTTGTCCAACATTTGACAATACTTGACACACCTTTCTCCAGTGAGATCTGATTAAATGTGGATGTATTCTGTCTTAGAATTACATCTTGAGCTGCACTGGCCAGTGAGTGTTGCCATCATGTCACAGAGACACACAGCAGAGGAATATAATAATATATTATATAATAATATAATAATAAACACATTCATTACAGTAAAATTATTCTAATAAGGGCAGACTAGCCTAGGATACCCAGATACCCAGCAGGCTTTGTCAAATGAAGAAGCGTGGGTTGGATGAATGACAGACCAACTGTCCAATTAGAGAAGAGTGTCGGATGTGAGCCCTTTACTGAGAGGCTAGGGAGGGTTTGCCTTGAAAGGCACCCAGTGCTGCATCTGTAGATGCTTACAGTGGGAGTTTAATCAAGTCAAATGCTCTGCAGCCAAAAAGCAGGAGCTGTTCAAAGATCCTCTGCACAGGTTTCATCATTCCAGTATTATATAGGTGCCCCCAGGTTTACATAGAATACACTGTAATGAGGAACTCACCGATACCCAAAACACCTGCCGGCATTACAACCTCACTTAATTAATTCACTTAATGACTGACTGCGAGCGAAAACCAAAAACCCCACTGTCCTCGAAGACCAGGCCTGAGCATTGTAATACATAACATTCTTTCATCACTAAACCTTAAATTATTTTTTTTTTATTAAATTTACAACACAAATTACAACTGTAGTGAATGAGTTCCTTCGCATAATTTTCTTTTGCAATATTTTTAATTTTGTTATATATCTTGCCAATTCGTCTGTGGTATAAGCACACTGACACCACATGCCCCATGAATATGAGTCATTGTGACATATGAACTATTTGATAATAGGGGAAATAGAAGAAGTAATCCAGAGCACCAGATGTCAGTAACATCTCTTACAATTAATCTATGGGCCAGAGCAACAGATCACATTCAGGAAGTTCTTTCCGTGTCACTGGTGAGATGCAGACTCATGTCTGCACTCTATAAATTTAATACCCCAGACACAGAAAAAAACAACGGATGTGATTGGGCTCCGTTAGTCCTTCCAAAAACTAGCATAGCGGCACTGCTACTACTCAGTCTTCCTTATTGGCTAGCTTATTTTGTCTGGTGCTTGCTGGTTCCACTTCTTTCATGCTACTTCAGTACTCTACTACGTCATTCTATCATCGAATGCAGAGACAAATGTCTCCTCTTGAACAGAGTGACTGGTTTTCTCAGAAAACATTCATTAAATATCAGCCATTGCTTTTTGTTTCTGAGACACTCACTACAGCTACCATCTGCATCCTTTTTATTGCACTAATTACGAGAACTAAACACAGGTTTCTCTACTATAGCTACAGGTAATACAAAATACTCTCTGTGATCTCTCTGAGATCTGTTGCTCTGTAAGTGACATGTATATATTAGATAGGACCAGATCTTCTGTCACATAGTCAAGGCCTGTGAAGATGCAGTGGCATCCATGTCCCAGGTTGACAGACACTGTTCATTTTTCACATGCCACACATGTGCCATTCATCAGCCTCACATCAGTCATTTAATCACGGTTCGTACAAATTCTGCGCTGTGCAGCTGGCTGTACTGTCCTTCGAGGCGATGGTGCGGAACGCCCCCCGCTCAAGAGCAGTGTCGATGCTATGAAATTGTGTGGCATGACATTTTGCATTAATTACACATCGGTAAGCCTTATTGTGGCATAAATAACAGTAGAAGAAGCCTCTACACATATCCAACAATAGAATACATATCCTTACAAATCTTAAGATGCACTTCTTGAACACTCCTGTAATGTCTTATGCAACATATCTGAGATTCTTTGAATTCCACACTCCATCTAATCTAGCAAATTCTTGTAGTAAAGGTGATTATTGCCCAGCTTAGACCCTAAACATGCTAGCAAGGTTTTTGTCTAACAATAACTTAACTGAATTTTAGAGTAGCGATTCCCTATACTCTTTTTGTGAGTGTACATGATGTATAGAGCATATTAAAAAAACCTGCTACCTTGATTAGGATGAGGAGTTACAGAAAATGAATGGATGGATGGATGGATGGATGGATGGATGGATGGATGGATGGATGGATGGATATTCCAAAACAATATTAACAGCCCATTTTTTGGTCAGAGTTCCTGGGAGTCCCAGATGTCATGGTCATACTCCGAACAGAATGCCAGTTCATTATAGGGCACATACACACTATGTCATGGAGACCAAAAAGCCTAATTGCATGTCACTGGAGCACAGAAGGAAACTAGAATAACTGGAGGAAACCTAAGGGACACTGGAGGAACTGCAGCTGTGCAACCAACTGAGCCAGTCCGCAACACACAGCCATAATAGGCTTGAATGTCATACCCCTGAGTCCTGCACTAATGTGTCTAACAGTATAAAGCTTTAACTAACTCTCTCATTCCCGAGTACATTACAAAAATTTAATTATTATTATGCTGCATCAAAATATTGGTATTCATAAAAAATATATATATTCAAAGGTCTCATGTTTTTCTATATATATGTGACCCTCCAGCACAAAAACGTACGGAAGTCGCATGGCCATATTTTTAGATATTATATATATCTTGACCACAAAAACATCTGCAGAAGATGCTTAATTTTTTCCAGCTTCCCCAGAAGCTCATACATATAGTCCCCAAATGGAGTCCAAAAATGAAAAATGGTCACAAGATCAAAAAAAAAACTTCACAAATTGTACAAATTGGCAACGCAGCCTTTCGCTCATTAGCACAAGGCAATCTCCCAGCAGCCCACGGAAGATTCTGTCATGTGGCCCAGTATGGAGCCCAGGCTGAACATGTACCTATAATGTACAGTCTCACAGTGGCACACTGAGCACAGCGTCTGGGGAAATCTGTATCTCACTAGGAAATAATTTCATAGAAGAACGCAGCACAGACTACAACCTTCCCAATTCTCAAGGAGGGGAATTTCACAGCATGATACTTTTATGAGGTTGTGAAAACAAAAAATTATGCTTTTATGTGCTTTTGTTTGTTCTTTGCCTTGTATTTCGCTGTTTTTTAAATTTTGTTTGGATTCAAATTCCCACTGCAAGCAGCTTTGATTGGATCACCCCAGTTATTGTGGCAGCATTATAAGACCGTAACCAGAATTAGATCACTGAGTAGACGATTGACTTTGGTTGTGCACAGACCCCGTTGTACTGGAGTTTGTGGATCTACGATTCTTTATTACCCAGGAGTCCCCTAATACCACAGCGGTGTGGCTGACAGGTTAGAACCGGTGCAAAGAAATTAACTTACACAGCAAAGGGATCTTATGGTTTCTGAGTGAGAGGAGAATCAGTGACAGAAAGAAACACGTTATTCAGTCAGATAAAAGGAGAGAATACTTAGGCAGGCATGGAGGACTTGGTGCAGCTAACTCTGCTGGTGTAGCAGTGATAGTAGTTGGCTGATTCAGTCTTGCATATAGATTAACCAATGAAACTTCATCTGAGTAGCAGTATTTTATTTTATAACTTTGTTAATTTATGTGGTCCATAAAGAATTATATGAAGGAAAATCACAAGTCACAGTGTATGCCATTTGTACATATAGGAATCTTGAAAAAATAGCTGATCACTAAAAATATCAGCTAACAGAAATAACTTTTCACAAATGTAATAGATTATTGACTGATATTTCCTAATTAGCAGGGGCAAACTGCCACTTAATTATATTTTTGAAAAGGCAGCACTGACAGATGGAGGGTTCAGGCACAGAAAAAGCAGACTAATCATGTTGTTCCTGTGAATCTGGGTGAGACCTGCAAAAACTGCACAATGGCTCTTTTGAACACTATGTATTGGGTAAAAGTGCTACTATGCATCAGCATCAGTATGGAAATCAACTGGTTATTCATCACATCTGATGAGTGGGCAAATGGGTCAGGACACTGGGAAATGCATGGGCTGGACTGTCGTTGATGATGCTTGCTTGTTTTATCTATCTATCTATCTATCTATCTATCTATCTATCTATCTATCTATCTATCTATCTATCCATCCATCCATCCATCCACCCACCTATCCATCCATCCATCCATCCATCCAATGTAGCTACATCTACCCTATAATTACTATGTTATTGTATTAGTATATAGCGAACTATTCATTAATACATGCAGAAAACTTCACATTTGTTTTATATAAATGAACACTTTAGGGTGTAAGGACATCGCACTGGCTGCTTGTACAAGCAACTCAAATCAGTCTAGATTATTATAATTATTATTATTGTTGCTGTTGTTGATGATGATGTGATTGGAAAAATATTCAGTTACTTGGGCAATTGGCATCATCACCCAAAAACCACCATTTAAAAATGGGCACGTTCCACTTTTACAGGACTTTTTTATAGGATTATAGAAATTGTGTGCTGGTAATAAGAATCTGTCACACATAATGGGGAATGGTAGGTGACACATATTGCCTGTAATGAAATTACATACATGCACATATACACATGATTACAGATCATGATTAGAGATCTATTGACATAACCCTTGTGCAGACCGGAAGCGTATTGATGTGTGGGGATCTACCTTGTGAAAGAGCAATGTGTTTGATTCATCTTAAGGTTTAAATGACTATGTGAGTTAAGCATAATAATGATGTCATTCCACCTGAACAAGGGGATCGACTAAATAACATGGTAATTGCAGGAGACTATAAATGCACCCTGCTTAACATTACACAGATCATAACTATTTGACTATTTGTCGTAAGCTACTACCAAGCATTCACCATGGCTAATTTTTATTTACGCGTATGTGTGTAGGGTAAAAGCATATATGACATACTAACAGAGCAATAATTGCTTGTCCATCCCTGAGCAACTTACATTTACTAGGCAAAAATTGAGTTTTACCTGATGATGACGTACATGACCAGACAGTTTCCAATGAGCCCCACCATGCAAACAATCATGTAGACCACAACAATGGTGATCTTCACGCTTGTTGGCAGAAAGGCGTCTGTCTCGTTATACACACTGAAGTTGGTCTGCAGGAGAGTCTCGTTGTACCAACGCATTTGCTTCGAATCTCTGAGACCGACTGGCACATCTGAGATCTCCATCAGGAAGCGTATTTGACCTAAACCGTATAGGATAAAATAATATGAACCCATTTAAAGAAATACATCTTACACGCAGGTAAATGCATATTCAAAGATTTACACTTTCTACACAACCACTTTCTACAGTAAGGAGAATGCAGACGGATTAAGAATCTCCGCTGCGCTGTATTTTTCCATAACCACAGCTGGAAGTATTATTCGGAGAATTATATTTAAAAGTACCCTGATATTTCATCTGTACATAAACACATGCAAGATATTTCAAACACACCACAGTCGTCTAAAAACACTGAAATAAATACTAAAGTACACTTAAGCAAAAGCAAGATTTGATAAATATATATACATACCGTTATCTAAGTGGCACTGCACCTGTTTAAACGGCTCCAATGTGTGTCCTTTTATCCCTGAAATGCGCAAACGATTTACGTTTATTTAATTTTTTGTTCGTCTTCTTGGTCCTACTGCTAAATTTCCCCTGTGGGCTCCGTTTAACACACTCAACTGGTATACTTTACTGCAGATCTGGAATCGGACGGAACATTTTCTTTTTTCTCTCTTTACGAAAGAGAGAATGTAGAGGGAGGGAAGAGGTGTGGTTGAACGCCAGCGGAGTCCGATTCTTTCCTATCAGTTCACTGCTGTGATTAAACGGACCGCAACTTTCTGCTTTCCTTCTCCGTTTGCTTCTGTTTCTTCCCCGATATCTGTTAGCTTGCCGTTCCGATTGCGCACAAGCTGTGCAGCGTTTAAAGCAATAGATTCATTTTCTCTCAGTTATGTATTTCAAAGCACCTCAGGCTTCAGCTGAAGGGAAGAACTCTCCCCTCCCAGCAATGTGTCCTTGTGTGACTATTTTTTTCCTTAATTATGTCATCTTGTGCATGAGGAGACTAAAAGCCTAAATACTTATATTTAAACCGCGCACAGAAACCTATTCATTAAAAAAATAATAAGGCTTTAAATAGATCGATGATAACAAGCCGACTGTGGCAAAGGTATATATTTTTTTCAACTTTAAAGATGGCCTGTTCACGCATCACAACCTCTATTCTTCTAGTCTGACGCGTATTAAAATGTCTTTTTAATTACAAGTGCTGCAGTACTTGAAGTAGCTGACACACCATAGAATATTGTTAGACTTTTATTTTGCATTCTACCACTGCTATTGTTGACCATGAGGACATCAATGCGAAAGAAAACAATGTTCTTGGCCTCACTGTGGCATAGAACCAGAATGTCAAGCCAGTCTCATAAATCAAGACAATAGGGGAACAAATAGGATATGGTATATTGCGTGGATACGTAGGTGTATAAGATATAGAGGTAAGGAGCGTACGCTGATTACAGCACGTTGACGCACTCACCACATGACAAAGCACCTCAGGGATGAGACCCGAGGGCAGTCTGGAATGGGTGATACCTCAGCACCACACTAGTCCGATTGGAACAGTGTGAGTTTTCTTCCGGTGGTTAGAGTGTCAATTCTTCCACCGACCTCCAAATGTTACTGTAAGTTAGAAAACCTCCTTGCAAGGCTGGATGTCAGTTAACATCATGCCCAGAACAAAGCAATTGCAGGTTAAGGGCCTTGCTCAATGGACCAATAGAGTAGGAACACCTTCACCAAACGCTACAGTAAGTGCTGTCCTTGGTGCTAAAACTCAGTCGAAGCTGTCTTTATGCCAACCTCGCTGTTCATAAGACTTAACAGGAATTTGACAGCTTGTGGCTTTTTTCAGTCAATCAATCAATCAATCAATCAATCAATCAATCTATCTATTTCACTGTTTTGATGGAGCTCGACATCAAATATATATATACAAACTTTTGTGATTAAATATTGTGAAAATATCAAGTAATTTTCTTTCTAATCAATATAATTCTGTGTTTTGTTATTTGTAGTAGAACTGCAGCCCCCTTTTGAATGTGTTTCTATACCTTTATTTACAGGCTTATAATAAATATCTCTCGGCTCTTCTCTGTCCTGGCACCTAATTGGTGGAATGAACTCCCCCTCGATGTCCGAACAGCTGAATCCTTGAATGTCTTCAAGCGACGACTCAAAACTTTTCTTTTTCAGAAATACCTGACGTAGAACTTCTATATTCTTACTCGACTCTTTTTCTGGTGTGTGTTAAAAAAAAAAAAAAAAAAAATTCTGCACTACTCAATGGCGTTCTCAGAGATAGTATTCATAGCTTGGGTCCTTATTGAGCTAGCATCGGAAATTCATTGCAGAGTCTCAAAGCACTTATGTAAGTAGCTCTGGCTAAGGGCGTCTGCCAAATCATGTAAATGTAAATAAATGATAAAATATATATTTTGATAACACCTTCTGTGAAGCTCATATCCTTCGACGTCTGAGTTGCATTAAGAGGCGTTTGAGTTCTAAGGTTCCTCTCTGCCTTTATCCTTTGTATACATCAGCACTCAGTGCTGAGGCACAGATGACAAAGATGCAGTTGTGTGATATTCGCACAAACTATTTTGATCATGTTTCTCCTAGAAGAGTTTTTGGAAACGAAAAACTCTAACCTGTCAGGGTCAGCCCCTGTTGTCCTAGTCTTTTGTGTCCCTTCCCTGTTTGGCCAGCAGGGGTCGCTGGCCGTCCTGTCTCTCTTGTCAGTCTTTGTTTCCCCTGCTTTTTGTCAGCTGCATGGCTCAAAGCGTTGAGTATGCGGCTACTTGTAAATATCTGTTTTTTGTATTTTATTCCCTAGTGTTTCATTGTTTTTTTGTTCCTGTGTCTTGTGAATTGTATTCCTGTGTCTTGTGAATTGTATTTGGTTTTGACTTCATGTTTTGTACCCCGTGCTTGTTTTTTTTCCTACTGTATCTGTTGTTCCCCTCATGTAGATTCTGTTTTCTTAGTCTCTTTGTTAGTTTGAGTTCCCCGAGTTTAATTATTAGTTTCAGCTGTTGCCTGTTTTTGTGCCTGCCCTTCTGTGTTTACCTGATTGCTCGTTGCCCTGCCCCTTCCTGGATTGGTTAATTGTCTCTCGCTCCTGTTGTGTCGTTACCCGGTTTAGTTTTGTATTTAAGTTCCTGATCCTGCTCTGTTCTTGCTGGAGTCATTGATGTTTGTTTGATGTCTTATCTTGTGTTCTTTGTTACCTGCCTGCCCGCCCCTTGTTTTAATTAGTCTTTGTTTTTTCCCGTTATAGTGCATTATAAAATGTAATAATGTTGTCAGAATGAATATAATCCTAGATGGCCAAGAAGATAAATCTTTATTTATAAAATATAAGGTTTGTTAAGTCACTCACTTTTTGGAAATTCTCACACTTTGAATGGTGTGTGTGCCCTACAATGGGTTGGTGCCCCATCCTGGGTTATTCCCTGTCTTGTGCCCTGCAATGGGTTGGTGCCCCATCCTGGGTTATTCCCTGTCTTGTGCCCTGCAATGGGTTGGTGCCCCATCCTGGGTTATTCCCTGTCTTGCGCCCTACAATGGGTTGGTGCCCCATCCTGGGTTATTCCCTGTCTTGCGCCCTACAATGGGTTGGTGCCCCATCCTGGGTTATTCCCTGTCTTGCGCCCTACAATGGGTTGGTGCCCCATCCTGGGTTATTCCCTGTCTTGTGCCCTACAATGGGTTGGTGCCCCGTCCTGGGTTATTCCCTGTCTTGTGCCCTACAATGGGTTGGTGCCCCGTCCTGGGTTATTCCCTGTCTTGTGCCCTACAATGGGTTGGTGCCCCGTCCTGGGTTATTCCCTGTCTTGTGCCCTACAGTGGGTTGGTGCCCCGTCCTGGGTTATTCCCTGTCTTGTGCCCTACAATGGGTTGGTGCCCCATCCTGGGTTATTCCCTGTCTTGTGCCCTACAATGGGTTGGTGCCCCATCCTGGGTTATTCCCTGTCTTGTGCCCTACAATGGGTTGGTGCCCCATCCTGGGTTATTCCTTGCCTTGTGCATGTTCTGCATTGATGATTTTTGCCAGTGTTTATTAATAAAAACATATTATAGCCATATCAATGTGGTGTCTTATGCTTTTAAATACTGTAATTCAGCCAAGCACATTTATAAAAACAAGAAGTTTGCCTTTATTAATAGCACGCTCTTAGAGATAAATAGCAGTGGCATAGACAAGGAAAACTGACATTTTACACAATAATCACGTTCAGGGTAACTGCTGTGCGACCTGCGACCACATGCACACCAAGGCAGAAAAATAATATTCGGCATTTACAGCAAAACACAACAACACTTAATGTTTACAACATAAACATGCCTTTGTATACATTCATTTACAAGTTATTTACAATGACAGTCTGAACAAGGCCTGCTGGTCTGTGAATAACATAAGTCTGTATTGCCCAGCCCAGCATCACATTGTCCCCTCCTGAGGGGTTAGCCATCCTTGGCGACCCCCAGATCAAATACGAGGCTAACACTGCTGCCACGGCCGGTATGTCATATTCCCCGGCATACCTTTGTCTCCCACTGTCATCCCGATACAGAAGCTCAGCATTTTGTTGCTTGGGCCGGTGCAGGTGATAGACAACATCAGAGATGCATCTAAGATTCTCCCCCAACCTTCTACAGTGACTGTCCAGCTTGGGCAACCGCCCCTTCTTGCAAATAAGGCAATATACATACATACAACATCAGGTCTCCGAAGTCCTGCCTGCTCCCACCCAAATACTGGTGCAACCAGCCAGGGACGGATTACGCACCGGGCCAGAGGGGCTGCTGCCCAGGGGCCCTGGGGGTGCAGGGGGCCCGTGGGGCCTCTAGCCCAAAACAATTTGCAACGCTTATCAACAATGTATTTTTGTTTGTCTATTTTAGAGGGCCTACATTCTTTGATCCTTTGCCTACAAGGGCCCCTGGCTCTATAGGGAGGGCGTTTGGCTGCCAAGGGCCCTTGAATTGTGGTGGTTGTGGTGGTGGTGCTGGTGGGGGTGGGGGGGGGGTTGGGGCCCTCGCGAACGTTTTGCCCAGGGGCCCACACAACCCATAATCCGTCCCTGCAACCAGCATGCACTGAGTGCTCTCCTGCACTGCCACTCAGTATGCCCACAGGACCAGGCACAGGTGGCAGTGCCAATAGCACTGTGACTGGTCGACCAGGATGGCACGCTGAGCTGTGAGCATCACATTAGACTGCTCCACCAGCCCATCACTTTGAGGGTGTAGTGGGGTGTTACTGTTTGGCAAATTCATATCTCGGCGTGTGTGACGTACAGAAATGCAGTTTATCCCTGCCTTGAATTGTGCGCTTGCTGGGAGAGACTTTCAGCTCCCTACTGGACTGTCTGCTGGATAAACAGTTGGAAGATGATGATGAATGGATAGTTGAACTGCAATTTAGATTAGTTGAACTGCAATTTTTTTATATTCATAAAAACGGACAAAATGTACCTGTTTGGCAGTTTTTCTTGCCAGGACCTGGATTTCATTTAAATCACTGAGTTCTTGCTGTGTGCTGATTGGTCCGTCTGCTATAACCATGCACGTGACACTAATGTTAATGTGATACAACTGGATGAGTCTTTCAATCGAAGGAACAAACCAGCAAAAGCACAAGAAAAACTGAACTATTTTGCCAAGCACAGGAACCTTTCACTTTTAAAGCACTTTGAAAAACCTCTCACACTGCCCTCCCCTATATGGATTATCTGGCCACCCTATAAATTAAGTAACGATAAACAAAAAATTCGACAGAACGGAGAACCAAAACTTTCACATGGCCTCATTGTATACAAGGCTTTTGGGCAACAAAACTAAAAGTGTGGTGCAGAATATAGTCCAGAACAGAAGAGACTTATTTATACTGAACGTTATTAGCAAGAAACAGGTGGAAAAAATAAATACAGATTAATTCAGTCACCCGCCTCTCCCTCCTGAGGTGGGCATCATCCTGACCTTGCTTCTTGCGTCTAGGTAAACAGTGCCATCTGCTACCAAATGTGGAAGGGCAAAGGTTAAAGGCACATCACATGTGGTCAGCATTTAATGCAAAAGTTTGGGAGTTTGAGCACATACCTATTAATGCAACAGATGCTCAGCAGCTATCTATTAATCCATGGTGCCCATCCTATTGTTATCTTTTGTGACATTTTAGTAAACACAGTATGAAGTCACAGTAGGATCAACTGTGTTGATAATTGTACGGTTAAGTAATATAAAAAGAAAATACATAACAGCTGCCTGGGTATGATCTATGGACTTTCAGATGTAATGGAAGGCAACGGCAACACTTAGTCCCACTAAGTACATGTAGGATGCAGCCTGAATTCGCACATTAAATATGACAGATGAGCCGCTGAACAAACTATGGAGCAAAATAATAAATGAAGTGAGTAATTGGTAACCCTTATATTACTCACCCTGCCCACTGAAAACCCCCTTCTTGGTAGAACGCCTCACAAAACCACCCATCTGTCTCACTCAGATCACTGCTGTTCCTGCTCTTCTGCACAGAGGTTGGTCTTGACAGCTGCACGTGCCGCTAATAGCATTTGCTTTGCTTTCCATTCTGAGATGGATAGTGAGCCTTTTAAGCCAGAGCAATACTCCTTATATTAATATTTGTTTACTGTCACTGATTACACAAGATTTTTACATCATCTAAATAAACTCAAATGATAGACACTCATTGTATTCAAGGAAAATATATAGAAAACAGTCATAGATAAAAGCATGGTGCAGTCTGAGAAGCATACATGCATATGTAGCAACATCATGAGGATATTTTAGGACATCCTCCGAGCATCAATCCAGTTTCTGCAAGCACAATGTAAAAGGAGTAATCTTGTATTTTCCTGTTTGAAGTCAATACTAACAGTGAAAAAAATATCAATATGGATGTATAACAAATGAGTGTTCATACAGTCAGATAATTAAGTGAAATGACTATTTTTGAACTAGGAATGAGAAGCTTATATGCGCACTTACATTTAGAAATAACGCAGCATGAAGTTTGAGTATCTATAAAGTTACACACTTTTATCTGATGTTTTTAATCCATCAGTATGAAATCAGCAATGTGTGCTGTGAAATGTCACCTTTTCTGAGAGATTTTGAGGCCATCTCCTTTTAATGTTATTAATTTAACAAATAAGCCCAATACATGTAGCAGGGACACATTATTAATGAAGCATGAAACCAAATACTTGCCAATGTTTGCGTTATTTGTTCACTGTTTTCCAGCTACAGAATATCAATTTCTGCATACCTAACTAAAAGTAATACTTGCATTCCTCTCAAGAGGTCAGCAGTAGTGAATTTATCTTTGTTATCTGTTTAACTGAAGCTTTCCTGGTATGAAAATGATTATGATTATGTTTATGTCATGAACAAACTATGTTTATATTTTTAAGGGGCTTTTGTACAAGACTGAACCTCTGTTGTTTGGTAAAAATGTATAAACAACATGACATATAGTCAGCAATCAGATACATTAAAACAACTGCCTTCATTGCAATTTTTAGTATTATCAGTAAAAAGTAGATTACCTTAATCATTTAAATTTTACTATTAATCTTAATGCCAGCAACAACATGCATGTAGATTTGCATCCAGTTCACTTGCTACCTCTGAATTTCCCTCAATGTGTGATTGTGTTTAAGTGGACTGGTGTGGACTGGTGTAGACTGGTGTGCTGTCCAGGCTCCAGACTAACTGCAACCCTGTACTGGATAAGCCATTGAAAGATAAATGGTTTGGTGTTGCCTCTTCCTGAGAAATTTTAGACACTAACATACAAAGCATTTTCATATTTACAATTATCTACGCAGCAGTATCAGTTTCAAATCGAGGATGATTCTAAAAGACATAATCAGGTATGTCAGTCTTCAGGTTATGTGTTCAGTCTTAACAACAATCTGTTTGTATTTGTAATGTCATAAAGCATAAGGTCCTTTCTGTGTAAGCCGGATAGCTGAACAAGTCTATGGAAAGATTTTGCCATAAATGTGGTAATTAAACCAAACTGCTTCAAATGGCACTAGCTTCATATGTGTATAATTAGTATAATTCAATATACCTAATTACAGCTAGCCACAGGGTCTGCTACACAAATAAAGATGCAAAATATTTTAATAATGTTCACTTGAACCTTCTAGTTAGAATGTATCTGTGGGTTTGTGGCTCGGGTTCTTTGATGATGGAGTGAGATACAATTTTCTGGGCACATGGCAGCTCCAGAAGGACGGAAAAGCAAAACACTCTTCATTTTGCACCTCAGTGACTCATCTGGTGCTCATCCCAAGAGATAGCTGATGCTGTATTGGCGACGTCGCTGTTTCTCCATTCCGGGCTGCAGGCGACATGAGGGCAGAGGCTGGGTTCAGAAACTATAACATTATAAACAAGTCAAAGTCAATAGCAGCACTTCATCCTTACAACATTTCCTGTCTGATAAACAATCCAAAATGATGTGCAGATTCGACAGAGCTAATCAGGCATCACAAAAAAACAGGAAGGGAATAGAGTTAAAGATGAATATGATGGCAGATTTGTCAGGGAAAGTGTGAACATCTTACTGAAGGGAGAAAGCCAACAGTAGTGTAAAAATTTTAAATGACGTTTTGTAAGAAAGGAGATTTGTAGTCTGAAGTGCTCAAATGTCAACATTACAATCGATATACGTGATGGATTTTTGCTTATAACTGTCATAAAGATGAACAAGGCTGTGTAGATGTTAGTGTTGTTTTTTTGCCCTGCCTGTAATATATTCAGAGCTTCTGCACCTACCCAACAGCTCTAGGCATGTGACACTAACTATGCAAAGGACAAGATCTTAACCAACCCTGCCACCTATGGGCAGTGAAAGAGCATCGACTCAGTCTGTGGATGTCCACTGGCTGATGTATATGAAGTAGATGACGAGATAAAAGGGAGGACGGTGATTACAGATTAGAAACCTCAGATTAGCAGACCCCACAATGGAATCACAAAGGATTTTATGATAATGTAGTAATATAGAATTGCTTATCTTAAACTAGGTAATCTTTTGATTGGTACACAGAAGATTGAGCTTGGCGAGGCAATAATGCAGCATGTACCAGTATACCAGTTAATGTAAGCTAACATGTTAAAAACATTACAGAATAGCTTTTCGTAAGTAACTCGAACATAAAAGGAAGAGGTATCATTAAATTGCTAATGGACCACTTATGGAAGATTTATATCTTGTCAGTCAGATGTGGCTGTGTACTTCAGCTTAAAATAAATGACTGCTCATTCTGCTCTACTGAAAATCTCCTTATAACATGTTTGTGCCTTAAACTGAGGAGGTTTATTAGAGATCACTTTATTTTTTAAAATCCTGGTGTGTGTTGGCCAGGCATGCATTACATTGTGAGGACCAAATGTCCCCACAATGTGATAAACACCTGTTTTTTTTTTTTTGACGTTGTGGGGACCATTTTTCATTTTATTTGGTTACTTATGGTTACGTTTAGGGCTGGGTAGGGGTTAAGTTTGTATTTTTAATTTTAAGGTTTTTCAAAAGTTATAATCCATAATTCATAAAACCCATTAATGCAGTGTTAATACACGATACAGTCCATGGATAGGGTATGGACTCCTATGTGTAATATTCAGTGAATTGTTGTCAAAAATGATTAAACTCCTTTTGTTTTGGGGGTATCAAGTGAATTAGCATATGAGTTGCAATCGTTAATACATATAGTTCGCTTAATTGCTTTTTTTTCCAGCAACAGTGATTGATTAACTTCCTTATGCTGTTTATCTGAATCACTTAAACAATGAGAAAATTGTCCATTTGCATGTAATTTTGAATAACCAGCTGTCAAAGGAAAAACATCCTTTAAATTTATCATCACATTCTGGGTAATGAAGCTTCTATTGCTGTGATTAAGGGGTACGAGGAAAAAACAGTGAAATGCGTGGAACAACTGTTAATGCAATTACGCTGCAGTGAAATGGCCAGAAGCAGAAAAGCTCCTTTTACCTAACTGTTAGTATTCCGAAAGGTGCTGCATATTTTAGGAACATATTTAGCAGATAAATTCAGAAATAAAAGAGATGACACAGCGCTGTGTGACACAAAGCAATTAGGCTGCTTCTTTGGCTGAGCCAAATGATGTATTAGTGGTGAGGGAGCCCTTTTCCAGGAATGCAGGAATAATTCACTGTAATGATATCGGGTCGGTTGAGACTTACTGGGGACGGCTTGTCCTTTCTGAAATACCAACAATGCTGTTGCTATGTGAGAAAACAGCCAGTGTAAGAGTTTAAAGAAGTAGGGGTGTGCATCTCTCCCTCTTAGAAGATATAATATGCATCAACATACATGATCCTGAGTGCAACACGAAAAATGACAGTTAAACATGCAATGATTCAGGGCACTTTGATTAAGCAATGAGACTATACTGTCAGGGCTGCTCCAGGAACCTACTTTTGTAGACCCCCCGTCCTTCCTCTGGTTATGCTACAGTAGGTACTTCTGTGGGTCTGTCTCCTCCTACATCCTGAGCTTTCCACTCTTGGGAATCACCTGACTCACACTCACCTGCCTCCTGTTTGCTCGTTACCCTACTAAGCATTTAAGATCGCAGTTTCCTGCGAGTCCTTGCCTAATTGTCTTGTGTTTTTTTTGCCATGCTCTTGTGCCATTGTCCCAGTTCCTTAGGCTGTGTATAACCTCTGCCAGTTTGGTGATTATTTTTGTGCATAGTGTTTTGGATACCGTAGCCTTATTTGTTCTTCCTGATCTGACCTTAGCATTTTTAAATTGCACCTACCTTTGGCGGTCCATGTATGACCTCTGTCTGGCTCTGGACCCCCTGTATTACTGTTTTCTTCTATGCCATCTGCTAATACACTTTATTGGCTCTACCCTTTCCTATAATTCTTGCCTGTGTTTGAGTTCGCTCTACACTGACCCAATAGAAAGCGATTCACTTGAACTCTGATTGGATATGATTCAACTCAACTGTATATAAGATATTATGTCTGGCATATATGGAAATAAAAACACTCAAAATAGAAAAAAATACACAGTAAGTCTTTGATATGTGACACTCACTTCTTTGCACTGTTTTGCCAATACTTCACATGTGTTTTTTTTACCATGTGTGTTTGTATATCTGTTACTGTGTTTTTCTATGTTTTTAATCCTTTACTGTGTTTTTACATTGCATTTGTTATACTGCTGGCTGGAGAGCTACTAATCCACATTTTACGGCACTTTGTGCAGTGACAACAAATAATCTTATTCTAATATCTGCTCTGCTTCTCAGTCGCCATGGGTGTGTTTGCTTGTCACAGCTTTATTGATTTTGGGCTGATTAGAAATTTGAGCTGGATAGAGTGTTTTCAATCGTTACATCTGCGTTGTTGCTCCCCTGTAAAAACAAAAACACAGAACATACTAGTTAATGCACTGCAATAAACAGATGCAAACAGAACATTTTGTGTATTTATATAAAAGCTTTATGAAATGTAAGGATGTTAGAAATTGTTGTGGCCTGCACAGTGAAGTCAGGTGAAGTGAATCTCACAAGGATTCCATATGGACCCCAAAGGAGCTGCTCCGGGTACATGCTGAAGGGGCACAGCTAGGGATTCCTTAGAATGAGCTAAAATTTGTGGTCATGTCAAAAAAAAAGTCTGGTCTGGTCTGCTCAGCATACTGTTGCTACAGCACTGACCCGCAGAAGCAAGAGGAAAATGAGCTGAGATTCTGTTATTAGTTCAATGCTGTGCCATATAGTCATTAAGATTTAACTCTTTCAAACAATGGTTTTCAGTAGTTGGTGGATAGTGTCTAGAGCTCTTTTCGATACCTGTATTCATAGCTATATTGTATGCCAAAAATTCTCCCATTTTTCTGAATGAAGTCCTTACAATTCTAATCTAGTGGGTGTTTGGGCTTTTTGTTTCTAAAATAACACTTTTGGGGTAAGTGTGGAATCCAGTGACACAGGGGTACAGTGACACAGTACAGTGACACACCTTCCAGCCTGAGTGTCTGAATCCCGTTTCCACTGTGTGTGGAAGTCTAATACTCTCCCTCTGTTGTGTGGACTTCCTCTCACAGCCGAAGGATATGCAGTTACAGTGGGTGAATCAGCAGTTCTCAATTGCCTGGTGTGTGTGTGTGTGTGTGTGTGTGTGGTTGAGACATACATTGCAATGTGGTAAAAACTTTTTGAAAAATCTGTCACTCCAATAAAAGAATTAAAAATGTCAAATATCTTGTATGTTATTTGGTTACTTATGGTTAAGGTTAGGGCTGGGTAGGGGTTAAGGTTGTCATTGTTGGGATTAGGGTTTAGCTCATTGAAATTAACAAACAGTTCCTATAAAGAGTCAGATTGTGTGTGTGTGTGTGTGTGTGTGTGTGTGCCCTGTGATGGAGTGGTTTGCAGTCCAGTGTGTACCCCTGTCCTGTGTCCTGTGATGTAGTGGTCTGCAGTCCAGTGTGTACCCCTGTCCTGTGTCCTGTGATGGAGTGGTCTGTAGTCCAGTGTGTACCCCTGTTCTGTGCCCTGTGATGGAGTGGTCTGTAGTCCAGTGTGTACCCTTGTTCTGTGCCCTGTGATGGAGTGTTCTGCAGTTCAGTGTGTACCCCTGTCCTGTGCCCTGTGATGGAGTGGTCTGTAGTCCAGTGTGTACCCCTGTCCTGTGCCCTGTGATGGAGTGGTCTGCAGTTCAGTGTGTACCCCTGTCCTGTGCCCTGTACTGCCAAGGAAGGACATGCTGTACTGCAGTGTATCTCAGTCCAGTCCCCAGGGACCCCCAGACAGTTCATGGTTTGGAAGAGAGCAGAAAGGTGGACTGTCTGGGGTCCTTCAGGACCAGGCTCAGAAACACTGTACTGGATCGGCAGCTGGAAGATGCATAGAAATATATGGATTTTTTGGTATCACCTCACCGTACAATAAGAATACCTTTATAATGGGTTTATCAACGGTTTATAAACGGGTTTTTAATCAGGTTGCAACACTTTGTCTATCTTCAATAAACAATTATAAACCACTTTATTGATTTTTTATTATTATTTGGTTACTACCATTTATAAGTAGCAAAAGGGAACCTTATTGTCAAGTAGTACCCAATTTTCTCCAAGTTTCAGTTAGTAATAATGTAGCGGCAGTAGCAAAACTGTCTTACAATATGTTCACATATACAGTTACCACTTAATTTAATCTCATGCAGCCAAAACAACAGCTGGGTCTTCAACATGGTCATTGCAGGTTGACGGGTGAAGTGGTGGAGTAGAGTGGAAGGTGACAAAAACAATTCTTCTTGCACTACAGCATTTCCTTTCCCAAGTTGCACTTGGAAAAGATGACATTAAAAGAGCCTTGAAGCATTTGTCTACTGGCACGCCTGTTATCACCAGAAGATCATGAATATATGGGGAGAGTGGACATGATGCTGACCTATCAAGTACCCCACACTGCAATATTTCCAAAGCTGGTGTAACACTTACTGCAGTATCCAGTCAATTTCGATATTCCATACAATTCTAGTCAATACGTATTACAATACCCAGACATGAGGGCTAGGCTCGGTCGGTCTTGCTCCAGAGGTAATTGGGTGAAGACTGTACAAATTTCATCCATCCATCTTCCATAACTGCTTGTCCAGCAGAGAACTGCACTGAGCCTAGAGGCTTCTCCAAGGTAAACGTTAGAGACACCAATTCATATGACTGTATGTGTGAGGAATCCTATGACTTTGCAGCGCTACCCTCTTTCATCTATTACAAATCTGGGATGCTGCATTAGGTGACATATCCTCAGATCATGGAAAGTAGCTGATAATAGCAACATGCGAAGAAGCACAATAGATCAGGGTTTCTCAAAGCCATCCTCGGGGACCCCCAGCCAGTCCACGTTTTTGCAAGGAACTGGGATGGAGCAAAAACGTGGACTGTCCCTGAGGGGGTCCCATAGGAACAGTGTTAGAAACGCTGCTATGGATTATGCATTGTAAATGTGTGGGTTGTGTTTATGAACACCTAATTTACCACCGTGTTATTTTTCATTTATTGTTCTATCTAAAAAAATGCAATT
Organism: Brienomyrus brachyistius; assembly: GCF_023856365.1. Lineage (NCBI taxonomy): Eukaryota > Metazoa > Chordata > Actinopteri > Osteoglossiformes > Mormyridae > Brienomyrus > Brienomyrus brachyistius. Next base: position 9,072,549 of record NC_064538.1, on the reverse strand, counting down.
CAACGTCAACAACAACTTTTGATAAGTACACTGCTCATTCAATTACATTTAAAAGGAACACTTTTTAATCAGAGTACAGCATTGAGTCAATTAAACTTCTAGGATATTGATCTGGTCAGTTAAGTATTGGAGGGGGTTGTTAATCAGTTTTAGCTACTTTGGTGTTAATGAAATTAACAACAGATGAACTAGAGGGGCAACAATGAGATGACCCCCGGAACAGGAATGGTTTAACAGCTGGAGGCATACAGCTATGCACAGGAAACTGCGATCTTAGTAATCAGTGTAGCAAGCATACAGCTAGTAATCATTCACTAGAGCTTTGTAAAGTAACCTTACAATGTAATAATTCAGTTTCCACTATGGATTTGTGAACAGATTCCCTGATGAGAGAAGAGCAGAGTTAAGTGATTGCAACAAGTACAATATAGTACAGACGCTCCTCTACTTACGAACGAGATATGTTCCAAACGACCGTTTGTGACTTGAAATGTTTGACAGTCATTATTCAGCATCATTTTAAGGGTACTCAAATCTGTATGCATAAGTAAGTCTGATATAATGTCAATACATGTTGTCTTATGCTACAACACATGACTAATGATACATAAAACAAAAATAATCTCAAGAAAGCACGTCTTACCGATACACAAGTTCAAAGAACTGGGATGCTGGGAGCACGCACGCTACGCTGCCCTGCAGCAGCCAGAAGTCGTACTAGGCAAAATTGGCACACTGAACAAAAAATTAATATTACGGGAGCCCAACGAACAGAATTTAGACTTCGTATGCCTGAAAGTTTGTAAGTTGAAAGTTCGTAAGTAGAGGAACGTCTGTATACTATACATTGTACTGTAAACTACGAGAATATATTGCATGGATTCCTTGCCTATCCCCAGGTAATTGACTACAGGTGCAGGACCTGTGAGACTACAATCCAAGAAGGGAACTAACTGGAAATGAGAATGCTCTGTGTTAATGGTTTGGAGGCTGAAAATGAAATGGTATTAATCGTCATATTGTATCACCAAGATTTTCTGTAACCTCAATCAGGCAGTACATCCTTTATTGGTTTTATACCCCAAGCCTCAATTACTGAACCTTGAATGAGGTATCAGGCATTAATACCGTACTACACATTGAGGAAAATATAAGCCTGTAATTGAAGGCTTGTAGTCTCCACTACAGACTGTGCTAGGGGTATTTATCAGGGTCAAATCTACCTACATCTGAACAATGAAAACAAAGGCATAGAATGCCATTCTTGTCACTGTACAGACAAACACAAGTCTAGCTTGGTGTGTTAGTCAGAGGGCTAAGCCTGTAATTGCAAGGTCACCGATCGAGCTTTGGCTTTGGTAGAATAGTCACATATTGATGGGCTCTTGAACAAGGTCCTTAACCCCCAGCTCCTGGGGTGCTGCATACTGACCGACCCTGTGCTATGAACCCCCCCCCCAAACTTGTTCTCACTTGTATATATTTCTGTGTGAGGGTAAGATGGGGCACACAGTACGACAATTTTCTCATTAGGTTAATAGAAGCATCACTATTCCACTGAAATTCATTCTTCACTTATGCCATCTTGCTCTTCCATTGAGGTGAGAGTTAACCGAACAGTGCACAGGCAGCCCTGGAGAAGTTTTTGGGAATAAGGGCCTTGCCCATGGGCCCAATAATGATAGTTATTCTGACCCTTTAAGCCCCTCTGTTTTGCTGGATGCCATCCCATGCAACTTTGATATCAGAGTTAAACAGGAAATGCTGGGGAGCAAATTTGTGTCGGAAGGGTAGTTGTAGTCCTGCTCTTTAGTGAAAAGTCTAAATGTTACTTGAGTCAGATGCTCTTTGGTATCAAGGGAAAAGATTCCATGAAACAAAAGAGAAAAACTCTCCAAATCAATGCCTAACTGGACTGTTAAAAATGTCTGTGCATAGAGGCTCATGCCTTCTTTTGGACATAATAGCCTGCAAATGTACTGCGGAAGGTGCATATATCCGCTCACTTTTAGCAGTCCGGTTAGGACGTCATTATAATTAAGACTTTTTAGGAGTGCCTTGGTTTGGGGAGAGTTTTTCCCCCCTGAAAGAAATATTGATCATATTTGTTAGTTATTTACCAGTTACTTTTAAACACCAATTTAAAACCCAGGTTTACATTCCTGTTGGTGGCAAAGTGGATGGCAAGTTAACAATCGTTAATTTTGGATGCTAAAATGGGTTTATTTTGTTCATTTCAGACAGTGACTGCATGTTCAGAAACCAGTCATTAGCATTCACCAGATGACAATATCCTGCATGCAAAAGTGTTTATCCCAAGACCAAAGGAGCTGAATAACAAAGAAAAGCATCCCTGCATGAATTCCATTAAACACAGGATCATCAGGTGCTTTAGGACTTTCAGGCAGCAGTGTTTTAGGTGCGATGCAGTACCTGTTTGTGCTCCGAGTCTGAGAGCGTTACATGCTTTTCATCACGTCTCTGGTGTTTAGTTACTGAAGACAAATTTTGAGTTTCTCTCTAAAACCAAGTAATTATCTTCATCCTTAGCGAGTGTCGTGCTGTATTCCTGGATCAATGCACGCAGAGTACAGGTCAATAGGTCACGAAAAGTGAAAATTAATGTAACATATGAAAATTTGAAATATTGAAAATCTGACATTTAAAATTTAGAAATTACAGTTAAGACTGATGAAAACTAGGACACATGAAGTTCCTCTCTCCATTCTCCAGCTTATTTAACTTGGTTTTTTGTGTCTTAGCTCATAGCGCTGTAGTAAAACAAGCTACTTACTTGTTGCAATAATGCAATATAAACACATGAAGACAATGCATTTAATTTATTGCAATACATATATTATCTTCTTTTGACTGAAGTTGAATAAACAGCAGATTGATTATCTCTGACGTTACTGTGCTCGACAGTACACTGCAAACTGAATAACTGGTGAAAAAATAGCAATTAAACACCAGCGGAAAACAAGATGTTTTGTTTCTGCTTTCATAGAACAGCTAAAATATCACTGACAGAAATATAAATAAGTAAGAGATTGGTGTGGTTACTGAGATCAGTGAGAGAGGTACCTGTGAAAGTGAGGTCATCATGAGACGCAATTAAGCTGACAATGCTAACATTCAGAGCCCTAACCTGTAAATGTTAATATTTTTAAGTGTTTTTTTTTCTGGGTCCATTGTATCACCAACAGAATAGATCAGTATGTGGTGAGAGATGTATATTTCAGACTTTTATTTTTAAGCGACACCCTATTACACACACTGCATAAATTGTACTCTGGCCAGGACTTGCTTACGGTTGCCAAGGCTCCTCAACCAAGCGCCATTATCTGTGTATGAAATGAGTATGCAGCGATTTCGGGCAGCATGACTACAACTGCAGCATACATTATGCCTGATTGATTCGCCACACACGGCACTAATAGATGACCTAGGTTGTGTAATATAAGGGTTGACGACTCAAACAATTACCCCGAGCTAGGTACTCAACCTCATACTTCACTTTAATGACTCCCGTAATGACATTCAGCTGTTAAAAGAAGAGAAAAGAAGAAAAAATAAAAAGTGTTAAATTACTGAACAGAAACACAAGCAACAGCCATTTGATAAAACCCCCACTCTGCAGCAAAACAAATATGATTAACTTCACACATGATTTTTAAATTGATCTGATTATCGTAGCCAACAATATAAAGACACTTTAAATCAGTTGAAAATTGTTTTGTCTTGTTTTTTTTTTTAATTCAGTAAATTACAGTTTCAGGCTCTGTGGGTTTTGTGTCTGTGGTATAAAAGGGTAATGACTTGTATTTGGCACGGAGACCGAAGGGAGGCACACAGACTGCTAAGGCACAATTGCTGATCCATTAGGGCGTCGTAAACTGGAAAATAGAGATGGAGTAAAGCTGGAATGCTGCAAACAGCTCATGAAATGTACCATTTGAACTGATTTTTATACTTGGTTAAGTGCGATTTACAGTCTTGGGGATTTAAATAAATCCTTCCTGAAACACTAGACCTATGCCAACCCAGTCACATATTGTTTGTTTTTCTTCATAAATTATTATGCAGGCAATAAAATGCAACATTTGGGAAGAAGCACCAAGCAAATAAATTAGTAACTTAGATGCTTAATTGGACGTAATTCACGGTGCACAACTATTTGCTTGCATTTGGTTGACAAAAAGTGAATTTATTAGAGTTCATACTGAAAAAATATGACATCTAGTTTCCCGGATTTCCTCAAAATGTCAGCTGCATACATGCACACAGTTTAGTTATGCGCATCTGTCTGGGGGGAAAAAATGGATCCGAATATAATTGCAGTTGATTCATCTTTGCCTGCCACACATCACTGACTGAACGGATTAAAGGAAACAAGCTGGACATTTTAAATGGATGAACTGCCAATGGTGAGAGCATGACTGAGAAAACCCAGTTGTGATAAAACTCAAGCAATAATTTAGTCTGAGATAAAAGGAATTTACAAGCACTTACAGATTAATGGTGCTGGCAAGCTTTATTTTCTATGTTTTTAATCCCAAAGTGAATGTGGATCTGCGTAGAATGAGTTGTGTGTTGACTTTCCTCTGCCCCCACCGCCTCATCTCCATGCACTCACTTGTACTGGGCTTACATCTGAATCCCAAGGGCAAGTATCTTCCTAGATGCCTGGGAGACTGGGCACCCTGAATGCCTCTGGCTTTATCTCAGGAACACCGTAAATTGAAGTAGCCATAATCTCTTAATGTCTCTCCTTAGCATTCCCAAGGACCACCTTGCATCTAATATGAAGGCGGCAACGTAAACTGACATACATGCATCCATGTCATGAATCTTCCTCGTCTTTCAAATAATTAGAGCTGTGCCCTTGCAATATATTTAGTAATCTTCCTTCAACTCCTACAATGCAAATAAACATGTTAGTGGGACTAAAGGGATACAATTAATTGATATTCAGGCTAAATTTGTCTTGTCTGACATAAATCTAAGTGTCCTGAAAGGTAGGCAAACAAACAGAAGACCCCGTTTTCATGAATGCGGCATTGAACAAAACATAAAAAAATAAAATCACCTTTTAAGCCATATAGACGATTAAAGCAAACTCAGCCTCTAAATCAATTTGCATGTGTTCATTTATCAAATACTTCTTCTTAACAAAGTGACTTTGAGCGAGGTTAACAACATAGAAGAGTCAGGCAAATATTTAGTGATTCATCGTCTGGGCGTAAATATTTGGTCAAACCAAACACATAGGTTAGTCTTCAAATATCAGCTTTGCTACGGCTTTTCACTAACCAACGACTGGCATCCGATCGATAGATCTCTGTGATGCCTGCAATGCTCTGATCTGGACAGAGGACAGAGTCATGTGATTTAGCCACTATAGAAAGAGACAGAGCTGAAATGAGGTTAACAGAATCAGAGCACTGAGAGAAAACAAAGGAAAACTACTGCACCGTGAACTGGAGAAACAGATAACATTGGGCATCAGTCAAAAGTCATTGTTAAGAGGATTAGGAAGGAAATTTGAGGCTGAGAAAAATGCCGCATTTCAAGGGAAAACAAAAATTAGCTATTCATAGCACATGCAAATAAAAAAAAAACTGTGAACTGAGTATGCTCAGTCCCCCAGTACCCTGACATTCCCCCAACTCACATGCAACACCATGCGTCCAATTGTTTGCACTTTAAAGAGGGAGCCGGTGCACCAGCTAGTCTTTATCACCATGCCGCTCGGCTGTTTATAAACGTCGCTATTTTCCTTAGTGCTGCTCCTTCACAGAATTTTCAGAATTTCACGTTTTTAAGATTTTTGCAGAGGGTTGCGGAATTTGATTTGTAATGTTTACTATTGCCTTTGTAAACATGAAATATTAATTTTGACTATATTTGTATATTTTATGTGCAATTCTACATATTCCTTTAGATGGTTACATGTAAAATTGCACCTCTGCACACTGTTCACACACACACACACACACACACACAGCTTTGTAATTATATCTTTGTGGGAACTCCATTCATTTCTATGGGGAAATCTCTAAACCCAAAATGACACCCTTAACCCCTATCCAGCCCTAAGCTTAACCATAAGTAACCACACAAAATACGAGACTTTTGGCATTTACTTTTTTAATTGCATTCACAGATCTTTGTGGGGACCTGAGAAATGGACCAAAATCAAAATGACAGGTTTTTATGGGATTTGGTCCCCACAATGTAATAGAAACATACTGTAATCCACACACACACATTAACCCTGATGCATAAATATATTTATGGCTTTCCTCTTCATTGATTTATTCCTGGTGAAATGTGTTCCTAAGGGACTGTAGGTGGGCAGGTGAAGGAAGATAGATTTAATGATTGATCTCAGTGCTGATTGGATGGAGTGATTTAGACCAGAAGCCAACCAGCTTGGCTTATGCCACTGAAATTCATATGCCATTACCTTGTCCCACAAAACTGTCTAAAAAATTGGATAATAAGACTCTTGCAATCTTTTCTGTTGGATGGCTTCTCTGTGATGTCTGTAAATGTGAGTTTGTAAACCAAATCATTTTCTGTCTGAAACAGTCACACAGTTGTTTTTTTTCCTATTTTTTTTGTTTGTCTGGAGACCATAAAACTGGTTACAGTTCATTTGTTTATATATTCTTTGCAGATTTTTCATAAGGCATGTTAACATTAAAAAAAATTGTATAATGAGTTACACTAAAATCAACAAAGGAAATGAATTACCTTCATTACCTTAATATGAAAAAAAAACACTTCCAGGCTTTCTTCCATGAACATTGTTTCACCTGGAAATAACACAAAGGAGATAAAGAGAGAATGGGCCACTTTAAATTAAAAACTAGCAATTAAAAATGTGGAGATTTGGGGGAAAGGACTATAGACCTACAAAGACAATGAATGATGACACTTTGATCTTGAGGCTGCATGCTCTGCATGCTGATGTTCAGCCCGCTGTCTCCAGGCTCTTCATCTGCATGCACGATGCCACATCTTATTCTGTCCCTTACCTTCACTCGGCACCTGCTACATCTTGCTGATGACATCCCACAAGGTGTCATTATAGCGGCCCTGAAGTCCAGCCCTGCACACACAAAAAAGAAAAAAGACATTTCAGCTCTCTGCACCATCGGAGAATATTCTAATAGTGTTAGATATATACAAATGTATCTGCACTAATACTTGGCATGCAAATCAATTGAGAAATGTGATGGGATTTAATAGAGTAAGAACAAACCCTAGGCCAACTCTTGTAACACTCTCCTTTAATTGTACCTGGTGTTCTTTGCTGAGTTTCATATTATTATCATGCTCCTTTCTCTGACATACTCATTTGTTCAGTCCCACCAGAGGCTCAGCTGTGTGTTTTCTTTTTGTTTTCTGCCTGTCTCCACACTTTCCCCCTCTTGGCTATACATCTGTAATTACAGCACCTAAACTGTTGCTCATAGTATTCCATACCCCAGAATGCATCTTCTGCCTCAGTAAACCAGCCAGCGCTTCTGTTAGTTTTGAGATTTATGACTGCTTACTTTCAGGCTCCCCACTCTCTCTAGCCTTATCAGTCGTAATACAATAAAAAGGCAGGGAAATGTCACATCAGAGCTCCACTGGTCATTTGATCAAGGGCAGTCATGCTATAATATGGCTCCCTGCCTGCTGGAATGGAGGGTACCCTTGCAACGAGGGGATGAACCCGTGTCATCTGTCAGTGCCAATGACTGATCTCGGTCACTCTGCACTCATAAAATGTGTACTGCCTCCTGAAGGACCTTACAATGCTGAAACATTTCATGCTCCCAGCACAATCGATGCAAGCTGAACTTTGGTAGTATCCATATCACCGGAAATGGTTTCATGTACGACTAATTAACTGCTGCAGTTGCTGGCAAAGTGATCATTTTCATTTCACCTTAATTGGCTACCAAATTGTAATGTGATAAAGGCTGTGCCCCCGACTTAAGTGCTGTTCTACCTGGGGTAGGATCCAGGTCGTTGGTGACCTTGCTCGGGATAAAAGGTTGGAGGATGGATGGATAACCTCCCCAACAATACTGTCAGATCTTTGTTATTTTATATTTTATATGTAATATGTACAGATATAGTCAGAATAGCCCCATTTGCAATTTACTGTATACAGTGTACATAAAAACTGTCAAAGAGTTAGATGTTTAATGACAAGGGAGTGCAATAGATCAAAGTCTAAATGTCTCTTAGCATAGTCACCGGGTTAATGAGTTCAGAGATCAGGAGGATCCTTAAAACAGAGTTGTTATTTTTTTGGAATGAGAAGAGTCAGCAGAGGTGATGTGAACATTATATAAGAATGCCAGACGGAAGACAGAAGTTACCCACCCAGTAAGCAGTATAATAATGCATTTTATTTATTGATGAGGTGAGAACCAGAAACGGAGGACCTAAGATTGCAGGAAGGCTGGTAGGGGGAGAAGCAGTTCAGAAAGATAAGATAGGGATTGGTTGTTAAAAGCTTTGAATGTCAGAAGAAGTATTTTAAAGTGGATGCATTCTTTTATAGGGAGCCAGTGAAGGCCCTGAAGTATGGGAGTGAAATGTAGAAGCAAGTGTGGGTGAACAGGTGGGTGGGTTCTGGATTATTTGTAGTTTATTGAGAGATTTACCAGTAATACCAGTGAGTAGTAAGATGCAGTAATCCAGATGGTTAGAGATAAAAGCATGAATGAGCGACTCGGATTTAAAGACTGGAAAGGCAGGGCCAAAGCTGGACGATGTTGTGATGGAAGAAAGCTGTTTTTGACTCTGGAATGTATGTGTGCGTCAAATGAGAGGGTTGGGTCAAAGGTAGCATCAAGGTTGTGAACCAGAGGAGAGGGGGAGATGGTGGTGTGGTCCTTTTGGAGGGTAATCGGCCTAATTTTGCGAGTATGAATTTTGTCCCAAAGACAATAAATTCCATCTTATCACTGTTAAATTTTGGCCCATCCATAGTTTGATTTCGGAAACACATAATTCGATGTGTGCAAGTGGCAGGTTGTTTATGACCTGGGGTAGCAGAAATATTGTGATCAAGGGCATTGAATAGTCTCTTGACATTATAAAACAGACATGTGGGTTCCTGTTATTGCTATTTATGATATTGGAGTAGTAGACAGATTTAGCAGCATGTAAAGAATCTTTATAACAAGTAATGTTTCGTTGCAAGCCTCAACATGAACAGTAAGGTGAGTTTCCCTGAGTAGTCGCTCAAGTCTATGGCCTTCCTGTTTCATGTGACAAAGCTCAGGAGTATATCAAGGAGCAGGCGTAGTATGAAAGCACACATTTTCAAAGGGACAACAGAATATAATGAGTCAGATAGCACCGTGTTAAAAATGGGGGCGAGTTCATCAGGGGAGGAAGGGCTACATTCCATGGGTAGAGTTGCCCAAATAACTTAGGACAGGATGGAAGAGTCAGCAGAGTTTGAGATACAAAGTGAAATATGCCATTTATCAGACTGAGGAGCAAAATATAGTGGAAGGAAAAACCAGATGGTCATAAGGTCAGAGAGCAGGAAAACAGAAGAATGAAGGTTGGAAATAGACAAATCAGATGAACACACTAAGTTAAGTGTGTGGCTTTTACAGTGGGTAGGGCATGAGACATGCTGTGTAATATGGTGGCAGTCAAGGAGTGAAAAGAAATCATCTTGCTGACAGGTTGGTCAATATGAATAGTAACATCACCACAATATAGCAGATGCAAGGAGAGGTACAATGAGGTGGTAAGGAGTTCAGAGAGTTCAGAGAGAAACATAGGATTTTTTTTTGGTGGACAGTAAATCAGCAATACTGTAACAGAGCAGAGTGGGAATGGAAGGCAGTAATACCTGGCACTCAGTACATTTACATGCACAGCTAAGTTGAGCTACTTGACTATGCCATTTAATCGGACTACTGTCTGTGTCCTAGCATACATACATGGGAGGGGAATTGATTTATTGACTGACGTATATCTGACTCTGCTACAATAGGTGACGATATGGCTTCTTTCAGCTTGTCAGTATTTGGCTTTTTCCCGTTGACCTATCACGCCACAGACGAAAAAAATAATAAAAATAATAATAATGGGTATGTGGACAAATTAAGTGACAATCTGGTCGGAAGAACAGATAGAAGATGATCAGGATAGCATAACAAGAAATGAAATATTTTGTATAATATACAGACATTCTTTCAACCAGCTTCTAGATGTTGCCACCTGGAATGCTCCAACAGTCCAGAAGGAGCCTCAACAAGTTCTGGGCACAAGTTGGACACCTTGCTCTTATTCTTTGATCCAACTCATTCCAAACCAGCTCTATAGGATTTCGGTTGGGGGATTGTGGGGGCCCGGTCACCTGTCACAGCACTCCATCTCTTTCCTTTTTCACAAGATAAAACTTACTACATAACCTCAAGGTGTGCTTGTGGTTGTTATCTTGCTGAAAAATAAACTATTTTCAGTAGATGTACCCAGACTTTTGACAGGTACTGAATAATAAGATATTGCTTAGGACAAGAGGCAGGGGTTACCCTTGATGTGATTCCAGTCAGTCACGCACACACATTCACCAATTCCCATAACTTCAGCTCTATGGATTGTAAGAAGAGACAATCCTGGAGGTGTGAAGTCACAGGGCAGTCACCTCACTGCTTTGTTAAGTCTAAAAATTGCATAATATACTCTTGTTAAAGGACAATGCTATTTGGATTCCGCTATTTGTTATTCTTCAGACATTGTTAGAAAACCGGTAGGTTTCTAAAACTGGCAGTAAAATAGATAAGATTGGAAAGAATTACAGGAGAAACAAAATCTTGTAAATATTGATACTGTTTTACCCTTGCATGGCCTTTGGGGGATATTAAATTGACATTTACAGCATTTACTTTTTTATCAGATGCTTTCAACCAGAGTGATGTACATTCTTTGAGAAAGGAGGGTCAGTCAGTCCTGGCACAACTGAGCTCATGTCCTTACTCAAGAGCCCAGGGAATAAATCACGCTGCTAATGCCAGGATTTGATCTGGTGATTTTCAGCTCACTGACACAGCATTCTTAAAACACTAAAATGGAGTCATTTTAAACATAAACATTTCTGCAGACATTCACACACATGAAATGTGTGCAGAACTGGAACCAAAAGCAATCCCTGCAGTGATTTCTAATTTAGAAAAAAAAATAAAAAATGTGCGCGCGCGCAGACACACACACACACACACACACACACACACACACGCACACACACACACGCACGCACGCACACACACACACACAGAGTTCGGGGAATTATATTGCAGCAATCACGTTTAGTTGCTGGACAAGCAGAATAAATTTCCATAGTGAATAAGTGAACTGAACTATTAGTCCATCAATCTTTCATAACTTCCTATCCCAGAAAACACAGGGCACAGGGCAGGGGACACCAAAAAGAGAATGTCAGCCCACTGTGAGGAGATCTCTCTCTCTCTCTCTCTCTCTCTCTCTCTCACACACACACACACACACACACACACACATAGTCCAGAAAGCCCTGATGAATTTTATGTAGGGCCTTTGTCAGCAATGAGCTACACTGATTTATATCTAGAAAGAAGAGACACAGCATATAGCCAGTGCATTTTCAATAAAAAGCTGGATACGGTTTTGTTTTATGCTTTTTTATAACACTGCTGTTTTCTGTAAAGGTGTGTGATGATAAATAGGCTCAGATTCCACTTGTCGCTTTCCCATAAAGGAGGATGTTGCTCCTAGTCGAGCTGAACTGCAAATTGCAGTCGATGTGCGAGCAAACGCAGTCTCCAGGCCATCAACAGGATAAATAAAATGAATTACAGAATTTATGAGTTCTGTAAGACGCATGCTAAAACAGCATTTGCACACTTGATGTAAATTTTTGGCATTATTTTTCTAATTTCATTTACAAATATTAATATACACCACATTCCAAATTATTATATGAATTATTATGTTTTTGGTTTGCTCTAAAAACAGGTAGTTCTGTTTAGGTAATTTTTCATTATCGGCAATTCTTTTAGAATGCTGATGTAAAAAGAAGCAAGAATACCCCAAAATAACATGTTTTTATTCATTCAAGCATGAAATAAAGTGTCCCAAACGATTATGTAGACAGCAATTCTTTCGACATTTAATATGCCATAAAAGACTCAAAACTGATATCTGTTGTATTTTTTGTGTAAACATATTCTTCCTAAAAGAAACATATTATGATACATATTAATAAAACCCCTCCTTGAAAGATGCAGCAGCACTGTTTGTATTTATAGGGGTGCGAAGTTTGGGGATGATTTGGTTCCTACCAGGAACAGCCCCACCTATAGGCGATATACTATAGGCAATACACTGTAGGCGATATACTATAGGTGATATACTATAGGCAATATACTGTAGGCGATATACTATAGGTGATATACTATAGGCGATATACTGTAGGCGATATACCATAGGGGATATACTGTAGGCGATATACTGTAGGCGATATACCATAGGGGATAAACTGTAGGCGATATACTATAGGTGATATACTACAGGCGATATAGTGTAGGCGATATACTATAGGTGATATACTATAGGCGATATACTGTAGGCGATCACCTAGGGCACAATTTGATTAGGGGCTGCAAAGGAGCCAGTGAAAAAAAAAATACCTGTGGTTCTATTTCATTAAACTACAGATTTTCTTGTGAACAAGGTAAGAACTAGCTAGTTAGTAGCCAGGTACTGTGTTGTACTGAAATGTTTTTAATATAAATTAATTTATCTAAATTAGCGAAATTTATCTATTGCTCAGGGTGGGGGGAAGGGGGCTTGAAACCAAATGTATGACGTTGCCTTCAAATTTCTGTAACAACCCTCTCATCCATGATACTTGTGAGTGCACATATAGTCGTTGCCCCAGTCTTATTAGAAGATGCCAGTATAGCCTTCCAGAGCTGCTGGATTAACATGTACTGCCAACAACCCTTATAGATTTTACTTTTCAAAATGCTCCATAAGTTCTCTATAGCTCACTATAGCATGGGGGGGGGGGGGTGTCACAGTGCTCCCAACAATGTAATAAAAATCTGCTATTTTGATGTTTTGGGGACCATTTTACAGACCCTTACAAAGATCCGTGAATGCAATCAAAAAACTAAAAATACCAAAAGTCTCGTATTTTGTGTGGTTACTTATGGGTAAGGTTAGGGCTGGGTAGGGGTTAAGGTCATCATGTTGGGATTAGAGTTTTCCCCATAGAAATGAATGCAGGGTCTCCACAAAGATACAATTATAAACATGTGTGTGTGTGTGTGTCTTGCCCCATCCACTGCCTTGTGTTCTGTGCTTCCTAGGGTTGATGTTTATGGATAAGAGATGGACGGATGGCTCAGTTTACTCATTCACCATGGAAATTAATTCGGCCTGTCTAGCAACTAAAAGTGACACAATATCAACCCATTTTTTTCATCATTAGGAATTATCGCAACGATTTTTCTCTTCTGTTTCCAGTATGAATGGAGAGAATAAATATAACGTCCCAGCTGTATGTTTTGTCCTTGGAGCTAATGCTTTTAAGCTTAAATTAATTCACATTTACTCTGACCTCTTGCATATTTCATGTTCATTCTTCTTTACTAAGGTGAATTTGTAGAAATAAAGCTGATACTACAGTGTACAGATAAAGCTTTCATGGGCAATTTGAAATTCATTAGCAGTATCACCAGCAGGGGTGTAGCTGGAAATTCTCGGCCCCATTACGTACTGTCATTTTGGCCTGCCACTAAAATGGGTAGGCCTTTCAGCTTTCATTCTGCAGAAATGCGGGTCTCACAGCAGACAGAATTTGCGAGGCCTTACATTTTGGGGCCCCGATAACATGCAGGGCCTCCCAAATGGGCCCCGGTATCTTGGGTTATGGGGTTTTTAATATTTATCATCTTTCCACATTTACCGTCGCGTGATTGCCTGTGGTTGCAATTTAGCAATGATATGCTTAACTTCATACATGGTCTTGTCTAATAAAGTTATTGTTCTTTACAAAGATAACTGTTATTTCTTTTCTTCCAAAAATTCATTTAATATTGTCTCTACAGGTACATGTACTAGCTGACTATTGCTGACTATGATAGAAAGGTGTCCGAATACAGTGCATCACAGCTTGTTGTGTATTGGGCTGCGTAGCCATAGTTCTGACCAAGTACCCATGCTGACCCCTCTCCACTACCAAAACCAAAAGTCGGCATGTGAGCATCAGAGCTGGACCATGGAGCAATGGAATAGGGTGGCCTGGTCTGATGAGTCACGTTTTCTGTTCCATCCTGCCACACTGCAAAAAATTGTTCGGAAATGGTCTGTGGAACATGAAAAAGAGTTCAAGGTGTTGACTTCCCAGAACACAATCCGCTCAAGCATCTGTGGGATGTGCTGGATAAACTAGTGCCACTTACTCGCAACTTACAAGACTTAAAGGATCTGCTGCTAACATCTTGGTGCCAGATACCACAGGACACCTTCAGAGAGATGATTTGGTGGCATAAGGGTGACCCGCACAATATTAGATAGGTAGTTTTAATGTTATGGCTGATCAGTGTAAGACAAAACCTTGAATTCATACGACGGACTCTGAACTATAGGCAAATCTCACTCTTTGTTAATAAGCCACAGGTATTCCAGAATGAATATCAATGTAACCACCAAAGAATCTGCTTTTGCTATTGCTTTCTAACTCACTAAAGGCATTTCTATCTCAGGTGGCCGAACAAAATCTTACCACGCATAATTTATCTAGTCTATGATACGTACAGCTATTGTTTCTAATGGGAATCTTCACCTGACAAACAGGTCATGACCTCTACAGAGGTACTGCATGAACTTGAGTTTCCCAGAGATTAATTAATCTTCAAAGCCTCTACTTCCAGCCAACAGCAAACATCAATGCAGGTTTCACAGCCGATACGTTAGAATGCAGTGTTGTCTTCTTCTCAAAAATATTTGTGAAGTTGGCCTCGCATCTGTTTTTCAAGGGGAGGCACTCGAATAGGAGAAAAATGTGGGTGTTTCATGAGAGAAACTTTTGGAAAGGAGTGGGAGTAACAACAATTTTTGAGCTAAGTAGTTTCACAAGTGGAAATCTCAAAGGACTGCAGCCCTCTTTTGGAGGATCAAAGCATTTCCATGTACACTCACTGTCTATGTGGAATTCAAGTTTATGAGCTCGTCTCAGCGCTGAGCAACAACTCGGGGTTTCTGCAGAATGGGGCCGTGGGGCTGTCTGAGAGCATGCAGTGCCTGCGGGCTGAAATTCAAAGCTATGTTCAGGATATCAACATGAGGCTCTTTGAGCTCTCTGTGAATAAAGTGAGGTCTGCTGAGTACTTTGAGACAGGCACCAGGCAAAGCAAAGTGACAAAGCCCATTCATTCACTCCACATCTTCCTCATTGCTGGACATATAGCAAAACTGAATTCTGCTTTACACTCAGCCCCAGATAATGCCCCTCTGTTACAGTCCCCCCCCCCCCCCCCTCCATAAACCATCCACCCATTTACCAGCATTTTTTCCCTATTGCTGCCTTTTGTTTTTTTGTTCCCATCCCTCACTTCCCCAATAAAGCCTCTGCTACTTCATCAATCTCTCCATCATAGTGTTTCCTAATCTGGTCCTCTGAGCTCCCTGCTAGACCTATCAGTCCACATTTTTGCTCCCTCCCAGGTCCCATCTGTGGGTCCCCAAGGACCAGATGAAGAAATACTGCTTTGTCACATGTTTCTGTTCCCCAACTTGACCTGAGCAAGTTCAACTTTTACCAATGGGGCCCTTAAATATTTTGTGTTTAAGTCCAGAATACAATGCAATGCAATACAACACCAGACATATTTTTTATTTTTATTTACAATATATATTTCCCTTGACACTTTCATATTCATGAGAATTATTATTGATAATTAGTCTTGTTTTTCAATTATGCAGATTAAACTATAATAATAATATGAGGATATACTGTGGTAACAATTAGCATATATTTCTTAAAACCACAGGTATCAGAAAAACGAACACTCAGGTTCCCACAGACATAAACACAGAAGCACAGTGTTGAAACAAAGGGGAAAAGGAAATTACAGGAAAGACCACTAGGGACAGAAATTTCAGGTCCAGAAAGTAAAAATGCAGTTTCAGCCAAGACTTTGTTTCAGCCAATCAGTTGAGTGTAAAGAGTCACAGTCACATAAAACTCAACCGATTGGTTGAAACAAAGTCTTAGTCTGCATTTTTACTTTCCACCTCTAAAGACTATGTATGAGGAGCATAAGAAAATCTGCTGCCTCGTTTGCTAAAAACTACCTGCAAAACAACAGTCTGCATCCTATCAAGTCAAGATGAATTGCCTGTGCAGAAAGTATAAATATTATAGACAGGTAGGGAATGTACCGTTATATAAATGAGGGTCCTCCGAAGCTGGAGACAGAGATTACTGTAAGTGGAACAGACTAATCAAATATGGCAAACGTATGATGAGAATCTTGGCAATAAGCTGCTTAGTTAACACATCTCAAAAGTTATACCCTGACTGATTATACCCTAACATTGACTGAACTTTTCCCATCTAAATCACAAACATGTCATGCACATATATTTTTCTCCATATAACTTTTGCTGTTGTGTGCTCATCTTTCTAAAAAAAAAGGATCATTTTTGCACACATGACATCATCATAGATAATATAGCACCTGCATTCCCAAACACGACACCTTACAGGGGCTGGTGTATTTTGGGTGCATGTTTAAAAAGCCCCACTCTGTATCACAGACTTGTCTTGAGCACTTGTCAACCACTTCAAAACCAAACAAAGTAATAGCCGTCATTAGATCTTTTTAATGCAAGAGGAAGGGGGGGGAGTAAGGCGACCACAGTCATTAGGGTTACTTACATCCACCAGCGACATTTTTGTGCTCTAATTTGTAACACTGTTAATGACTGGGCCGGAATGTGATGCCTGAGATGTGTGACATGCTCACTTGGGTTTCCTTTTCCAAAAACATATTGGTTCATATTGTACCTGCTCAGCCTTGCTATTTTGGGAACCTCCTTCATTTCTGACATCTTTCAGATGGTAGATTGTCCCATTACTGCCCCGGTTCCTCTCTATCTTGGGAAAGGGGAAACAGAGACAGGTCAGGTCAGCAATCCTGCAGTGAGGTCCTGGATTCCTACTGTAGTGCATTTAGCTCCCCTCCCTCTCATCAGCATAGCCCCGTACAGGTTGTCAGGTAGAACAGTGCTCTGCTCCAACCGATATGCATCGCACTATGAACCATGTTGCCTGCGAAGACCAATGATGTGGGCGGCTGACACTGGAGGTGTCTGTACATCTTCAACACCCGTGATTTGGCAAAGATGCTGGAACTCAATATGACCTAATATGGGAAAAAATGAGTTACACTATATATATATATATATTCCCAATAAACATGGTTCAGTGCTTTATCTCCTTATGTCTCTTTGTTACATGGTTCTGATAACCATCCCTGCACAAGATACTCATGAATAGAATCATTACTGATCCACGCTGGTCTGCTTTACCAGAAATTCATAGGAGACCTATTATAGCACACTTGGTTAAACAGAGTATGTTTAAAATTTGCAATAGTGAAGCACAGATGAAAGACTGATGCCTCATCCAAAGGGATACTTGTTAAATCAGTTGAGTCCAGAACTCAAAATAACAGGACTAGATAATAAAAAACACAGAGTTCAATCTACATACCTAATGACCTCCTGGGAAAATCAGGAGACAGTTAATAAAAAGAATACCATATGGATTTTCAAGTGTTGTTGGAGTAGAAGGAGATGTTAGATGCATCAAAGTTTTATTTCAATATATATTCACAGAAATTAGAAAAAATAGAGCATCTTTTATAATACCCTGCAGTAGGCAAAAATCATTGGGGCCAGAGTTCTTTTATCAAAGCTCACAGAAAAGTCAAGGATCATACATCAAAATACTTTATGTATCGACCATGGAAAGTCCATCCATCCGTCCATCCATCCATCCATCCATCCATCCATCCATCCATCCATCCATCCATCCATCCATCCATCATCTTCATTACAAGTAAAGCCTATAAGCCACTGGTGTTGAATAGTGCAAAGTAATTTCAAGTAAAGTTATTGTAAGTTAATGCCTTACAACAGCTTTACAGTTTGTAAAAATAATGTGAAGAACAAAACATGCAGCTTCAAAGGACCATTGATGTCTCCAGAGAGTTAAGAATGCAGTCGCAGTCTTTAGTCCATTGAATGACATGTTGATACACATGTTCATTGTTTAAATTGAAATTGACCAGTTACAGTAGCCACTTACCCTTGGTAGGGTCTCAGGCAACCTTGAGCCTATCACAGGCAGCATAGCAAACAAGGCTGGAGGCTGGTTGAGATGCAAGTCCTTCACAGTGCTTTCACACTACGAGCAATTAAGCCCAATGAGCCTACAGTAACTCAACACACAGCAGGGGCAAGATTCAATCCCCCAACTCTGAACATGGAAATACATATTAACATAATAAATTTAAAATTCATTTATATAATTTGAAGAAAAGAAAGTAGTGGCCTTGCTGTTTATACAAGGCAATGTATTGATATCTTTGTTTAAACAGTTTTATGTTAAATGGATAAGAAAAGACTCCGGGTTGAGATGTAAAGAAATCATTACTTTATTCCTTTGCAGTGCAGCCGGATCCTCCCTCGCTTCTCCGCATTGCGCCTCTCTCCAAGCCCTATGAATTATTCAGGAGGGCGGAACACGATGGATTGTATGCCTATGTGTGTGTGGTTGGGGAGCAGGGTGATTTACTGGAACGGAGGCAGCTTGCCACAGACCTCACAAATACATGCCAATAGTTGATTTTCAGCATGGAAATCACACATTATTCACTGGAAAGCATTCAGATATTTTATATTGCCCTTATTCAATAACCGAGAGTTATAATGTGATTAAACATATTTGGTTAGATTGGTTTGTGATGGTTTTAATCCATTTTATATTTAGTGAGCCCTGTGCACTAAATATATGTCGGCGATGAGATGAGAGATGGGGGGAAGGGGAAGGGTGAAGCACATGCACGTGTACTCAGGCAGATGCACACACACACTCACACACACACACACACACACACACACACACTCACACACACACACACACACACACACACACACACAGACACACAGACACACACAGGAAAGTAAAACAATGTGTTCAAGACCATATTACCAATATTAGAATTTCAAAGTCTGATCTGTGAATCAGATGGCCCACATTAGCATCACATCTCACTGAAATTAACAAGTTCTTTGCTTTCTTTTTCTTAGGTATCCAGGCAACAGCATCACGCTGGGTCCAGTGATGAGTCAGAAAGACTAAGACACCACATCTACAATCAGATAGATGGTGTGCGGCTGCCGATGTGCAGTGTACACATATATGCATCTACGGCTGACTTCCAGTTGCATTGTCAATCTTTATTGTTCCAGTGTTCATGATGCTGAAGCTGAAACTTTGTTTCACCTATTTAAAATCGCTACTTTATTCCATCTTAAAGAAACACAAATGTGTAGGAACAAAACCATCACCGTAATGAAACATGCCTTCTCAACTAATTTATCTGGTCATTCAGCATTACGGATGCACTCTTTGACAAATCAAATTGACAGGTGTACAGAGGCACACCAGTTCCTGTTTATTTCCCTGGGGAACTAAAGGATGGTAAATTAACCACAAGCTGGCAGTTTCTGCAGCACAGCTCTATGCACTTTTTTGCAACCCTTACTTTGCTTGCTGGTTATTTGGAGTGATAGTTTTTAAGACCAGCGTAGCCCTACAACATACATCACAGAAAAGCCAAGGATCATACATCAAAATACTTTATGTATCGACCATGGAAAGTCCATCCATCCATCCATTATCTTCATTACAAGTAATGCCTATAAGCCACTGGTGTTGCCTCCAGAGCTGCAGTTCCACATTTCCAAGCCCTTGAAAGTGTATCATTTTGGGCCCCCAACCTACACCAATCCAATTACAGTATGTTCCAAATTTTTTTGTAACCCTGTTACCTCCTCACTGAACAGAAACGCTCCTCTCAGCAAATAAACTTTCTTTTGTACTGCTTCTGTTTAACGTACAGTTATTTACATTATAGAGACATTTCTGGTTTTGACAAATAATGTATTTTGGTGCGTGAATTCTATAGAGTGACATTACCACCTAGAAATGTTAACATTGGTGTGTTAAGCCTAGTTCATATTTCACATTACATACAGACTCTTGTGTACATATTATATTTGTCCATGGATGCAGACAATCATGGTCAATGCATAATTACAGCAGTGATACTCCACCAGACCAGTAGAGGGCATTGCAACAAACACAAATACAAGCAGTGTAGTCAAATGGGTAAACTTATTTGAAAAGTTTTAAAGTTGTTACTCCATCCATCCATCCATTTTCCAAACCACTTCTCCTAGTGGGTCGCGAGGGGTCCGGAGCCTATCCTGGAAGCAATGGGCACGAGGCAGGAAACAACCCAGGATGGGGGGCCAGCCCATTGCAGGGCACACTCACACACCATTCACTCTCACACACACTCCTATGGGCAATTTAGTAACTCCAATTAGCCTCAGCATGTTTTTGGACTGTGGGGGGAAACCGGAGAACCCAGAGGAAACCCCACGACGACATGGGGAGAACATGCAAACTCCACACACGTGTGACCCAGGTGGAGACTCGAACCCGGGTCCCAGAGGTGTGAGGCAACAGTGCTAACCACTGCACCACCATGACGCTCCAAGTTGTTACTATATTACCGTAATACAGTATACTGCGGTATTTTCAAATCTTGGCAGCAAAATACGGCAGAACCTCGCCCCACTCAGTGAATTTTTTTGGCCAGACTCCAAAAAATGTATTGAAAATACCATCAAAATATCAGACACCGAGATCTAGCCAAAATACAATCATTAGCAAACTTAATATGCTGGAGACAGTGGATCTTTGTGTCTATGCCACTTTGTCTCTTTAAACAGAGATTATATACGCTGATCGGTTAGTTGTTGTTTGATCATATGATCACCTGATAATCAAAATAATAATTTTTTGCACAATTTAAATTCGGTGTGGACATAGTGGTTAACCCTTTAATTTTTTAAATAATTTATCTTTTGCTACTTCCTACCTAGTCGCATACAAAATAAATTAATAAAATATATTATATATAATGTTAGCCCAGAGATAATAGTTAGCAGAGGTATTTTGTTCCATGCACCGCTTCAGTTTGTCTACAGATACGTTAATCTCCGATATGTTACACGGACAGGACATTTGTGTGTAGATACATAAACCTGATTTAGTAATCTCATATTGTTAGTACACATGCTTGCTATTTATATGAAAAAAATCTGTTACATATATTTTTTTAACGCTGCACCGTATTGAAAAATCAATCATGGCAAAATCTGAGAGATTGGCAGAACAGTGACTGCAGCAGTCTGTAGAGAGAGTGATGGGAATACCGAGTAGCATAAAGCATACATGTGCAGCAAAAGGAGCTTGCATCTTAACAAAGGTAGTCTGTGTTACATCTCAGAAAGGTTCAGTTCATAGCGATTCCATGGCAATTCCTTGCAACACTCAAATCCTGTGGATTATGATCCAGACCGGTAATAATTAAAAACAACACACACACACATACACATTTGGCATTTTGGCATTATATCTTTGTGGGGACTCTCCATTCATTTCTATGAGGAAAATGCACAACATGACGACCTTAACCCCTATCCAGCCCTAACCTTAACCATAAGTAACCAAACGAAATATGAGACTTTTGGCATGTTTAGTTTTTTGATTGCATTCACAGATCTTTGTGGGGACCTGAAAAAGGGTGCCACAATGTTAAAATAACAGATTTTTATCACATTGTGGGGGACATTTGTTACAATGTACATGATGCTAATGTAATCCAATGTAATATAAACCAAAGTTGAAAGTTTATACTTGAAAATGACAAAAATTAGAAAATAATTATTCATACATAATTTATTTTCTGTGTCATGGTTGGCAGCAGAACATGTAAAGATTTGACTGTCTGATTTTCTTTTCTGACTGTTTCTATTAATATTCTTGAATCACTGAAGAGGAACCTGGTTATAGGTTGGAAAGAGCAGTTTAATGACTATATTTATGGTAAATGGTAAGACAGAGGAAGTGAATGTTCTGAAAGCTCAGCATTTAATGAAGACCCTCTGTTCTCTCAGAATCTCTGATTGGTTATATATTTAAGCCGTGGTGCAAAGGCATACCCTACAGTATATTCAGAATAACGGTTTCACACCAAAGAGCACATTTAAAGCACATTCCCACAGGGAAGTGGTTAAACATAACAAGCATAGGTTATAGCAAATATTAAACACATGGCAATGATTCTACGCAATAACCAGACCAGTAGAGTAATAGAATATGTACAGTTCATTAAAAAATATATTAGCACAGTGCTGACATAAATCAAAATATTAGAGGAGAAATATAAGGCAGAGAAACAGAGAGTAAGCAGTATAATTAGCAAGAGAAGCAGTTTTAAGTATTATGAAAATTGTCACAGGGAATCTATAGCACCATATAAGCCAGTGTAACATCTGTTTTTCAGGTCTGCGTATCCATGTATAAATATGGAGAGGGTGATCCAGTTGACATTGCCTGTCACTGAACTGCTGCAGCCCTATAATTTGCTGGCAATTTTCTTCTGAATCATCAGTGCAACTTGTTATTATCTAAAGGAACTATTGATAACAATTGAAGACATGCATTGTGGGGCATGCGATCGCCAAAGAGAAAGATAGTGAAAACAAGTTTGCAAGAACAGACGAGAAGAGCAACCCAAAGGAAAGAAGACACACAATAAGTTGTATAATAACACATCCCACCCACCAATCTCTACCTCCACCCACCTAGTGCTGAACTGCAAAATGACAAAATACATTTTCTCACTTTTCTCTGCAACTGTCAAATGTAGAGATATATTAGAATCCAAACAGTCATACATTTAAAACACAGAATGTCTCATACTAAAGTGTTGTTGCTCAGATCATGTCTTTATTCACGGAATTTGGCCTATTTGTTACTAATAAGGCACTAAAATATGTTTTGACTGTCTGATATTTTTCAAGAATTCACTACCTTTCAATGTTAAAAAGGACTTCAAGAAATTATTTTATTTACAAAAATTTCTAATTTGCATAAATAAATAGTGTTGCTATTGGCTCGTTTTATATCCTACCTTAAGTACAGAACTGCTGTTTGTACCCTGTTTTTTAAAAACACACAACATGTCAGAAATATGGCAGTTTTCCCATTCAGAATTGCATACGAATGACACAGTCTATGTCATGACAATGATAGGTTGTTGAAACACACTTGTACACATATGTATTTTTTTCCGATGGCAGAAAATCAATGATAATACACCATATTGCTGTAACAATAATTCCCAGAGAAAATGTGATTCTGTTACCTAGATGATAGATGGCAGCGAGTTAAGTTCTGCTGAATGACCAGTATGTCAGTAAAGTGATACAAAGCGGTACTGGGCCATCCTGTCACTTCGTACATGGGGTTTGCAAAAGATAATCATCAACAAAATTAGCAAGGGTTCATTGTACATTGTCACACATCACAGATATTAAGTACAAGTCAGAGAAGGTCAGGAAGTACCATAAGATCTTCTTTTGCATTCTGAATTCACTCAAAGATATTTTATAGAGATATTACAACTCGGGGACTACTTTGTGGTTCAGCCTTTTTGACTCACACCTCCAGGTTGGGGGAATGAATTCTACCTCAGCATTACATGTCCGGAGTTTGCTGTTCTCCACATGTGATGTGAGTTTTCTCTGGATACTTCAGTTTTCTCCAGTGGTCCAAACACATAGGAAGACTCGTGTTTCTATCTCACCCATACCGCATGACTGAGTGTGAGTGTATGTTTGCATGTGCTATATGATCCTGTCTAGGGTCTACTGCAGATGTCTGCATTATGCTGCTTGGGATAGTTCTCCTCCCCGACCATGATCAGGAAAAACAACTGGATGATGAATATTAGTTTTTACTGTCTCTTAATGGAGAGGAGTGGAGCAAGAACAATTTGGCATGTGGATCACGTAAATGGGTTTGGTAATTGTTTTGGATTATATGCAGTCACATTACATTATCTGCGTCCTCCAGAGACCATCATCTTATTACCTGTGGCTGAATCTCAAAGAAGCATCTCAAAATGTAACTTGCATTTGCAAAGCTAGAAGGAAGCACATTTACAACCAGCTGTTCCGTCCTCTCTTATACCTCTCCGGTTTTACATGTGTTATCAGTTGAGTGGACCTTCAGCTTGACAACTGTAACAGTGCATAACCTGCCTCGGACATTACCTACCTACACACTGATCATCAAAGGGATAGGATATACAGCCATACATAAAGTATGCATAGCAACTGAAAAACACTGTTAAGTCCATTGTAATGGAATAAAGGAAAATATACTAAAAGAATAGCTATATTTAAATTGCACAGTAAAGATGCAATGTTAATTATTCTTATTCTTGTGTGGTAAGAAATCACTTCATGCAGTGGTATACTTTGACATCTTCAGGTACAAGTAAATGGTGTTCTTTTTGCTTTCCTTATACAATGGTATAGTATATTTGCATTGAAATGACGTAACAGCAGTGGCACAATGCACCCTCTGATTGACCATTTTTGAAGAAATTTGCTCATTGTTTGTAACTGGGCTTTTATACAGATCTCTTCTATTTTTCTGTAATTTCTTCATGCAAGCCCTCATACTATATTTATCTTTTTTTCAGAATTTGTGAGCTCTGGCTACAATTATTTGGCAAACCGAGCAAATATAACCTCTTTCATTGCACTAATTTTTAGCTATTTTTTTTCAAGAATGCTAAAATTAGGCAAAAGCTGTGAGTTTCGAGTCTTTCATTCTGGGTGAAATTTCCGATCTGTGAATATTTGAAGAATTGTTTCGGATGAATGTCGTATCTGTGCCTTAAGTCTTTGAGTATTTTAACCCCCCTTTTTCTTGTTGGTAAGAACAACAAGGTACAGTAAGTGAAACCTGAATAAACTCCATGTTTTAAATTAGACCTAGTAAATCAGGTATTGAGTATTTAAAATTATTTTAAGAAGTATATTATTGTCAGTATATGGTCCAATGTTCAAAATCATGAATTTTTTATTATTTTTATTATTATTGTTAATCTAATCGCTATAGACAATGGCATGAATGGTGACTGAGGACATTCTCGTTATGTGCTTCTATTAAATCTGTAAAGTTTGGAACCAATATTAATTGTCATTACTAATGTGTTTAATACTGATGTACGGTTTTTTGATCCAATTGCAGAAACAGCGGCCAAATCCAGAGCATTAAAGCATTTCAAAAAAGACAAACTGTTTGTTGTTGTTGAATTTTTTTCCCTACAAGTGACAACATCTGGTGTCTTTGTTTCGCATTTGTAATAACACTTCTCTGTATTATGGAAAAGCTTGATCTTCTTTCATAAGACCCATTATAATCAGGCATTAGAGTTTATTAACAAAATGGGCCTGTAGACTAATTCCTAGCTTTTAATATTAAAATCACACAAGCTTTGTGCACCGAGGGAGGTAGCTGACTTTCAGTGATAGATTGCTCAACCATGTCTAGCAGTGAGGGCAATAATTTATTCTTGAACTATAAATGTCTATGGACCAGCCTCCTTTCAGGCTGAGAATTGCATCAGAAAGTATTGAAATTTCAGTTGAAGAATCGGGTATAGCCTACTTTTGACTGCTTTTTCTGTGGTGGGAATAAGTAATTAGTTAAAACATTTGTGAAGACTTTATGTTCATAGTGGATACTTTGACATGTATTTTTGAAATACTAATATTACGTGAATTTCATTCTTTCTTCAATAGTTTTAATTTCAGCAATAGATCTTTCATTACATAATGATTTAGCGCAACAGGTCAAGATTTTTCCAACCCTCTCCCTGCTCATAATAAACGTGCTTAAACTGTATAAAGCTTTACTAGTGGACAAACCATTATAATATGAACTACAGATATCGAGGTTCTGTCCGGTCTCAGCAGTATCATTCAGTCTTATCTCCATCTCCTTCTACCTAATTCATCTTGATGTTTGATTAGAATTCATTTGAAAGGTTGTATAAATACATTCTACCAAATTTGGATCATTCAGCCACCTTGGATTTAAACACCAGGAAGGTCCTTTAATATGAACACATATTACCTACACTACCACAGACATTTCTCCACTGGAAACACTGAGGCTAACACATTACATTCACTTTGAATAGCAGTTTTGAATTTGTTTCTTGGAAAGAGGTAGTGAGATTGAAGCATGGAGTTTTGTTGGATGGATGGAAATATTAAACTGGTCAATATGGGATAAAAAAAGGAAACTTATTTTTCGGCAATTAATGTTCTGTAATCTGCATTAACCATAGTCTGTCACTTTCATGTCTCATTCAAAAACCATAAATGGAATAAATCTGTGCTGTCTGTCTTTGGTTCTGCTCCCTGTGTTTGGTTTTTGTTCATTCAGGGGCACAATATGGTGGCTGACCACTGGCTGTGGCCCCCAAGCTGCGTGCGTACTGTATGTGTGGATTAGGGTTATATTACAAAATCTGTTATTTTGATGTTGATGGGTGACCATTGCATGCATGCTATTACATGCTGCATGTGCAATAATCATCAGAGCTTTACATGTTGGGCATAACATTTTCCCGGATGCCAGCTTTTCAGTTTACTTTCAAAGATCTGGAGCAATTATATATTGAGGAATGGTCTCACATTCCTTATTCTCTGTACAGTACTAATATCATCAGGCATTGTACAAGAGGACTGAATGTTGTCATACTAACAAAAGGATGTTGTTAAAAATACTAAATGCATGAGTGTCAATTATTATTTAGTCAACTTTAACAAGGGTTCCAATAATTCTGGATGGTACTGTAAATACTATAAATAGCACACTGGAATACAAGGGTTAAAACTGTGGTAATTTGCACATTTGCATAGTTTGATGAAAGTCTGTAAGCAGGTGTGTATGTATGGTAGTGTTAGCCTGAAAATTCTATGTCAGGGTTCCAAACCTATCCTGGGTGATGACAGGTACTCCAAAAAGCCATGCAGTGGTACGTGGAAACATTCATAAATGTCAAAGGCGAGTGATGCAGTGGCGTCCTGAATGCACTGGAGAGGTCTGATGCCAGATGCTCGTAGGATGGTCACAAGGGAGCCTCGGCAGACCATGTTAGAAATTATTATAGAAGAGGAAATGAGATGGAGCTGGATGCTGCTGATGCTGTTGTTATGGAGGGGAAATGCACAATTTCTAGAGGCTGGCAGGATGTGTTGGATAGAGGTTGAATTTCTCATCGTGGATGAAGAGATTCGCAGTCGTTGCCCAGGGTCAAATCACAGGAGGGTTGGGGGTAAAGCTGGGGAGCAGAAAACCTGTCCTGGATGGGTTTCAGGTAGAGATGGGTCAGCTATGCACAGAAGCACATGGGCACTGTCACGCCATGCAGGGGCTTAAGGCAGAGCTGTGCTCTCCTTGTGTCATTCGGCTTGATTATGTTGTGACCCCTTTTACTGCTTGTGTGATTATGACCTATGTTAGGAAGGCAATGGCCTCACAACTGATAAGATGTACAGTACAGTAAATTAAATGTTAATTAGCAATTTGAGTGAGTACTCATATTAACTATTACCTTTATTGTTATTTTTTTCATATTTTCTAAATAAATGCACAACATAAAATGGCCCTGACCAGGATACATGGTTAGCAGATGGATGGATGGATGGATGGATAAAATCACATTCAAAATCTGATAATGATATTGTTTATCTGCTAATTTCACCTGAAAAGGTGACTGGGCTCCTTTCTTCTCTTCCTGGCGGTAGCTCTGCTACAGCTGCCCACACAAAGGCTGCACGCATCACGAAGGGGATGGGGGAAGCCCTTGGGAACCCCTTCACCGAAGGAGTCGAAACCGCTGGACAGCTAATGGGGTCAGACCTGTTGGCGATCAGAAGCGTTGCAGTCAAAGCAGGTGAAGGAACTGTCCTTATGGATGGCACAGGAGTTGTAACCCGCTGGACTGGCTACTTTGAGCAGCTGTTTAAACCTGATCCTCTGGCTAGAATGCTGTACATCTCTGGCTCAACAGATTTTGAAGATGATCCTCTGATTAATTGTGAACCACCCAATCTGACTGAGATTGCACAGGTGGGGAACCAGTATGTCAATGTCTATGCACTGGAGGGGAGGTCTGTCCTCATGTTTGGAGAACATTTGGACTTTCCCACGCTGACAACAATGTTAAACATAAATATTGCCACTCTTGGAATGAAAGGGAACTATTGGATCCATAACTCTAATACAATGCACATCACGCCTCAAATCTACACTATATTACCAAAAGTACTGGGAAACCCTTCCAAATCATAGAATTCAAGTGTTCCAATCACTTCCATTGCCATATGTGCAGGAAATCAAGCACCTAGGCATGCAGACTGCTTCTACAAATATTTGCAAAAGAATGGGTCATTCTCAGAAGCTCAGTGAATTCACGGTACCATTCATGGTACCATGATAGGATGCCAACTATGCAATTAGTCCATTCGTGAAATTTCCTTGCTACTACAGTAAATATTCCCCAGTCAACTGTTAGTGGTATTATAACAAAGTGAAAGCAATTGGGAACAACAGCAACTCAGCCACGAAGTGGTAGGTCACGTAAAATCACATAGCTGGGACAACGCATGCTGAGGCGCACAGTGTAGAGAAGTCTTCTTATCATCTTCTAATGTACTGCTCACCAATAGGGATCAACAATGTATTAAAACTGTCCATCAAAAGGGTCAGAGTGAGGGTGAGCTCTCACTGATATCTTGTGGCAGGCCAGGGAACAGGGAAAGAAAATGCACACTGACAAGTTCACATCTTCTGTATACTGTAGTAAACTGGGAGCTTGCAGTGAGTTTTCATTTAATTCTGGCATCCTCCATTTCCTAACCTCGTGCTTTCACATACCAACATCCCTAACCCAATTAAGATGTCTCTTGTGAGGTGTGAAATTACCTTTGAGTATCGACAGCTTCTGACACAAACTAATATGATTTAAATAAAATTTTCAGGCACTCCTGTGTTTTTGGTTCATCTATAATCTCATACAAAATAAAAATTCCCATTGTATGTGTGCATTCTTACTACTGACATAATTAGATCTTCTTGATTTCTAAATTCAATTACATTTCACTTAGCGTTCCAGAACTGAAAACTGCAATTATGAACTAAAAGCTGTAATGAGACATGTCTTTGACTGCAGGAAGCCGTTCGGCTTTCACATGTCTGTGCATGAAGCTCAGTATCAAAACAGCATTCGTTTAATTAAACTCATTTGTACACATTACTTACACTGGGATAAAGGACCATTCCGCAGCAGCTTGCAAATAGAGACATGTGAACTCACGCATTTCTAGTAAAGGGAGCTGAATTGTCATTACACATGGTTCAAAACGTTTGTGTCTTCGTTGGGGAAAAGTGATGGATAGTTCATTCATGGAAAGGCTTTGAGTCACAACTGAAATACTACCACACATCTACAGCTCAAGATCTTCAATGTTTGGGCAGTGAATCCTCATTCGCTGGAGGAGGCACATCCAAGGGGGATGCCATCGGCACGTCTTCGCAATGTAGAAAACATGTGGTGAGCCTTAAAACACTACAGTGGGGTCAAGCTCAATAGACACTGCAGGACCTGTACATGTTCCAAGTTCATCTGTAAAAACGACAGCATATCTGTCTATGATGGCCGACAATGTCTGCTGCTGTACCAGGCTGATGCCTGTAATGTTGATGCCTAATGCTGCAAACCAGTCTTGGCCTAGCAAACTAGTGCCATGTCCCTGCACCAACAACAGAGGAAGGGAGCAGCTCCTGTTCCAATACTTCACCTCAACAGCCACTCCCCTCAGCACCTCTAGGGGTGCACTACCACTGCCTTAAGAGACGAGTGTCCCGAGTTAACAAAGGAGCTTGAATAGGCCAGAGAGCTCAGTAAGTATCTTCACTGATACTGTAAGTGAGCATGCAGCACCTAAGTTCATTTGTAGCTCCCTCCCATTCTCTGTTATTGTAACACTGGCAGGGTTTATAGCTCCTCATGCTGTTAATTAGAAGATCACCAACTTCCTCCGCATCAGAAATGTCCATATCTGCCAACTGGACATCTGTCATATTTGTAGCCAGAGGCTGAATATTTTTACAAGCTTTTGTCATACAGGCACAAGAAATGTTGCCCTGTTTTTTACAAGAATGACAAGTAGCAGACGGAAACCGACAGCTGGACAGGATGTGGGGGCCCCCACGACGAACGCATGGATTCCTCACTCCCCCACTATCCTGTGTGGTATTACTCCCTTGTCCGGCTTGCAGTTGTGTGACATGGAGTTCAGGATCTCAGGAAGGTAGTTCGCAATAGACTGGTCCGGTTTCTGAATGCAGTTATGAAAATGAAAACGCTGTACAATAGGCAGCTGAGCCAGACTGTGACGACAACGCAGACAGGCTACTATGTCCCCGTAAGGTACCTGAGCTGGCAACCAAGACGCTAATACGGAACGAGCAGTCGAATAAGTAGCAGAGCCGTTCACACTTAACAAAACCGTTCTTTTCATCTTCAATGACATTGGCAACAAAAAAACATTTAAGTCTCTAAGAATACTCTGACCACGACTGTCCTTTATCTTGACAGAATTCCTAAATATGTCCATGGTCACTTCCAACACACTTTGTCACCGTAGACTGGCTATATAAACTCCAAAGAAAAGATGTTGAAAACACTCACGGACGAGCCAAAAACGAGATTACTGCAGTCAAATAGGTAAGATGACTCCAAGTGGCATTTACCTCATTGACAGTGTTATGCTGTAGCAGTTAAGCCCAGTCAGAGGGCGTTCCGTCATTACTACTTTATTCAAACACCCAAATAGAATGGAGAAAAAGTTGCTAGCGGTCACAAGGCTGCACAGAGGGGCTTCCATTAACATTTCTGTGCAACAACAATAAGCGGCCCCCTAAAAGGCTGGCAGCCCCAAATAAAACATCACATGGACATCATTACACAGAGCGAATTTCAGTCATGAAAAAGCATCATCTGGTTCACTGATCTCATTTTGGAAGAAACCTAGTGAGGAACCTTTCATTGAACTAGAAAATGTGCAGTCGGAATGACAACAATCTATCTCTGAATTGCCCCATCGCCTTCTGCCCTCATCTAATCCCTACTCCTTGCACATCCCCAAATGTCTACTGAATGGATCAACCGGAAATGTGGAAGCTATAAAATGTGTTTTTACCCCAGTGCTGTGAGTCCTGATTGTGACATGCAAGGCTGAAACTACGCCTGTTCATTTATTGCACGTTCCAACTGCTCATGCAACTGCTGCCACCACCACAGCCGGCCGCCCACTTTATATTAAAGACTAAACACCGGCCAAGACTGAGGTGAAGCAATAAAACGCAAGCTGATCCTTTTTACCTGCAGGATGACCTGCAGAAAACTGTCTACATTTGGGAGAGGTTCTGCTCAGATTCTATACACCTTGATCAGGGATTTTGCATTTGATAAATAATAAAATTAGAGTTTATGTAAACTCTGATTCAGACATCAATCAGTCAAGAATACATGAGAGAAGGATGTTGAGTTCTACCTAAGAAAGGCAATGCCACAAAATTAAAATGCAGCAAAGAACATAAAAGCTCAAGATATGAATATATAATCGTGTGTGTGTGTGTGTGTGTGTCTAGTGAGAGCTTCTGATGGGACTTTGCTTTCAACATCCATCTTCATCTGAGAACTTCTCCCAGAGCTAGTCTATATATTCAAAATATATACTTATCGTTACTCAAAGGTCGGCCTCATTTCTCAAAAAAACCTTTTATTCCTCTTATCCACACAAAATGTCCCAAGCAAAAAACAAAGGAACAATTACAGTGAAAGGCTTTTTGTAGGTGTAAAATATTTATAAAAATTGGGGGAAAAAATACATAATGTGCACACACATAAGGTATATATGTAATAATCCTTTTATCTAGATTGAATGAATTTGTGACTTCATGTTGTTCTGACCGGGGGCAGCATGGTGGTGCAGTGGTTAGCACTGTTGCCTCAGTGGTTAGAACTGTAGAACCTCTGGGACCCGGGTTCGAGTCTCCGCCTGGGTCACATGTGTGTGGAGTTTGCATGTTCTCCCCATGTAGTCATGGGGTTTCCTCCGGGTACTCCAGTTTCCCCCCATGGTTCAAAAACATGCTGAGGCTAATTGGAGTTGCTAAATTGCCCATAGGTGTGCATGTGTGAGTGAATGGTGTGTGAATGTGCCCTGCGATGGGCTGGTCCCCCATCCTGGGTTGCTCCCTGCCTCGTGCCCATTGATTCTGGGATAGGCTCCGGACCCCCCGCGACCCACTAGGATAAGCGGTTTGGAAAATGGATGGATGGGTGGATGTTGTTCTGACCTTGTAATAAATGGAAATTGAATATCTACCTATAAATAAATAGAAAAACATGTCTTATAGTTTTATTCGACCTTATCTTCTGCAGTGATTAGTTAGGCTCTAAACTTGCACGCCTTCCAACTGTGGTCAAAATGCATGCTGCTGTTTGCGATTCCTTAAGGGAACTTGTTTGTATTTTATTTACTCTTCTGTGATCAATTGCTTTTTCGTGTTTTAACCCAGTCCTGTGCATTTACTGTACCATGCCATCATGGCAGGCAGTAGCCCCTTAATGTACCCCAGTTCAGCTGAGCAGAACTGCAGTTCATGTTAGTTCATGTTAGTTCATGCAGTTCATATGCCTTGACAGAGTGTGCAGGAACGGGGTTGTTTTCCAGCAGTTTGTAGCAGCACATTGAGTTCTCTGTCACTGTGACTCTTCATATCCAACTAGTTGGTTGAAACAAAATCTTGGTCTGGATTTTTACTTTCTATACCTGAGCTATCTACCTCTCCTTAGAATACAACTGACAAAAATTTTATACGACATGTCAGAGCCATTTTTGTGCTGTAACCGAATATGTACATTTGAATATTTGGATTTAATATTTCATTAGTATTGGTAACAGAATTTTGAGCTATATTTCTAACATCTGGATATTTCTATAGCTTTGCATTTGTTACAATGTAAGAATTAGTAACCTTAACACGTAGTTGTTTAATGTGATGCAATTTGATTGGCTGCTGAGTTTAGTATAAAAGCATAAGGGCGCACATAAGACAGCAGAAGCTTTGAGCCTAGGAGCATCACGGTCTTTTGACCGTCACGTCACGTTATGTAAATTTGTGGCAATTAGAAATAAATTTTTTGTTATGTATAATTTTAAATCTATAGTAAAGATACAGACATCAAAGAAACGACTGGATTCAAGACCTTTATTTTTCTTAGACATGTTGCGTGTAAAGGAACTTCAAGGTTGAGGCTGGTGAGTGAGTGCGCTGTACTTACGCAACTCAAGTCATCAGCACATTTTCTCTGTGAGACCACCTTCTACATGCAGCGAATCCTGCAGGGGTGTAGTTTTTTGTGATAATTTAATACTGACAAAACTGAAGGTATGTAAAGGCATTGATGATCAGTGACTGAATGATTCACACTCAACAAGCAGCAGCAGCATCAGAAAATATTCCAGGTCCAGTGAAATAACCATGACAACGAAGAACATGAGAAATGAGTCTAGCTGTGTTAAAGTTATATTTCAGAAAATTTACCAGTTGTAACTGAACGTTTTTTTTTTTTTACTATTTTCACCAACCTTGTCTTCAAAAACCGCTGGTTTTTCTCATTAATATATTAATTACAGCTTGCCCTGAGTAAACATTAGCACAGATTTTATCACTGCACCTAAAATCATACCATAAATGTAAACATGCTACAAACAGGGACGGATTACGGACCGGGCCAGCGGGGCCGCTGCCCAGGGGCCCTTGGGGTGCAGGGGGCCCGTGGGGCCCCTAGCCCAAAACAATTTGCAACGCTTATCAACAATGTATTTTCGTTTGTCTATTTAAGAGGGCCTACATTCTTTGATCCTCTGCTTACAAGGGCCCCTGACCCTATAGGGAGGGTGTTTGGCTGCCAAGGGCCCTTGAATCATGGTGGTTGTGGTGGTGGTGCTGGTGGTGGTGGTGGAGGGGGGGGGGGGGCGGGGGCCTCATGAACGTTTTGCCCAGGGGACCACACAACCCATAATCCGTCCCTGGCCACAAATACTTATCAATATGTAGTAAGGCCACCACATATAAATAATATCACTGCACTCACATGCATCCCATTAGTTGAGACAATTTCCACAACTGCTATAGAATACATATAACTTTTCATATTCTTGTAATATCCTCTAGTTTTGTTTAATGAGCTCTGTGGTGCACAGATGTGGAGTTCATAAGATCTTTTTTTTTTAATTTGGTTTCATATATTAATATTTATTGTCACAAAAACAGCAAAGCCAAATGTATTGTTGCTGTGTTGATGTTGTTTAGTTTGATATCTACAAGCCACTAAAATGTGTTCACCTGAAGCATAAAAACTACAGTATATGGAAACTTACAGCTGTAATTATAAATGATGGCAATTATAATAGGTTAAACATCAAATTAGTAACTTATTCCATTTACTCACAGATGTTTGATCCCTCAGACTGTTCAGGTGACTGTGTATTTGGCAAGCTTTATAGAATCCTCCGCCATATATTTGTTTGCATGGAATGCAGATGATTCAATTGATATGTTAATATTCCCTTCAAAATCTGCTCTGGTAGAGAGACTCCGACTATGCAAATGTTTCACTTTGGCGTATTAAAGTAACAGCCACGAACATGAACAAACCAAGGTTCTGTGAACACAGTAACAATCACTTTCAAGTTTGGCCCTTTGATGGGTCACTGGTACTGTTAGGGGTTTTTAAAAGCCACATTGAAGACTCTGCTGTGTGTGCTTCAAAATGTCAGAAAAAATGTGCTCTGTTCGGTTTTAAGGTCTGGGGAGAAAAACATGAAATTTGCCTTGACCTTTGAACACATTGTCTGTGACCGCCTAGCAATCTCAGGCTGTGACTTTCAAGCTAAAAGTGGCAAGCATCTGTGGTCTGACCCTACTTTTCTGTATGACAATAATCTCCAGTCGTATGTAAATAGTTTTCCCCATCTCTATGAGAATATGACAAGACTACAATAAATGGTTTACCTACACTTATTGAACATTTATTTTAAATATTCTTTTCTTTTTATGGGGTTCAGTCTAAGAAGAATGTTTGATGTTTTGGAGGCCGACAAAAATGGTCCCCACAACATGAAAGTAACAGGTTTTATCACATTGTGGGGACATCGCAATGAATCTGACACACACACCATTCAAAATGGAAAGTTTAGAATAAATGGATTAATAATTACAAAACTAAATGAAAAAGACATGATCAGCGAAGTGTGGTTTAAGCAGTGGACGATAGTGGACACTGCAGACCACTCGATTTTCTGATTATGTCCATTGACCATAAGTGCCTGTAAGTGAGCGGCAGCTACTGAACAAGAAGAACATGCAAACTTTCTATTAATTCAAATTTGCCCGTAATCTGGAAAATCAAGGGGTTTGCAAGAGTGGCTATCAACTCAAAGCACTGAACCAATATCTCAATACAGCAGAGATTTTTTGTAGTCATTAGCAAGATTTAGGACACATAGAAAAAGGTCTTTAACTACAAAAATGATCGGTCTGCATCTTTGTCTGCATACAGTTGTGGCCAAAAGTTTTGAGAATGACACAAGTATTGGTTTTCACAAAGTTTGCTGCTTCAGTATTCTTAGATCTTTTTGTCAAATGTTACTGCGATATATTGAAGTATTAATTACAAACATTTCATAAGTGTCGAAGGCTTTT
This sequence comes from Brienomyrus brachyistius, assembly GCF_023856365.1. Taxonomy (NCBI): domain Eukaryota; kingdom Metazoa; phylum Chordata; class Actinopteri; order Osteoglossiformes; family Mormyridae; genus Brienomyrus; species Brienomyrus brachyistius. Next base: position 9,036,455 of record NC_064538.1, on the reverse strand, counting down.
ATTGACAATTACATTACATTTATGCAAATAGTCAACATTTGTAGTCTTGGCTCTTCTTTTTCAAGACCTCTGCAATTCGTCCTGGCTGCTGTCAATCAAGTTTTGGGCCAAATCCTGACTGATGGCAGCCCATTCTTGCATAATCAATGCTTGGAGTTTGTCAGGATTTGTGGGTTATTGTTTGTCCAACCACCTCTTGAGGATTGACCACAAGTTCTCATTGGGTTTAAGGTCTGGGGAGATTCCTGGCCATGGACCCATAATGTCGATGTTTTGTTTCCCGAGTGTCATGACCTGCTCGTACGATCCTCATGTTGGCCACGCCCACCCATTAGCCACCTATTCTAGCCCGATTGTAACAGCTGTTTCATGTTATTTCTGAGTAGTCCTGTCCTTTCTTAGATTCCTTCACCAAATCAGATAAAACTGAAATAATTGCAGTCTGCTGTTTACAATACCGTTACTTTATTGTAAGGGAACTATATTATATGTGCTTTTCGCAATGAGAACTAAATACCATAGTACCAGTACAGGTTGGGTATAAATACCATGGGACATGACATATCAGAACAAAGTACGGTAGTATAAAATAAAATACTGTCCAAATACAAAGAACATATGTCATATATGCACACAATATAAAAACACTGCTGAGCCGTGAGCCTGGAGTAGAGGCAGACCAGCCCTCTCTGGGGGCTCCATGAGCTTCCAGCAGCTTCACACTATGGGGAAGTGCAGGGCAGAGTGGCCTCCTTTCTCCATCTCTGGGGCTTGTGAGGCATGACCTCCTAAAGAAGGGAAGACTCCTTTGCTGGCATTCCCTCCCAGTCCCTGTGCCTCCACCAGGTCCTCCTGAATCCTCTCCACCTCCCGGGGATCTGAGGTCAGGAAGAAGCCTGCTAGCCTTTCACCGCCTTGTCGGACTAGAGAGTGCGCTTCAGTGGATGCCTGCATGGAGTAGCTCTGCAGCAGGGTCAGTCGCGCTTCCAGGAGGGCGAAGAAACCCGCCGCCCGGACAGGAGAGATGACCAACTCATATTCATCCGGAGGTAACAAACATCTTGATATAGCTGAAGTAATCTATTGTCATAGCTATTAACAAGATTAAACACAAACGGTGAAAGGGCTTGAATCACGAAAATGCTTGGTGTCCGTGCACTGGACATCAAGAACCTGTGATTAAAAAAGTATTTTATTTAAACATATTACAGCCAAAATACTGAATATTGAATAGGAGGCTAACTTTACTTTGGCCTAGTTTTGCCTATATTTTGATCAGACTGCGCTACTCGTTTTTTCACTCCGTGTTCTCGCCTCTCCACTGCCCTATCTTCCTGTTACATCAGCACAAGCAGGTAAAGCACAATTACCCACCATGCTCAGAGTTATGAGGAAGACCCACTATTTGATATTCTTTTAAATGTACTTCCTAAAAACAAATAATTAAAAAAATATTTGAATGATTTTTTTTTCCACCCATAAGGTTAAGTGTTTACCGGTATTTGTTTTGAATGGAATGAGGGAACATGTGTTTCATAATCAATTACTGACAAAGTGTGACAGCTAACAAGAGGATGTTGTTTTCTGCATGTGACTCATGGCAGCATTGAGAGGAATCATTTGATGTTCATTGATTCTATCTCATCTCCTCTGTAAGAGGCACTTGGTATAATGTTTAATTCAACTAATGAATGACACTCTTCCCTTGGCTTCATTCAAAAAGAGTTTCTTTCTTAAGTATTACTATGTGTAATAGGTTTGCAAAGGCACATTTTCAAGGTATTTTTCTAATGCAATATACAGTACAGTATCCTAATATTGCAACTGGAATACTGAGATAATGTCAGGGTCAATGTCCGTCTGATCCTGCGCTCCGTGTTCCCTTCCTGTTTGGCCAGCAGGTGTCGCTGGTCATCCTGTCCTTTTGCTTGTTTCTTGCCCTTCAGCTCCAGTGTGTCTTGTCCCTAGTGTGTTTTCCCAGTTCCCCAGACTGAGTGTTCCCTGGGCTGAGTGAGCGGCTCAGATTCTGTTCCCTTGTATTGTGGGTTCAAGGCTGGCTTGAGACCAGTCTCACCTGAATTTTTGTTCACTAGTGTTTATTTGGTGTTTTCTTATTCTAGAATTTCACAAGGTTTATTGTAATTATTGCTATTTGGGTGGTATGTCCCCTAGTCCTTACAGTAGATTCTTAGTCTTTAGTGCGTATTAATTCTGTTAGTTCTGTGTGTTCTTAGTTCTTAGAGTGTTCGCCTGTTTCTCGTTGCTCATGTGTCTCCCTTGATTGGTTCACTGATTAAGTTATACCTGTTCCTTGTATTCCCTGCATGTCTGTGTATTTAAGTGCCTTCCCTCATTCTTTGCTTTAGTCTGCTGTTCTGGTGTCATGATGTCATTTTGCCAGGTGCATTGGTCATTGTATCTTGTTCCTGGTTCTACTCTCTGTGCTGCCCTGCTCCCAGGATGCATTTCTCATATGATGTTTGTTACTTGTTTTCAATATTTTTATAGTTTTCTGACCCTTCGTGGTGTTTAATCTTGTGTGATTCCCAATGTTCTTAACTTCCTTTAAATAAAACCCCTTTTTGTTTTGGAGCTGCAAGTGGATCGTCCACCTCATTTCCTGCCTGAACCATTTCCCGTCACCATGACAAATAATGCTGGTTGAATTGAATTCTAGACTATGTATTTCTTGCTAAGTAAACCGATTTAGAATATAGCACTGTGTGTGAGTTTTGGTAGCACTCAAAGTGAGAAAAAAATAAATGCCAAGCAAAATATTTATTTTAATTTTTACTTTTCATTCAGAGACATCCCCATGGCTTTCCTATGTCGGGTGAAGGCCAAGACATTTATTATTATTATTATTATTATTATTATTATGTTACCTGTCTGCACTCATACCACCTCTTTATCCCCCTAGCAGTCTTCTTCCTAACCTCAGATTAATGTCACAATCCATTCCTGTCAATCCTGTCATGTTCCCTTTTGGCCAGCAGAGAGTGCTGGCCATCCTGCATCCTCCCCTCTGGCTCCTAATCACCCTCACCTGTTCCCAGTTATGCATAATTCCTAGTGTTTGATTTCTTCCTAATTACGTGCACCCAGGGGCGTTTTTGGTAAGATTTTGGTAAGCATGTCATATTGGGTCCCCCAGTCCAGACCAATCCAGTTATTTTCCAAATTTTGTAGGGGCCCTTGGAATCATCCTAACCCCCCCTTCCCCCTTACGATGCACTTGTCCTTCATCATTCTCTATTTTCCCCTGATGTGTATAAGTGCCTGCCATACCTTGTTCCTTAGCTGGTCATTGTATCGGTTCCCACTCATGTTGTTGTGTCCATGTTGTTTGTTATAATGTTACCAAAGCATACCCTGTCTTCAGGTCAGCCCTTGTCTCTCTATTGTTTTCCTTCCTACATTCGGTTTTGACCCCTCACAGTCCTTTGGTTTGTGCTTCTGTTTGTATGTCTGTTCCTTTACCCTTTCCTGAGATGCACATGGATCGGCACTCCTTTCTCGCATTCATTCATGATGGTCAGCTTCTGGATGTCTGGTAATTTTTTAACCAATGTTCCCCTTGTAGAGTTACTGTAGTTGCTCCTTGCTGGTGCAGTTCTCACAAGAGTTTAGAAATGACTCATTTCATTGCACTATTCATCACTGAAATATTGAGCTCTTCCTGAATATGAAGTGAAATGTTCAACACGGAATTGCTGAGATCAACATTATATGTATGGTCAGCTCAAAGTCTTTTAACATACCTTTAAAAATGTATCGCTAACAAAGTAACCCGAATATGTAGGCTGAGATGATGCTCACAGGTTCTCTGAAATACAGAACTAAGAATAATCTGGACGCTTCAGATCAGGAAAACTGGTAACACTAAGCCGGCAGAACGCTGTGCCATTTTGGTTTCTGTTTCTATGCTACAGTAAAGATATGCTATGCTGTATTCTATTAGATTCCATTTATTCTCCTTACTGAATTCATTATTTTTATGTATGTTTTTTTATTTCTCTTTATTTTTTCATTGTTTTTTTTCAGTAAATGCTCCTTTTATTTTCAAGTGGTGGTTTTATATTAAACGTAAACTCAATTATTGTAAAAGTAAATCAAGTTATCCTTGTCCACCAAAGCTTGTTAGATCTTTCGTTGTCAGTCAACATAGGGAATTTCATTGTGATTGACTGGTCTATTCTATATTGTCTCTGACATTCGCCCTTAGATCAAGGTCTTGCCTTTTTAGGGAAAAAAAAAACTGAATAAATGTTGCTGATTGAAAGGTATAAAAAAATATAAAGGCCCACAGAAAGTTTGTGCTTATGAAGGTTAAGAGATGGACACAAGGGAGAAATCATACTGACAAGTCAATGTAGGGTCTCTTTACCTCAGGACAGCAGAAGTGCTTCTGCAATTTGTTTCTCAACAATGGATTATACAAGAGTATTGTCCCACACACTCAATTTATGCCTTTTATAACTTTTATAACTACAGTTTTATAAAAATGAGAAGTGTACATACTGACACTGGAGTCATTTACAAATGGATATATGGGTATTATTGAAGATTTATATGCTTTATAAAGAACACAGAGGATTTAGATACTCAGTTCTTGGTCTTATTACTAATCTTATGTCACTATTGACTTTTTTAAGGGTTATGAAATCATCAAATTGTATCAGCCATCCATTTCAGGCATCGTATTTTGTAATGTTCTGCTTAGACCTTATTTTTCTTTTTGCCCATAACAGAATAGGCAGTTTCTCCCACTTAAGTGGGAGTTAATTGTGAAGATTATTAACCCCACCTACAATCTGGAGGGGAATCAGCAGGACTGAAATGAGTCTTTTTGATTTGTCATTGCCTAACATTATAGATTAAGTCTAAAATATTGAGTCAGCCAGCAACAACCTTGCATTTTATGCTGACACGCACCCACAGAACATACAGTATCACAAAAATATATGAAGACAAAATGGAACTGAGGTGTTGCTACAGCACTGAACCATGAGCATGACCCAGCTATTTAAAATTGCCATCAAGACATTAATGACCAAGAAATGCTAAAAGGAACCAAAGAGAATACTGGAGAGTACCTAGATCATCTAGCTTGCTTGAAAGGCTTCCAGTTCTCTCTTTTATTCTTCTTAGCATTTCTGTGTCATTGATGCCTTTTTGAATTAAAGGTGACCACAATTATGTCTGGGAGCAGTTTCAACTTAGAGACAAGATGACACATACTTTAAAATGCTCTTAAGGATGTAAATCTCCTCTGCAGAGTATGAGACCATCCTCCAGTCACTGCGCCCCCCCCCCCCCCCCCCCCTCCGCCCGCAGAGCCACTGTAGCCCAAAGGAAGAGATTACCCAGAAGATGTGGAGATGGGAGAGACCATTAGGCCATTGGTGCATTTGGAATGAGAACCTCCTTCAGGAAGAGAAACCAGCAAATCCAGCTTTTGCTGTCCCTCCATTGTAAGGGCGCATGGTCAGTTACTGCTACAACCTCGACCCATTAGGTAGCAGCACAGCAGAGCTCAGTCACCACCCACTGTGGCTTCATTCTCTACTGAACCATACCTTACTTCCACAGGTATTCATTTGTGAATAAGGTACAACACAGAATGCACTTCAACTGCAAAGTCCTGGCATTAAGCCCAACTACCCTGGTGCTCTGTCCAGCACACTGAATACACCATCACCAGTGGCTTCTGGCCAATAGAGGGCGCTGCCCCCTATATATATATATAGTAGCCTATGACGAACTTGAGATATGGCTGTAAATACGTAAATTTAACCAATCAGCATCCTCGAATCTGACATCTAAGTGGCGATGGATTTATCGACCGGGGAGTCAATAGTATTGCGCAGTCAGCTTGGGTTGCCATCTTAGTGCAACCATATTCAGTACATTGCATACAATGGCGCGAAATAAATATATTAAAAAAGCAAAAAGGGATGTGAGCAACCATCTGTTTCCTTTTTTTGTCTGGACCCTGAATATAAGAAGACACTTTTTCAGAAGTATTTTGAGGGGGAAAAAAAACCTGCCTTATACTCGGGTCAATACAGTTTTTCAAATGTCGTGGGTAAGACTGAAGCAAATGAAAGCTATTAAAGGTAATTTGCTGGTCGATTAATTTTATCCCTGGATGCGCGGCTTTCATTTAGCTGGGGGAGGGGCGGTGGGCAAGTCATTCACAAACCTGATGGCCTGCGGGCAGAAACTGTTCTGTGGTCTCAAGGTCTTTGATGTCACATTCCTGCAGCATATTCCTGATGTGTGAGTAGGCTGTGCTGGGGGTGAGCACCGTCTGATATGATGCTGAGGACCCCCATAACCTTGGTGTGAAATATGCTCTCCAGGACTGGTAGAACTGTTCCAGAAATGCTTTTGGTAGTTCTTACTACCCATTGTAAGGACTTGTGAAGAACAGTCCTGTGGTGCTTATTCGAGAAAGCACATCTTTACAAAGCTTGTGGCTAGAGCATGGAAGAGTGTTCCTGTTAGTGTAGTGCAAGCTAAAACCTTGGGTTCCTTTAAATCAGAGCTAGATAAGGTTTTAACAACTCTGAGCTATTAGCTGAATTCTCTCCTAAGTTTCACAATGGCCCTAAGTTGGAAAAAAACTCCTCTTAACCACTCCATTTATTTGCCTGTCGAATTTATGGGACGGATCAAAGATGACACCAAGGTTTTTGACCTGAGTGCTAATATTCGCAGATAGCTTGTCAGGTATTAATTATTAGCTTAAACAGGTATTAATATTGCTTGCTGTGGTAGTCTGACCAAAGAAAATAATAAGCAGTATAACAGGCACACTGGGCCTCCCTACTGAGGAAAGGGGAAAGAAGCTGGTTCCTTCCTGGGAATTACATAACTCCCTCTCAGTAACCACCTTCAATGTGTAGAATTAAGCCTCTGTATCATGCAGAGTGAGCTTGGTGAGCATCCCCTATGGGTTCCACCAATCTTCCAAGAGAGGAGTCCACCGTGTCTGTAGGTGCTGCAATGCCCTTACCTCTATCAGCATAGTTATCTGCTGGATAATGGTGGCAGTGTGTTCCTCAAGGAACCAGGCCCATTCCTCTAGGAATTGCACCTCATATCAATGATATCATGTCACCATGTGGGTTAATTAACCTTGTGGAAGTGGATGCCCTGCTTCTAGTTTGAAACTAGGAAGGCTACCACAATGAAGTATGAGATGGGGAGAGGGAGCAGGGCAATCTATCAATTAGCATCAATTAGTGCTAACAGTACTAATGCAATGAGTAACATCAAGTTTTAAATGAATCATAATTTATTTGTATTGTTCCTAACTTCTTAATGAAAATGACAGTGCCGAATGGTGTTATTTTTTTGGGGGGTGGGGGTGGTAGGAGATAAACGCACATTTTTTGTTGGGTGGGGGAGAATAAAAGGGGCGGGAGGTTACCCATGGAGCAGTATAAGCTAGAACCACCACTGCCTCATCTCAAAGTGGGAAGAAGGGTCTGGAGAGTGGAATGTCGGTGAGGGGCAAGGTCGTCATCTCCCCAGTGTCAGACACTGGGGAGGCTTTTCCTCCCAGGAAGGTCACTTAGGCCAAGCTCCTCTCCTTCCGCGCCTGTTCCCCTTTTTGCTGGTTGATTAGGAATATAACCTGCATCAAGCTGTCAATCATTTTGGTGGCTGTAGTGGGATTCAGAGGCCCCGTTCTTACAAAACTTACTATTAACTGGTACTACAACTATACCAGAATGATTTTAATCTAAGAAGCCAAAACCTTCACACAATATTTTTTAGTCCTTCTTTCAAACAGTGAGTTACGAGTGAAATAATTTTAAAAATGCAAAAAAAGAAACAAAAAGTTTTGCATCCCCTTTTGTATCACATTCATAGCTAAGGGTAGCAGAAATGTGGGAAAATGACCTCGCAAAAATCTAAAAATAACTGAATCCTAGGATTTTCCTGCCTTGCTGCTGTGTAATTTCACATTTTTGATGGCTAAATTTCATCTGCATACCAGTTGGGCATTTCTGGATATAATACCTGCTGCTGTACCCTGCCCAGGAAATCCTCCAAATCACTTTGAATCTAACTGGATAAATGATTTTTAAGTGGAAAGGTGCATAGAGGGTATTTCCCTGTATTGAAGAAAACCATGAGTTTAAACAAGCTATTTCATTTAAATACTTATTAGTTACGGTAAATTAATATCAAATTATTTGATGTAAAGAGCATATTGCTAAGGAATCTTGAAGTGCAAAAGCATATTTTACTACAGTTCAGCAGTTTGATTATTCTCACCAGGGAAAGTCACATATTTATGTCTTTGTGTATAACAGACAACCAGCAATTTCATTATTAAGATTTGGAATTTTGCTCTGAAACCTCATACAGCCTTTTATTTATGTACTGCATTAAAATTTTGAGAACATTCACTATCCAAATGAAGGTATCTACTGGCCCACCTACTGAGATCTCCTGCGGTACAAAAGAAAATCTCATCAAATGCATACCCCTCTAATGGAGGCTGTGGTAGGATTGCCGCAGCAATATCTTTTAGTGACATTACAGAGCTGTAGTAACCCTTCTACAGATTGCATAGAAATTTCAAGCGCAAGCCAATATATTTTAACAGTATCAACTGGGAAAATGGCTGAGCATTACTAATCTGATACATTTACTATTTTCAGAGTTCATTTGTGCCATAAAATTGAAAAGTAGACTTCTATTGGACAGTGGTATCAGCAGAAAATTTTGATTAGGTGACCATCAGGGGCGGGTTATATTTCTGGGGGTGATCACACCGCTATCTACCTGTCTACTCTATGGTTCAATTTAAAACATAAAACATGCATATGTCCTTTTTATTATTTTGATGTTGGGTGCCAACATGAGTGGCCACGTATTTACTTGTATTTACCTTGATCACCCGAGATTTGCCCCACTTTTGGAGAGAGTTCGGGAGAATCTCTGGGCACAGTTAACTAAAATGTGTGGAAAAATAGCAATGTATGTTTAGAATAACATAGATACTTCTAGTTATTGAACTTCCAAGTACATTCAACAAGGCAACACCAAGCATACAACACCTGTAAATAATTAGTACCCTGAAGTACTGAAAAAGTACAGCTTAAAAAGACAAACACCCTTTACTCTTTAAGCTGTTCTTTCACAGACAAGGTGATATCCGTTGGGTGTTCATTGCCTTTAATTAAAGTGGCAAATGAACCTTTAAAACCAAAGAAAGAGTATGACTGACACCAAGTGGATATTTGGCATAAAACATACGCTGGCACTGCAGGTATCTAATGGATAACTAATGGATTTTATCACTCTACAGCTAAAGTGATAAAATGTTTGCATGTTTATTCCTATGATATATTATCATTATCATCATTATTATCATCGTAATTATTATTATCGGTACTATTCAGTTTACGTTAATTTTTTCTATTCTGTGTTTTGTCAGGACCTTACGAGCAACATTAATTATTGTGATGACTGAGGGCTTCCATCTTGTTGTTAGTCGTCCTCTTCCGCTTTCACCATAAACTTTTCCAAGCAGTATAATATTTTCCAATGCACAGAATCTACCAGACTAAAGTTAGCTTTATTCTGACCATTTGTGTGTGTGATCCATGCACATGAATGTGACCACATGATTCATGCTTTATGAAATGTACTGTATGGGCTATTGAAAAAGAGAAGAAATTCAACGGAACAAGAAAACAAGGTTAAAATGCCTACGTCAAAACGTGCAGAAGAGATTCTTGCAGTACCTCACAATCGTTGGTGTTTAGCGCCACCTGCTGGGAATTAAATCGCGTTCCTGCGAACAGAAGCTCGTTTTTGGTGTTCAATAATAGTGTTGAAACGTACAGAATCATTCAAGACGCTGTCATTGCTTACACATAAATATCATTTGCACTCCTCAAGTCATGAAACCATTTAAATTATGCATTCTATGTTCAGTTTATTTCTTAGAGGAAAGAAAAAGAACTTCAAAAACTAAAGTTCTCGTGAGAGAACGTGTTCATGCAGCAAGTAATGGATTATTTTGCATCAGCAATTGCTGTTCCTATTATTTATTTGTATTGGTTTAGCGATTGCAATACCCCTGTTATTTTCCAGTGGTGGTTAGGTTTGCGCACGAAAAGGAAAGAAGTTCCAATGGAAAGGACAATTTCTGAGGAAGTCCTCTGCAAACCGCCTGAGTAGAACTGTCTAAGTGAACGCATGCGCAGCACAACCTCTGTCTGCTTAAAGGGTGTCGATTCTGAAGCTGGAACAGTAGAGCAAAAGATACTGTATTTATATACACAAAACATATAAAAGAAACGGATGTGCTTCAGAAAACGAAACGGCTGCCGCCCGCCAGGTCCTTTTAATGCAAATATTGTAAGTATTATATCATGGTTACGGCAAGATCGTTAGCTAGTCAGTGGATGGTGGGTTTTCCCGTTTTTAAAAGGTCTGTGATTCCTCAAGAATAGATCGTCTTTAACTGTCCCGATTCCACATGATTCGAATACAGCTGGATTAAAATATTGTTTAGGACAAACATTCGGATACTTGAATGAGTCTTTTCGGGAATTAGCGGCTGATTGTCCTCGCTGGTGAGTCCACCACGCTTATTCGTAAGTGAAGAATGACTACTGCTTATTTTTTACTTGTATGCTTAATTTTTGTGACTGGTAAATTGCCCCAGGTTCAAAATCGCAGCTAAGATTTGTATTTTCTAAGGCGAAACATAACGCGAAGCTAGTTGTAACCATGCAGGGGTATTTTGCAAGAGGGAGTAATTCGTGGTCTCGAGTGCTTATTTTATGAGTATGTAATTAAAAATATTGAAGATCATGAAGAGGTACGCATACTGGGTATTTCATGAGTATACCGGTTGTTTGAATTGACAGTTTTGTCGAGGAAACATCGGTTCAGCATAGCGGACAAGCTGCGATCTCTCACTGGAGTATCGTTACGAAAGAGTGCAGTAATTGAACCGATGCAAGTCGATTGTTTTAATCACAATACCTCTGTACATGCGAATTATTTAAAAGTCAGTATTAAACATGACATGCTGAAAAACAAGTTCACGGTTCCAAAAGGATCATCTTTGTATGGTTAAAATATATTAACAAATTCTAAAATGACTTTTAATAGGAACAGTCTGGGAAATAGTGTGTCAACGTAACCGATTCCGTGTGAGGCTTGTGTGTGTGTTCTTATTGCACGCTGCCTAGGTGCGTACAGATGCTGTAGCTCCAATATAGCATTTTTCCTGGTTCTTCTCCGGGTTCGCGTGTCCCTCTCTTCTCGTCTCCCCCGTTCTTGTATAGTAAGGCACGCTCCCGGCGCTCGCGCGCAACCTTTGGTGAATGAATTTCACGGGCGCGTAGCGGATGCCGCGCTCTCGTACTGTGGAGGAAGGTAAGGGGGCGGGGCTTTCGTGTCGCGTGGCGGCGTTGCTTTCTGGATATGTTCGTACCCTCCGATCGGCAGAGCGCGCGCTTTAAAGGGAAGGTAAATAGCGGTTACGTGTCCGTCAATGTTGACATTTAATTCAGTAACATAAATGAGTCATTTTACAGTAACTGTTTTAAGTATGATTCTTTTAGGAAGTCTTACCTGTTTTTGCATGTGGTTTGTCTGGTGATCGGAAACGATGTCGTTATGTAAATGGTCCTGGAAAGTAGTTTTCAAATCAGTTATGATGGTTTGTACATAAAAAAATATGCATATATATATGTGTGTGTGTGTGATGGGTTAGCAACCCATTCAGGATGGAGGGATGGCACATGCTGATCAAGCACCTTTTTTCATTTCGTACTCAACTTTTCTGTTATAATTTCAGGCCTTTAAGTGCCAAGACATGGGCTTGTCAACTTTATGTGTGGTGCATGCTGATGGTGATGATGGTGATGATTATTATTGTTGTTGGTGGTGGTGCCCTTGTTGTTCAATTAGACTCCATCAAAATATTTTGGAGAGTGTGTGTCTGTGTGGGGGGGTGGGGGTGGGTAATCATCTTTATCAAGTTGAATTACACTGAAAACCAAACTGTCAAGTTTGTATGGTATGAGAGTTGAAGATATAAATACAACATCCCTTTATGGGTTTTTCGCTGTAATCTTTGTATGTATAAACCACACTTAATCTCCTGTGAACTGTGTATTGATTTTATTTCATACAGTATATCGAAATAAATGAACAGTAGAAGTCATTCATCAGATGGTCTGTGTGTATTTAATGAACTTGGACAAAGGCAGTAGATAAGCTAAATAGATCCACTTCATGTTTTTGTTGCCTCTGGGTATAACATTATAAATATCCCAAGTTAAAAAAATCCTGCTTTCTTATAACATTGTTACTAATCAAGTACATTTTTGCATTGCTTTTGTGATCAGGATTAAGACTTCAATTAGTAAATTTGGTGGAGCATAAGCATTTTACCAATTAATCAAATATGGGGCAAATGAATGGGTTATAACAGGTAATTTTGATTCATTCTGTATTTTGCTTTTTTTCTGGTCTGTCACTTATAAGTTGCATGTTGTAGTTGGGTCAAATTTAGAAGGTCCAATTTAACTTTGTTTCAAAAGAGATGAGCTTATTTTTTTGGTTCTTCATTGATGGTCACTAGTACTGGGCGGTATTACCAAAAATTTATATCACGGTATTTTTCAAAGATATATCGGTTTCACGGTATATGACTATTTATTTTTTTTTAAGTATGACTTGGCGTTTACCACATTTTACAGGATTTTACAGGACACATTTTTACTTTACATTTTTTGCATTATTTCCACATTAACTATATTATTTTATTATTAGCCATTGCGCCTATCCACTACCTTAATGATAACATACGGCTAACGTGTTTGTTGGCTCACGGCTAATGTTAAGGTGTACACCGGCCAAGTTAACATTTTTGATAAGTGTTTAATAGTTCAGTGTTGCTGGAACATGAGCTTTACTGACCTCACGAAAATTCTCATAAAGACCGGCATGTCGGTCTTTAAGATGCTTTGCCAGGTTTGACGTGCTACTTGCCTTCGTCACCACAACTTTGTAGTACTGTTTGCATAGAGGCTTATGGACATCCTTAGCCTTTCAATGCTCGTCTGCAAAAAACTTCTAAACGGCACTTTTGCATTTTTTTTACTAAAGCAGCTTGCGAAGTGCCTTCAATTGCAGCATATGCCATGTTTGGGCGACTCGGTATGTGTGTGTTAACCAGCGCGAATGCGTTCGGTGGCTATTGAGAGGGGGGAAGGGGCCACGCAAGTGTGTTGCTTACATGCACGCCCGCACTGTAGCAGTGCTGTGTGAAGTGTAGCAAATGAGGCGAAAACCGCACTGTTGGTATCAATAATGGTGAAAATGAGTATCTAATCAGATACTAACGATTAGTATCTGAGAATCGATTTTTTAACAACTCCAGTCTCCTATTATTTTCGACTCCAGCGTCAGCTTTATCTTCCGTTTCTGATCTTTCGCAGTACATCTTTAGTGATGCAGCAGTGAAAAAAGTCCCCCCTTTAAAGAGTTTCCAGCTGCGCCACTTTCCGAACGTTGTGTCGGCTATTTAAACCGGTATTGCTGTGAAAGAACAATTCATATCATAACAATAATAAAAAACATTTTTCGGTATGAACCAGTATACCGCCCAACACTAATGGTCACATACAGGAGCGATTTCATTAGTAATGATAGTGTAGTTGATTTGTCCATTAATTTGAATGAATACCAGTAGCTTTTTGTTTCCAACAACCACAGGATGCAGGACGCTGGTTTCCATATGACAGATTTTCAACACTGTCTCATTTGTTCTGACAGATCTTTTGTCACCGTTTATGCTTGTTTTATTCTGTGTCATCTCCTTCCCTTTTTTATTGTCTTCTTTCTTGTTGCCTGTTTCCTCTTTCTTTCAGGCTCTTCTTCTTGCTTCCTCTCAGGTCCTAAGCTTGTAAAGGAGAAGCATGATAGCTCAACCTTTCTCCATGCTGCATCCAGTGTTTACTCCCAAATGGAGCCATTTGCAATGCGTACAGGAAACGTATTCAAATACTAATAACATTGAGAATTACTCTTGAATCTGGATTGTGTTTAAGGGTTAAGTAATTTAATTTACATGCACCATTTATTACCAATGAATACCACATACCCATGTTAATATTGCAGGTTTGTTTATAAAATCGCTTAAAAACTCAGAACTGAGACTAATTTGTGGGGTTCACAGCTGCCATTAATGACACACACTCTTTCAGTGATGCTATCAGGTTTTTCTTGCATGTTCCTTAGATAGGCTATCACTGTGTCCCTGAGTAGGTAGTTGCCCTGCCAAGGTCAAGCCATTTGCTATGCTAAGTGCTATAGACTGGAGTGCAGTCTTAGGTGGGAGGAAGGCTTGCAGTTTCTTGTGGGCCTTGCTGGTTTTTTCCCTTTCTGCTTTTTTGTCCATATCCCTGTTAATAAGCTCCTTTTCCTGAGCCATTCCAAGATAGACCTGATGCGTGAACTTTATTCATTTTTAAAAGATAAAAGTGCTGACTTATTATTGTACCTCAGTGGTTATTTATACACGGGCCTGCAAAAATAATTGGTAAATATCCGTTTTTTTTTCCTAGATCAATTACATTATAAGTAAAACAACATTCAAAACAGCAATAAATCGATCAAAACATTTTATTACGGCTCTGTGTTTTGAATCTGCGAAGTTGCTAAACAGTTTGTGTTCCAGAAGGAAAGTTAAACTCCTGTGTTGTTCATTGTGCCGTGAGTAAGAATATCCCCTATCCTTCCTTGTGTTCCCGTGACACAGGAGAGATCGGCAGCCTGCAGGGGGATGACATGCGTGTACCCGGGCTGTTAACAACGTTGAGGATTTCCAGACTATCTGTCCGCAAGCCGCCAAGCCCTGATGGACATTCTGGTACGATATCCTCTCGCCTTTTGCTCTTTCTGTTCCACATAGTATTTGCCGGAGAGCTCACTGGTCAACATTCCATATCACATAGTTAAGGCTCCATCCTGGGCTCTGGTTTTCTTTTGGGTGGGGTGGGGGGGGGGGGTGCTACACGACAGTCGATCCTGCGCGTAACTCCAGCCTGCTTTTTTTTTTTCCTTTGGCCCAAAGCTGCAGCCTTTTAGGGATGAATCTAACGATACGTCTGGCTTGCTGAAACATGGAGGACATGTTTGGGACATGTCTGGCTGCCCTATACAAACACGTTGGCTTCACTGGAGAGAGGAGCCCTTGTGAAAGAAACTGGGCCGAGCTCTCGCCGCCCCTGCTAGAGTTACACGAGCCATAGGTGTTTATTGGGTAATGCGGTTTTCCTGGGAGAAGTAGAAAAACCTAAACATTCCTGAAAGGAAAAAAAGTCACGTCATATTTTTGCAGACAACTAGGTTACGGGAGGAGTAAAGTTAATATACTGAAGTGCATTTACGGTATAATGTGCTGGCCCAAAAATGAATTTATAAAGTTAACTTGGTTATGCTGTGATATTTTCCTTTTTGATGTAAATGTTTTGGGGGAAAAATAGCTAGGATGCTGAAACGCTTGTTTTTGAATGGACAGTCTTGTACTAAGTAACCTATCCATCGCTTTTAAAAAATGAGTAGCCAGGGCTGTGTGTTCTAAAGCAGTGGTTCTCAGATCATGGGTCTCGACCAAAAAGTTTTCATTGGGTTGTGTTGTATTATGTCAGACTCTTTTTGTGAAGTGCATGAAGGCGTTGTGCTATTGCTAAAAAACTTTTGTGAAATAAATTTGGTTTAAAATATTACAAACTGATCACTGGTCTAATGTGATGACAGCTCCATCCTGAGAATAAGGCAAATAATCACCACAAAATATCAGCATGTTGATTTAAAAAGGTAGTTTTACTGGAGAATTTATCCATCATCTGTTTACATACATATTATGTTCATGTATGGGCGTAGCCAGAAATTCTAAGCCCCCTAGCAAAATGTCTCCTTGCCCCCCAACCCAGTTTTATGCATAATTTTACATGTTCAAGGGCCACTGAGAAGTCCTGGGCCCCCTGAATCTGCCAGGGTATCCATGTCCGTACTGCAGCCCTAGGTGCATGCAGTGGTGTGCTGGTCAAACAGAGCCTTAAGAAGACCAGGCTCACGTCAGAAACAGGGTTATTATTTTTGATATAGGTTATTTTAAGGTGTCTTGTAAGCTGTGTCGGACTGTGATGTGATTCTGTTTTTCCTAGCTGAGATGCCCCCCTGAGACCTTTATAGAAACTCTGTCAAAGCAACTGTTACTGTGGTGAGGGGGCGTGTCCCCTCTCAAAGCCACGCCTCCCATAGTTAAGGACAGAAAGCTGTGGAACGTAGATCTAGACATGCAGTCTGCAAGCAGGACCCTCAAATACAACATGACCCACTGTCATACCTGAGCAAACCCTTTGCTGTCCAATGCCTTCCTCTGTGTAAAAGGTTTGTTATTTTTATTTTATATGTGTGTTTTTTTTTTTTTTTTTTTGTTATTGATAACTAACCAAACAGAATACGAGACTTTTGGCGCATTTTTACTTTTTTTGATTGCATTCACAGATCTTTGTGGGGACCTGAAAAATGGTCCCCACAATGTAAAAAAAAAACAACAGATTTCTATATAAACCTAATCACACACACACACAGAATGTGTGGCCAAAATATATTAAAAAAAACTATATTTTTATACATTGGATAAACTTTATACCCATTATAAAATAATACAATAATAATATTTTTTACTTAGGAGGGTTCAACATAGGCATGGACACATGGCCAAAATATTATATCACAATATCTACAATGCTGATCACTTTTTTTTCTCTGCAGACCAACTAAATTGGAATGTATGTAGTAATGTTAAACAACAACTGGTTGGTACTAATGTTAATTAATCAACAAGTGGTTGTAGCATTAATTAAGCAATAACATACACGTTGTACTCCGATATATCAGAGTTGGAAACATTTTTTTTTTCATTCTTCAGCTCATAAAATTTTTAAATCAAAGCATCAAAACAAATCCAAGAAAAAGGAATATATATGAACTTTTACTTTACTCGCACTTCTGCCTACGTTCGTTTTTGAGACAGATGGAAACGTAAGCAGGTTCTCAAAAGGCACTAAACGAGAACCAGCCCAACACCAGCCCCTTGTTGGTGACAGTGAAGCATGTGTAACGGTTTTTAGACACACCTGTGAAGCGAAGCAATACAGCTGACGTGAAATACTCTGATAACCGCACTTACAGAATGCCTCTTGTCCAATCAGATATGTTGGTCGGAATTAACTGTTGTATAAAATAACATAAGTTGTTTTAAGGTATGTAAAATACTGTACGTATAAGAAATTGACTCATTATAACAAGAGTGTTTTTTTTTTGATAGTAAAGCTTCAAAGGTTTTAAGTACAAGTGAATATTTATCACATTTGTATGAACAGTATTTTTATAAAGTTTGCAAATTACAGTAGGTTGGTGCATGTTGAATTTCACAAATCCAAGCCTTTCCCACGCAATCAAATTAGAGAACTTTTCCTGTGCCAGTTTCTCCCCGTCAACCAAGACCTTCCTTTATTCGTCACCTTAGCCAGCCCCTCTATGGCCGGTGCGTTATTCGCCTCGTGACACGAGTGCAATATTTTTTGCAGTCCGATGGTATATGAAGTTTGTTTTTATGAAGTTAGCTAGCTGGGCAGAAAAGATCAAAGTTTTTCATTCGAGATCTTTTCGGTAATTTGAAATCCAGTGAAACAGGTGCTTGACAGAGAAGTAAGAGATACAGACAGCGCTGCGATGTTATGCAGGCTGAAATTGCTTTGTTTCACACAAGTTGTAATGCTGTTGTATCCTCCAAGCACGCAGGCTATCGCGTGATAGGTGATTGCCGGTTTATTCTGTCTGTATAATAATAGTGTTAAGTAGTGCTTTATTGCAATGCTCATGATAACTCTGAAATGCTTATTGTGGATGCAGTTGCAACCGGTCATGATAAATTATCATCATATCACCCACCACTACTTAAACAATCAATACTGGCATGCTACCAGTCCTTCACGTTGTTACTGGCTGACTTTATCCTACTCCTGGTGCGAAAAACAATTTAACAACTCAGTTTTGTTTGATGCAATGTGATTATATCCATATCCATCTTCCTCCTATTATTCCAGAGGTTTTCGATGGGGTTCCGGTCTTGAAATATGAGGGCCATGTCAGGACCTTGATCTGGTAGTCCTCCATCCACACCTTGATTGATCTGGAGTCTAATAATATCAGTCCCAGCACGAGTTTGGCTGGGTTTGTATTTTCTGCAAGCTGCACAGCTGGCCTGTTGGCCTGCCTAGTGCTCCAGGCGACCCAGGATCACATGCCTGCTAGTCGACGCCTCCACCAACTCCGGCTGACCTCCCCACTCCAATCATTTCTAAGCAGCCCTTGCCAGTAACCCTTTTTCACAGCCCTGAACAGTTCCTCCTCTAAAGGTTATCATGCTACACACATACACACACACACACAAACACACATGCATATTTTAGCTTAATGCATTTTGGGTGTGGACATCCCAGGGCCAAAAACCTCAAGAGAAGAAGAGAAGCAGGGACATTGAAAAGGAAATTTTCCCCTCATATAAACTCTTCGTGTCACATGATCAATGATCATGTGGTACAGGTCTTTAAGAATGAACAAAGTAAACAATCCAAATTGGTAACAGGAGCAGCCGGGGGGTTTTAATGCATGAATATCACCCTCCATTTTATTGTTTATATGATCTACAAATGCAGACATACATGCATACACTCGTTCTCTAATGAAGACAGATACCGTGACAAACATTGATGATGTTGCAGATGCTTCCTCAGTCTTTCTGCTTGTGAGAGAAGCACATGTCAAAGTCACGGCTTCCTCTGGGAGGCGCATCACACTCTAGTCTAAAACCCCCTTTTAGGCCATGGTCACCATGCAGGCCTCAGAGCCGCTGTCCGTAAGCAGCAGTGTTCTTCTTTACATATTTCACCGGGTTTAATGTTAGATCAGAAGGGCACTCGAAGGCAGTGAGCCTTCTAGCCTGCTGCCTTTGCTGGTGTTCAGCTTACTGTAGGAAAGTTACACAGCCGAGGATAATATTGCACTGGGAAAGTGGGGAGATTTCGGAAAGGATACCCGATGCTGTTCACTGATGTTCCTATCGTGTGAGCAGCAGTTCTGTGGCAATGGTCAGGTGCAGATCAGTGTGTAGGTGGGAATGGGAATGTGTGGAGATGGAGATGTCAGTGTGCGGGTGAGAGCGTCAGTGTGTGGACGAGAGTGTCCGTGTGCGTGGGGGAATGTCTGTGGAGGCGGGAATTTCAGTGTGGAGAAAGGAATATCAGTGTGTGGGGGTAGGGACGTCTGTGTGGAGGTGTGTCTGTCCACGTGCAGACAAGGGTTTGTCCAGCATCAGAAGCTGACCTTCTATCCCCTGTCTCTGCCAAAAGCAGGAAGGCCTCCCTATCCTTTGAGTCTCTGCCATGTACCACGACTGCATGGCTTAACTGAATTCACTTTCAATTATTTTCACATGTTCAGCCCTAAATATATCCCCTGT
Source organism: Brienomyrus brachyistius (assembly GCF_023856365.1). Lineage (NCBI taxonomy): Eukaryota > Metazoa > Chordata > Actinopteri > Osteoglossiformes > Mormyridae > Brienomyrus > Brienomyrus brachyistius. The sequence continues at coordinate 9,016,867 of NC_064538.1, read as the reverse complement.
CAATTTCCTTCCATTGCATTTGCTTGTGCCCGTCTATCTTACACATGCACACTCGCTGCTGCATTACTGCACTTCATCTCCTGCGACAGTCATAAGTAAAATTCAAGTATTTCTGAAAAAAAAAACACTTTTTTTCCCACATGTTAAATAAAGCAACTTTGTCTTGTGTCATAATGCGTTAAAGCGGATAAGAGACGTAATGACATGGAGCTGTCACTCGGTGGTGTAAGCATGGTCGCCCGGCCAGAGATGCTTTAGGTTACTTCACTGTGTCACATTTTGGCGTAACACTCTGATTTTATTCAAGAAAAATGCATTAGAGGAAATTCCCAAAGCTTTAAGAGGATCATTCTGTTTCGGATCCCGAGGCTACGATGTGAGGAATGTCTTCATGTTGATGGGTAATTATATCACAAATTATCACTAAAATAGTAGTACACAAAGAATTCCTGTTATACAGGGATGTCCGGTCACTTTTTATGGGAAGTTACTCTGTTGCCGCAAAGGGCGGAAGAGGAGCAGGCTGCATTCTACGTGATTTAGCAGTGCTTTTATTCTGATTCTACAAAGTTTAGGGGGAGTCCTTTTAACGTGTTTTTTTTTTTTTTTTAAACGATAGTCATTGTATTTCTTATTTGCTTATCAGCAGTGACTCCATTTTTGTGCGTTCTATAGCTAGTTAACGTCAAGATTCTAATGTTCAATTCCAGGTTCCAGAATTCCTATAATTTCTATCCTTTAACGTTACAAGGGTTTTCTAGGCTACATTAGACCTGAGAACAGAACTAGAAAAGGGTTAAGTTGATTCCTACCTCTCACACTTTCACAATTCCTAAAGAATGATGACTATGGCCATAGTTTATTTTATCGATGTCTTAAGCCTATATATACTGTAGAGATTCTTAAACTTCGGGCTAATGTTTGACTAAATAAGTGTGTGTGTATTTTAATTTGTATTTATCATCTATGTATGGGCAGCATGTATGTTCTCCAATCAGAAATCTTGCCATGCAAGGTGATCGATCTTTGAAAGTGGGTGCGCTGCCATTTTGCTATACTCTCTCGTAATACATGTTTAGTGTCTTAGAACACAGCATTAAGTGTGCAGTGTGTTTTCTGAGTGGAAAAGACAGACAGTGTTTACTGACTTAAAGAACTTCATCACCGCCCAGATAGGAAAGTGAGTAAGACAGAAAGCCATGGCAGAAAGAAACAAAACAATGTATTGACTGGTAAATGGAAATTAGGGAAGTTCCTAGGAGGCTGGTGGAGAAACTAACTTGAAACCTGGAGAAAGAAGAAAGAGCATTTCTGAGTAATAAGAAATTAATGTATTAGCTTAAATGTGAATGGGGCTGGAGTCCACATAACAGTTGAAATGTTGCAACGTTGCATAGTTATATATCTAATTCTTTGTTTTAGATATTGATTTGTAAAATCAGATGGTAATACGACGTGTGCCCCCTTAGATCACCAGCGTGTGTTTTTGTATAGCTAGTTTAACGTGAGCTGTGGGTTGGTTCTACCTCAGCCGATTCCACCAACTGTTGATGAACACGAGCTGCTGTCTGGGTCAGATTCTCCCAAGTCGGCAGTCTTTAATCATCGTCCAGCAAACTGTGACTTGTGAATGTCACAAGAAGTGTTTATTTTTGCAGGAAGCTAGAAAAGAGTTGAGTGTGGCCTCAAATTATAATACGGTAAATGTAATGAAAGTTTGTTCGGCTGGCTGTCCGCAGTGTGCGTCTGGGTCTGTCTGGGTAGGGAGGGGCCGGCCTTTCATACAAGTCATAGCGGCCTGAGCGGGTACCCATGAGCTCACTGGTGTGGTCACTTAGTCTGTCTGAAACAGCAGATTCACCAAGCACAGAATGGCCATATCAGCACTACCTGCCCAGGGTAGCTTCGGGCACGTGCCGGGGTACGTGCTGTGGAGGTGGGAGGGGGCTGAGTCATGGAAGTTTCAAACATACCCCGAGCCTCTTACGACATCTGCAAGGTTTCAAAACTTCCCTTTTGCCAGGTTTCTGCACTTGCTTTGTGCTCTTCTCCTTTCCTTCTCCTATTCCTCTCTCTCTCTCTTTCTCTTCCTCTGTCTCTCTCTCTCTCTCTTGCTGGCTCTTTATGTGACTGACTCGGGGTGAGGGTGTCTGATTTGCCGCCCGTGGTTGTCCTGTCACGCAGAGCCAGTGGTCTTCGGCCGGGTGGCATCTCCGGCTGTCGCGTCACCCTGACTGCTTAGTGGTGGATGGAGGGATTTGAGGGAAAATTCACAAAGGGAAAAGAGAAGCACAGGAGACGAAGAACCATTAGTTGATTATTCCAGACTGACTGACTCCTTGGAAGGTGAGTGTTTTTTTTTTTTTTTAATTTTGTGCATTTTTTTTGAAGCTTAACGCTCACAGATCCGGCCAAATGTATTTGCCCTGGCATGTTTTTACAAGGACAGCACAGTACATCTCATAATAAAAGCATCTTTTTATTTTAGTATCTGTGGGCATGTGCGTCACATGATAACACTTTGCAAAGTGTCACCGGTCGTAGGATATTAAGAGGATCCGTCCAATGTCACTGCTGTTTTGTTTATTATTGAATCTGAAAGTATTTTTCTGATGACCTTTTGTCTATGTATGAACTCCTAAGCACTGTTCTTATGAAAAGTACACATGTGAGGCCCATCAGAGGCCGGGGTGTCAGCCGCGTGATGCTTCCCCTGCATTATGTTACAATGTACGGACGGAGCTCCAGCTAGCTGCACCGCACCTAACGGCGAGTGTAACGTCAGCGCTCACGGGAAGAGCGGAGGGTGGCATGCAGCCTGGGGCCATCAGCGGTGCCCCTCACTTCCTCTCTCACCTTGTGCCCCGCCGTCCGCCGGCCCTATCTGTGTCGCATTCATTTGCACGAATGTGAGGTGCGCGTTCACACGCATGGGGAATGAAGTGGAAGGAAGAAAGACATACTGGCTTTTGTGTTTATACAGCCGTTTCTTTATGATCTCTTAGCTCTTAAGATATATAACTTCCTGTTGTTGAAAATGTGGATTCTTTGCCAGTTTGATAAAGCTGATGGTTTACCCTTATGTACCTTAATTCTCAAGGAAAGTAGTGTGTGAGGCCTATTTTCCATAATCCTGTTGAAGGCTCAGCGATAGAGCAGATATAGTGTTTGGCATGAACCTCAAATGAACTCACAGCACACCTAGGGTGTGTGGATGAGGTGTGGAAAGTGACGTGTGGTAACATTGGGGGGGACTCTTCTGCGTTCTTCTTAGTATTATGCATTCTGGAAGTCAGGAGACATTTGCATTGTGGGCAAGGCATTTCCTGCCGGTTTCATGTCTGGAAGCAGTGGACAGTGTCTCCAACCTTTGATGCTGATTATTTTTTTTTTGTTTGTTAGTAGTTTTATTAGATTTTTTTTTATTTTCAAGTACAGTAAAATACAGACAGATTAAAACAGAAAAAGACATTGAGGGACTGACAGGATTGAAAGAGCAGTTATCATATTACAATGAATGGTCTCAGATTCTGTTTACATTGTGACGCCCCTGCATTGAAGTGGTTGGCTGCGTAAATAACATTTAGCGACTCAGTCATCTTTTTCCCTCTAGTTTCCAACACTCCCTGTATTTCCATTAAATATATTTCTGTAAAAATGGATTTCCAAAATTATACCTGTTATCCTCACATGCACCTGTGACACACAGACAGAATCAGTCTCGCAGACGTTTGTGGCTAGTTAATCGGGGCAGTTGAAACAGTTTTGGTGATGCCACTGCTGCTGTGGCTATTGTGACGGTAAACTGTGGGGTTTTGGCAGCTAACTTCCTGTGCCACATTCTAGGTGGATTGATCGAGGGAGCCGCCAGAGCTCTGTGTTTACCTAGAACAGTGTGGTGATCACACGCACCGCCGCACTTTCTGCAAACTGCGTTACCTCACGGCTTCTCATAGAAGCAGGAGGCGTGGAAGTGAGACGTTACTTCATGGACGCACCATCCTGTGATATCCCATCTTTACCTGTCACGCCTAAATCGAGGTGGAGCCGCACCCCTGCATCTGTTGACCTTGTCTTGCAGTTTCAGTTGTTGTGACGTCATAGCTCCGCATTATAAGCCTCAACGGAAGCGCACAGAAGCAGGTAATGAAAACACCACGGCTAGCCAAGTAAGACACCCAGCTCTGGACAGGAGAGGTATGAAAATATGTGCTTATTATGAAAATATAACTTAAATAGCTATTCGTGCGCCTCAGACCAAACTGCATATAAAAAGTGATAAGTGAACAATATAAACCAATATAAATGATATAATTGTGAGGACAGCAGGGAGTTTCAGGAGTGCACTGTGATGCTGTACAGTACACAGGATGCACAGCTAATATCGTACCGGGGTGCGTTTCCCAAACACTCCCCTTAGCAATCTAAGTAGTTGGGCTCATTCAGTTGCATAGTTACTATGTATGTTGCTGACATACTTACTAGCTATGCTTTTGGAAAGCACACCGCCATATGTTTGATTCTTTGGGATACTGGTCACAATGGGGATGGAAAATACTCTATGAACTAGGAAAACTTGGAAAGTGTAGTCATCAGATTAACACCGGCGATGCTTACTGTAAGTAACACAGCTAACATATTGCTAAGAGATATTTGAGTCAGACACTGCAGTGCTGCAAAGCACATTTCGGTGTTTCAAGGCCCATGCTAATGAATTTGTACTCATGCTGTAAGTTTGAGAAGCTGTGATAATACTGTAATACCCAGATTATTAAAAAAAAGACCATAACCTGAAATATTGTGTTAACATCACGTTAACACCCTATTATCGTATCTGTAGTCATGTAACATGCTGCTAACTTTATGAAGCGTAATCAACTGAATATAAGCTATATACTTTTGTTATTGAGTAACTCACACGTGTTTATAGCTATTAGCTAATTTGGTAAATCAGTACTTCAGTGTCGGCTCCTTTTTGCAATTCACTGCCCTAGTTTCACTTCCACATTTCCCCGCTTTCGTCACGCTGATTAGCACCCGTCACCCACGTACGCCAGTCGACAGTGACCCACTCTCATCTCAGCAGCTGGCTCATTGGACACACGCTGGTGCATGGGCCCTTAAGTGGCATTCGCAGAATCCTCGCCTGCTCTTAAATACGTTCATTCTGATCACGGCTTAGCAGAGGTTTATGGAAGGGCTTAGGCCCAAGGAAACCTCCACAGTCAGGCTATACTCCAACAGTTAAAAGAGAACAATTAAAGGTGAAGATTCTGGGGTCAGAATTCTTCCTGGTAATGCAGATCTACTGACAGAAAGTGAACCCAGTAGCACAGGGGGTTTTTTGCAAAGACATATTTGCTTACATTTTTGATGAATGTTATTCAAATCAGTAGTACAGAAAAGTAGATGTGCTCTGTACCAGGACACCAGCATTCAGTTACACCAAACACTCAGTGTCAAAGAGGAAGTGCTTTCAGCCAAATGGACTGAACATGGTGTCACGTTTGCACATAACCTGTATGGACTTATCTGATGCAACTGCCACAATTGTTTAAATAATAATACTAATACACTGCAGTGGAGTGTTAGTGGTGTAGAAAGAGGCTTTGCAGGAATATTAGGGCTTTGGTAGAGTCTGAAATTGCCAGGCAAGTTGGTCAGTATTGATGAGGAAACCTAACATTCCTTCCCTAAAATTGTGTGGTAGGGAGATGTGAAAGTGGTTTCCATCTGCGTGCAAGTCCCTCTTTGCCTCGCTTTCGAAAGAGGATCACGGTGGCTGTGCGACTGAGGGAGCGAGATGTAGCCGCGCTTTGCCTCGGGCCCAGAGGTGCTTTCGGGTTTCATTCTTTCGTAAAAAAATTTGCCAGCTCCTTGTTTTTAAGAAGGTGCTTGCTGATGGACCTCTGTGACCCCATGTGGTCCTCAGAATGTGTTTATGGGTGACTGAATGGAAGATTCTGTAATATTCATACCAGCCAGACTGATGGATCTGCACTCAGAAGAGTCTTCTTTGTGCAGTTTTTATTTGCTGCCAGTAAATGTCTACTCTGAGATTCATCCAGGCAGTTTTATATACACAGAAATCACCGATGATCCTCACATGGTACTAGCGGTAAATCCTTGGCTGGAGAGAATAATTTTTTGTGGGAATGCATCAAAAAGGGCAGAAGTTAATAGTCTAGTGATAAAAGTACACGAGGCTTAAAACATAATAATTATAATAGGACTGGTACCCCATCCAGAGTGTACCCCTGCCATGCTCGGATAGGCTGCAGGCCTCCTCACGACTCAGACCAGGATCAGTGGTTGAAAGACTATTGGATGGATGGATGGATGGATGGATGGATGGATAAAAAAGTTAAGTGTATTTATCAGAGTTCCCTCCAGTTGCTTTGATTGAAATTGGGATCTGCTGCCTACACATATTTGATATGACCCTGTGGTAAAAAAAAATTGTGGGGTGGGGGGGGAGGGGTAGGAAGACTGCATTTTTGAGGCCTAAAATACCTCCATCCCCTCTGAAGATCTGGTATTTAACTCTGTGAAAGGTTGTGCTTTTTAAAGCCTGAAAAATAGAATTTATTTTGAAAATTGTTGTGATTTAAAAACTCTCGACAGCTGCGTGCCATGAAACCGATCAGTTTGAGAGAAAGTGAGAGAGGCACACATGCAAACATAACAGGATATTACTTCAGTTTGCAATTGTGCCTCTTGAGAAGATGAACTAATGAGAGATAAGATGGGTGGGAGCGTCTATGTTTCTGCAAAACACAAGAGGTCTCAAAAGGGATGAAATGGGTTTCTTTGGCCAATAGTTCTATAGGTGCTACCTTGTCAGGCAAGGTGCTGTCACCATCACTGGTACCTTCTACGTCTTGAAATGTTATTATTTATAGAAACTGACTGAAAGTGGTAGGGTGGAGTAACAAATTGAGCTCATGCTTACATCTGACAGGATGTTGTGTTTCCTCTCCAACTTAGAAGCGGTACACTCAGGAAACTCACACCTTGTCACCACATCTGCTCATACAGTTTTCTCAGGCCAGTCATTGTAACCAAACTAACACCATGGATGCTCCTCGTCGTGAATGTGATGATCGTTATAAATCTTGCTGTTGTTGAAAATGTTTTACACTTCAATTAAGCGATCAGGAAAGAGAACAGTACTTCCCCAGCGTTTCCTCAAGGCCTTATAAGGCTCTCTATTTGCGCCATCAGTAAAACCTTATGACCGAAGTTGTGTCGCTAACTGACTGAGGGTGTCGAAAACTTTCAATGTGTGTTTCTCAAACGACAAGGTCAAAGACCGGCATGAGGTGTACTAACGCTGGAATATTCAGGGCTACTCCATATCCGGTCATCTCTTTCCGGAAAAGAGCCTTGTCCTTTTGTGACCTGACACCAGTAAAACTCCGAACAGATGGGGAAGTATGATTCTTTTTTTTACAAAATGACATTTAATCAATGCAAGATTACGCTGGGCCATTGAGCAGCCCGCTGTTTATCGGGCTCCTTTCGGGGCGTCCCTGGGTCCAGACATTCACGTGTGCCCAAGCCCACCAATCAGGATTCGCTACGTGACACTAAGGGGCCATTTTAATACCGAGATATTTTACTGTAATTAAATGGCCGGCCTATCAGTAGTCATACTGCAGCACACCTTGGATATGCTTTTATACCATTGTTCTTTTTCAGGACTGAGTCTGGTGATGTTTTGAACATCTTCAGGACCAGAGTTTGGAGATATCATGTATGTGGTTTTTTGAGATAGGAAGTGTTCTTCTGACAGGAAACCGGCTGCTCTGCTGTGCAATTCTTGATTTATCTCATCGTTTGTGCTCATTTAAGTGTGAAAGCACAATGCCCTACACTTTGTCATTTCATTTCCTTTTCTCTGTCATTTCCGTTCATGGTTTTTTGCATTCAAGTCTTTATTAATTTTCTTTGGAAGGCCTGGCACATACATACATATATATATATATATATATACACACCTTTATACCTACACATACATAATAGGCCTGGCTCTTAAATTAAAATATTAACTGTTATGGCGGGGAAACCAATACAACACAAACTATGTTCATATGAGTCCAAAAACTAACCCATAGCAAATTGCAGAAAAAAAATTCAGTAAAATGTTACTGTTGCCTGTAACATATAGGTAAAATCGTTCGGACTGAAATAACGTATGTCCTAGCCGTTATCAGTGAAGGGAATGTTCTTAAAATCTCGGACAGGCGCTCTGTCAATACTATCTAACAAAATTACAGTGAGCACAGGATTGTTGAGCCAGTGAAATCTGTCAATGAGTGAATCTGAATTGCGACGGTCACATCACCAGTCACGGCTGCCTTCTCATTTGCCTGAGTTGTCTCGGCCTTATCTGTGTTGCGGCAAATGTTTTCATTGGCAGGGGGCATGGAAAAAGCCCTCTGGAATGACGTACCCCCCCACCCCCGTGGCATCACTGCTCTGTAATGCAGGCTCTCCTACTTGTGACTTATGCCCCCCTCCCACCAAAGTACCAGGTTTCCCAAAAGCTTGTTTCCATGGAGCGGGGCGCCTGCCCGATTTAGATTATTAGTAAACATAGATGCCGGCCAGAGACTTGTCGTGGATTTTTGTCTTTCATTTTCATCTGAGCTGGACTGTAACACCGTACCCCTCTCGGCAATCCACCATTGGCTGCAACCTCCTCTCCAGTAGTTTGGGGCATGTGCAGGCTGGGTAGCCTATGCTGTGGGGTCAGGGCGAGGCTTGAGGCCGCAGCCAGTTGGAGGGCAGCGTAATTTCATGGCCATCTGGGACACCCTGTGCTGATTTGTCCTGGGTGTTCCAGGTACTGAACTGATTCTTCACTTTCCAGAGTCCCCTACAGAGTCTGTAGCCGAAACAGAGGCGAGGGCACCCGGCTCCATGCTAGCTGAACTGCTGTGTGGCAGGTGGCGATGCGGGCAGGGTCAGCATGACGGAGGCTGAGTGAGATGATGGGGGCAGGTTTGTAGCTAGAGCTCAATGTTTTACTGAAACAGAAGCGTCAGCAGCTATATTATGGCTTTAATCCCCGGAAACATTTGCAGGCTTTCTGCTGTTAGTGCATTTGAGTGAATTCAAGAGCTCCCAGCATGTAAACTTACTTTAAAAAAAATGACAAAACAAGGGCAGTTCTTCACCAGTGAATACCAAATGGAGAACTTAGCATGAAGCCGTAAACCTTATTGTGGGTTGCCTTTTTAGGCTGCCAATAAAAATATAGTGATAGTGAATGCCAGGACAAAACGGAAAAAAATACCAGAGTAAGAAGTCTGAAGGATGCTGGGAAACATGCACCCACATCTACTCTAGATACCAGATACAGCCCTGGGGTTCAGACTGGGACAGAGTGCATTTGTCGTTTTTTTTCCTGGCACTGTTACTTAAACTCCACTCGTGCTTGTGTGCGCGCCCACATCACGCCTCCCGAACGATGAGATTCAAGGGATAGGATCTGGGGGCTTTCATTGAGATCTGCCTTCTGACGCATTGTCTGATAGGAATTTTCTGAAATCCCATCCGTATGTTTGTAACGTAGCACCTCTGGCATGTCTCCACTTTGCGCTCTTCTGTAGCCGTCCATTCTGCTGGTTCTGTTCTGTTTTGTTTGTACCTTTTTGTTGTTGCTTACAGTACAGATGCTTGACATAAAGTGCAGGCCTGTCGCCGTTCATGGCAGGTAGGGGGGATTTAATCAGAGAGGAATTAAGGGTTGATTACAAATAGCCGCTGGAGTCAGACGGGTGGCGGGTGGCAGTAGTGTTGGGTTTATTCAGTCGTTTACCTGTTTACTTTTCTTCATTGATGTATTAACAGATCACACTACTACCAAGTATGTCTCAGAGGAGGAGTTCACCCTCCGTGGCATGGAGATGATGGTCACATTGACCAGTTCTAATTCAAATTATTGCTATTGTCGTTTAATTTTCTAACCCTGTGCACAGCGAGGTAGTAATCGCACTTTTGACAAAGGTCTGTACTATACTTTATGGCAAACCTCAGTGTAAATCAGTCCAGAGTTTATTCATTTAACCAGTGGCTCTGATCTTAACACACATTGTGTTGCCTGCTAAGCTGTGAGACCATGATTCATGGTATTTTTTTTTTGGAGGGGGGTTAATTCCAGTCTACAAGTGAGAGAAAACCTAAAATTGAAATTGAAGACCTAGTCATAAGTTTTCAGTTACACCTGAAAGAGCAGCTGAGGTGATCTACTGCACAAATTATGACAGAGTAATTAAGAATTGAAATGAATGAAGACAGACATCCCCTGAGTCATAGAGCATGGGAATTCTCAGGCCTCTCTGGAGACAGTTAGTATCTTTTCATACCCCTTACTGAAATGATGATATTATTATTATTGTCATCCATCCATTTTCCAAACCGCTTATCCTACTGGGTCGTGGGGGGTCCGGAGCCTATCCCGGAAGCTACGGGCACGAGGCAGGGAACAACCCAGAATGGGGGGGCCAGCCCATTGCAGGGCACACTCACACACCATTCACTCACACATGCACACCTACGGGCAATTTAGGAACTCCAATTAGCCTCATGATGTATTTGGACTGTGGGAGGAAACCGGAGTACCCGGAGGAAACCCTATGACGACATGGGGAGAACATGCAAACTCCACACAGATAACCCAGACGGAGACTCGAATCCGGGTTCCAGAGTTGTGAGGTAACAGTGCTAACCACTGCACCACCATGCTGCCCCTATTATTATTATTATTATTATTATTATTATTATTATTATTTATTATTATTAGGAACAGTAATGTCAATGTGAACTCCTGCCAACTATATGGACTTTCCATCTTCTCTCTGGAGCTTCAGGCCTTCACAATAGCTTGTTCATCCTCGTGCTGATTATATTCATCCACGTTGTTACTGGTCATCCTATTTTATCTCCACTGCACCAGGTTTGCTTGTACTATTCCAGAACAAGAGAGCTCACTTAATCATACAACTACATTAATGATTCCTGTGTTACCTGGTGTTTCATGGGGACTGTAAGCAGGGACTAAGCGCACCCTGTGGGGCCAAGTCATAACATATTATTATTTATTTGATCACGTTAACTTTAATTGCTGTGATTTTGATTTCACCCAATGGGAGAATAGTTTGAGCAAATATATAGAATATATAAACTATAATATTGTTTTGGTCGTGTTGCAACTTGATTTTGTATGCAGTTAATTGGTAAGATGTGTGATTAATTGCTATTTTAAAAAATGAATCATGTGACTGCCCTATTAAAAATTTTCTGGTTATGCCATGCTAGCCTAACAGTGTCCTTGACACATTTCCTCTCCCCTACACGTCACATAGCCGTCCTGTGCCAGCAATGCAGAGGGCGAAAGTACTTCTAGGGGTGCTGGTTTAGCCATGCAATTTCACTCACGGCATGCAGCATTTCAGACAAAGTGAAATCGCCTGGCTAAGAAGTTGGAGCTCCTCATTGCAACCAAGCCAGTTTACTTTGTCTTAGACTGTGTGGCATGTGGCTGGCTAAGTCAGCAGCCCTCTGAAGTGAGAACCCCAGGAAGAAACCTCTGACACCTACACTGTAGCAGTGGTTCTCAAACTGTGAGTCACGTGATGTTCTTCTGAATAATCTAAAAAAAACTTTTAAACCCTCCCCAGAATTGTCCCCCTTCCACCCTCTTGGTGAATTTAATCAAGGGGGACAGCCTCCCCCCACTTGGGTCAGCCGATTTTATTGTTGAATACTCATAAAATAGAACAGAGGTGGGCAGTCTTATCCGCAGAGGGCCGGTGTGTATGCAGGTTTGTGGGATAACCTTTAGGTCAGCTGTTCAAACCAAGGTGTGAGGGCTCTTCAGCCAATCAGCCCTCTAATTAGTAACCTGCATACACAGCAGCCCTTTCTGGATAAGAATGGTCACTCCTCAAACAATGCCTTTGGTGTGAGATATGTGGGTCGGAAAAGAAAAGGATCAGGAGACTGGACCACAGCTTTTTGGTGGTCTTCAAACAAACAGTTTGAAACCCACTGGCCTATAGGACTGACCGGCCCTGTCAGTAATGTCTCCATCTCGGTAAGTATGGTGTTTGTGACATTGCTGGAATGTTCCTGCTATAGGTGACATGACGGGGTCCAGGGTAGGGCAGCACGCGGCTGACCCACGCCCATGTTTCAGTACACAGGTCCTGTCCCGGCAGAGCGAGAGAGCCCCATGGTGCGGAGCGAGACGTCTCCCAGCAGGGCCCGGAGGGGCCCCACGCAGCGGCCCAATGCCTGCTGTTTCTGCTGGTGCTGCTGCTGTAGCTGCTCATGGTATGTCTGCCGCTGACGCCCCCCTCCTTCTGCGCCCCTCCTTCTGCGCCCCGCATCCCGCCACCACCGCCCGGGCTGCGCCATGCAGTGAGCGTGACTCTGCATGTTTACATTTTCATTACTCTTTTATTTGGAGTATGTGTGAAATGCGTGCGCTGGACCCTTGGCCGGATGTCTGTGTATTGTTTTCCTCATTGATCGTGCTCTTTATGCACCCCTCCTTGATTGGCCATGTTTCTGCATCCCTTCATATGGCCAGAATGAAGTGTTCTGTGAAACACAGGCTCTTTCACATGCACAGGGTCTCTGTTCCACAGTACGTCACCTACGTAACCTGGAAGCAGACGAAGACATTGAGAAAAACCATCTCACTAACTATAGTTAATTCATGTTTATGTTAAAGATAAAGATAATCTTTATTGTCATTGTCACTTGGACAACGAAACTGAAAATGCAATTCGACTCAATGTGAGGCATAAAAAGAGTAATAAAATATTACAAATATACAAATTGCACTGAATATTGCGGTAAATTACAAATTGCACTGAATACTGCATTTACTATACAGATCACACTGAATATACAGACTGCATTGATGAAATATAAGAAATTAGCCGTTATGTTTTGCATTTAAAGCCATGATTGCTTTTGGATAAAAACCATTTTTCAGGCGATTTGTCCTGGTTTTCATGGCTCTGTATCTCTTGCCTGATGGCAAAAGCTGAAAGAGATGGTGACCCGGGATGTGATGAATCCTATGAAATGTCCTTAGCTGTTTCTCTGGCATCGGGAGGTGTAGATTTGTACCAGGGTGGGGAGATGGCAGCCAATTGTTTTCTCCGCTGCCCTGATGACCCCGTGGAGAGCTTTCACGTCTGAGGAAGTGCAGCTGCCGTACCTCACGCAGAGTCCGCATGGAAGTACGCTCTCGGTGGAACAGTGATAAAAGGCAAGGAGCAGATTTTTGGGAAGACTCTTCTTTCTGAAGATTCTCAGAAAATACGGTCTCTGCTGCACCTTCTTTAGTAGCTCCTTGGTGTTCACACTCCAGGTCAGGTCATCCTCCAACTCAATACCCAGGAACCTGAACACCGGGACCCTCTCCTCAAAAGCCCCGGCAATGTTGAGTGGCTGGATGTCAGTTTTATTTTTCCTGAAATTTTTCCAGTTTTATTGTTCCTCTTTGATGGGAAGGTGAAATAAACTACACTTGTAGAAAGTACAGGACCTAACATGGCAGCTGGTCCCAGTGGCATGGCGTCATTCCTGCCCCCCGCCTGTGATCTGCCCTCTGTTTTCACCAGAAGCTTTGCATGCTAGGCACTGTGCTGACACCCCAGTGGTCCTGCGCACACAAATCTCATCAGGAATGGCTCCTCGTGTGTCACACACTCGCAAAACAACGTGTCACGCTCACACGTTCAGAGTCACCTGCCCAGTTACAGACAGCACATTCCACAAGGGAAGAAAACATTTTCTGTCTCAATTAAAGTAAAACATTAGAATATTGCCAGCATACGGGGCATTTAATTCCTGCAGATTGAGAGATTAAATGCAGTTTAAGCTTTAGTTTTATACCCCCCCCCCCTCATCTAAAGATATCCAGTTAGAGTGATATTTAGGTTTTGCAGTGGTGTGAAAGGTTTGGTCTCACTAACTGCCGTAATCAGGTTGTAATACTCAGGAAAAAGTTCCATGAGTGTAAGAACATCCTGTTTGATCGTTGTTAAGGTGTAACAGGCATTGCTTCTCCTGACTGTCATTTTCGTCTTTCACATTTACTGTTTAACAGCACCGTCTGTGGCTGGTGGTGAAAGGAGCCGGCAGGTACACTCTGAGGTTACGGGGGGGGGGGGGGGTTTCGTTTGGCATTAAGGGATATGCAGAAACCCTGCTGGAGCCAGGGTGGGGGCAACCGTCTTGCAGGGAGGAGGCGCCAGAAAACAGGATCCGTTTCTCGTGTTTTTGCGTTTCCGGAAAACAACTGGTGGAGAAAAGCATGGCCGTCTGACAGTACGAGTGTCTAAACCGCCAGTCACATGACCCTGCAGAGTCTAGCGCCTACTGACGCATGCAAGACCAGAGAGGCCCCAGTGCCCCATGCTCCTACAGCCTACCCTTTGCCCACTGGCTTTTAGTTGCTTCAGATAATGTTCTCAGTCGCTCTATACACATGTCCTGCTTAAGTATAACAGAAACTGTCACTCCGCCTTCTGTTAAAACTGATTCAGAAGCAAACAGGAAGGGAGGAACCAAGAGGTGTCATGATGAGTAAATGTGAAGGAGATCAAAGAAGAAGAAGAAAAATATCTTGGTTATGTAGCCCTGCTGTTTTGGTGTTACATGTCTGAATGTTGTACATTGATAATTGTACTGTTTTGTAAAAGGGGGGGGTTTTCGTACTCTGGAGATTTTTTTTGGTGTCCATGCACATGCATGTGTCTTGATGCATGTCTGCATGCGTCTGTCTACAGTCATGTGCACATGCGAGCATCTTTGTGTGTGTGTGTGTTCAGCAGAGTCTGACCAGACTTGAGGCATAGGCTGTGCAGTTATTTCTCAATGCCATTTCACCACCTTTCAGTCTTACTGTTAGGAATGAAGACGACAATCAGACCAGAAGGAAGTCCCTGGAGACCAAGCTGGAGACCATACCAAACTGTGAACCTTGGTGAGTGCACACACGCACACACACATACTAGTGCACACACACATGCCAGACACTAACGCCGGTTCCCCCGCTCTCTCATAACGGGTCAGGAAGGTCTCCTTCAGCCCCCCTATTCTTTTACTTGTAGTCAACCAGAATCACAGGTATGCAGTTGCATGGTGTTTTTGTCATGTGGGTGTAACATGTTCCTGTGTGGTGAGTGAGGTTCCTGTTAGAGTATGTCTGTGTGGATGGGTATAGGTCAATGCTTTGTGGGGTCTTTAACGTTGTCATAGGGGTGGTAATGTTTGGGATCTGTCTGGTTTTTCGGTTGTTTGTCCTGGGGATTGAGGTTTATCCGTGGTCTTCCTGCATCTACAGCGCCAAACCAACGGTAGATGAGATGCGGCTGTGGGCGCACTCCTTCGACAAGATGATGAAGAACCCGGCTGGTCGAAACGTCTTCAGGGAATTCTTAAGGACTGAGTACAGTGAGGAGAACATGCTGTTCTGGATGGCCTGCGAGGACCTCAAGAAGGAGATACACAAAACCGACATTGAAGACAAGGCACGGATGATCTATGAGAATTACATCTCAATACTCTCACCCAAAGAGGTAAAAATGTCTTTCATCTGCATGTTTTCGTTTGACATACAGGTCCAGGAAAATCCATAAAACTTACATTAGCTCTGGAAATAGGATCTAGAATTTTATAACATTACTTGTCATAGACCAACAAAAGTATATAACATAATAAAAGTTAAAACCTCATATTTTTAAATTAACCCGTATATAGTTCTTGAAAAGAAATTTAAGCCATTTTATCTCTACCATACAAAGCAGGATCAGGCTGGATTCATTTTGTTCCAGTTGTTCTTCTATCGTGGTTGAGGGCCCCGGATCAAGGTGCTGAAATTCAAAAATGAAACTCAAAACAAGCAGAATCTTGGTCATGGTTGACGAAAGTACACCATGACTGTAGCAGTTGTATTTTTATGCGTGCATACACACAAACACACACACATTTCAAAACAGTTTCTATTGGGTTGAAGGCAAAGGTACACATCATATGCTTTGTACTTCCAAGGAGTTTTTGTATGTATAATAATATTGTACCGTGGGTGACATGGCTCCGCATAGCAGATCCTATTACCATATCCCAGCATGCACATAGCCCTGTTCGATTTTGGCGTTCTAAATATTTGGGCTGTGTCTTCAGTTTATGTTTACCTGTAAGTGTGTTACCTGTATGTGCCCCGATCTGTGCCAGTTACTCGCATGCTTCTGTGTTCGCTGTAAGTAGCTATCATGCGTGTACCTTACAGTCCAGCGTCAGACCTCGTGTGTCTCCATTACATGCAGTGAGAGTGTGGTTATTTGTGTGCAGTGTCTTTATGGCTACAATAAGAAGGCCATTTTGTTCGGAAACCATCTTTTTTATTTTTGTTTTTGCTTTGTTTTGCTAAACGCCACAATAGAATACTCCGCAAAATATATTTACATTTTACTGCTGAACTGGGGCACATTTCCCAAAAGCCCCCTTCAGCAACTTAGATTCAGCTGTGTGGATCTAAAGCTGTAAGTAGCTAACGTAATCAGCAACTATGCCTTTGGGAAATCTACCACCGTTGCATCATTTATGTACATTTTACAAATGTTTTTACTGCAAAGGTTAATATTTTAAGTAAAATATTTTTTTCCAGCAAATACAATCAATACTATTTTAAGCTATTTACCACGAGAAACGTAAGGTAAACAAAATGATTGCTTTATACTTGCCAAAAAATCTCATAATAATGAAAAACGCTAAAAGAACAACCTAGTTACCAACAGTTTGCATCTATTTATAAAGACACGTTTTTACAGTAGCAATCAAAATTAGAAAACAAGTGAAATTTTGTCATTTACAGAGTTACTGCTTACCCGAATTTGTAGTTATCCATGAATTTTCACCGCATTTTCTCTCTCAAATCACAAAATAAAGGGTTGCAGGTCCCCAGTCAGTATAAACAAAATCCAGACATGTGCTCTTTTTGTGGGCATTTTCATGTGTTTTCTTGACCCAATAACATCCCTGTGATTATCATATCGTTATCATATGAATATTTGCAAATAGCTGGGCGATCAGCGCTACTTCAGGACACTCGACTTTATTCTCTTTACAAAGCTCTAAAAATATATTTAGTTTCTACCTATGTATATTTCAACAGTAAGTTTCTGGGGACAGTTTTTAAATGTTTCTATGACAAAAACCTGTGGAGTTTGTTAAATGGTTTGGCAAAATTTTTGTTTTATACCACGGGTGGGATAGCCATCTCCAGAGGGCTAAAGACAGACTTGGGGAATGGGACGCGTTCATAACCTGAAGACTGCCGATACAGGGAATTAATGAGCATTGTTAAAATAATTTCATTAGATAAATTAGTCTGTACATGTTTATAATCCACTACACCAAACCTCTGGCTTAAACATTTTACGATCTCAGTCAGTTTTGACAAATTCAGTTTTATATTTGAAATGCCGGCACATAGGACCTTTTATTGGGCCAGTAATAGGCAGCCATCAACCACCAGTTTCAACCCAGAAGCGCATCACAATTGCTATGTACAAACTGGCAACCTGCACTGAGTATAGAGCATGAGATAAACTTTCGGTGTCAGCAAAACAACAGTCCACTGCTCCATTTGCGCAAGTGTGCAAGTTTGTGTTTGCTGTAGGAAAGATGCACGATATAACTCCTGTCACCTGTCAGAACTTTTGCGTAAATACCATTCTGTCTTGTAAAAAATGTTTCCATGGTAGTTTGCCAAATGTCAACAGCTTGACTTTATCCAGTAAAACTAAATGGAAAAAGTTTCCATTGACCACTTTTTAATGTTAAGTTGCTTTTGCACATAAAATCTCTTCTTTGGAAACCTACCTAATGATGTTTAGGTCAGGGAACCTTTAGTTTGTGCCTCTTAAGATAGTATATTGTTGATTTTGAGGTGTGCTTAGGACCGTTATCTTGTAGAAGCCGTCCTCTTTTCATCTTCATGTTCATTTGCAAACTTCTGATGCTGAATTTTGTAGTGAGGAGAAAGGAAATGCTTTCTTCTGATGACTCTTCCATAAAGGTAATAATTTGTGGAGGCATCGCTGCGTGTCACGGGAGACAAGGCAGCGATCGCGAGCAGAGCGGCGATCGTGCGGAAGGAGCAGGCAAGCAAGCGGGATACGGGGAAAACGGGCGTTTATTCTCAGGAACAGGACGGGAAACAGGCTTTGACTCTCACAAACATCAATGACGGACAAAGGACTCGGGTAAGACACGGACTGAAATACACAGGACTGAGCAAATGAACTAGATACAGCTGGGTACAATCGGGAGAAAACACGTGGGTAATCAGGGGGCGTGGCACACAGGAGGAGCGGACGAGCCGGGCATGACACTGCGCAGTAGAACAGTGCACCACCACCCCAGAGTCTGCTAAGTCTTCCTGAAGGTCTTTTGCAGTCAAACAGGGGTTTTGATGTGCCTTTCTAGCAATCCTATGAGCCCAGATCTCAACTTGATGTTGACCATTTCTGAAACTGCCATTTCTTAATCACATTACGAACTGAGGAAAGAGCTACCAGGGAACATTAGATACCAGGTTTCCTGGTATCATCTTGTAGCCTTCTTCTGCTTTGTGACATCAATCATTTTATTTAATTATTATGACTACTACGACTACTACTACTACTACTACTACTATTACTACTACTATTACTGTTACTATTACTATTACTATTATTGCTAGGCAGCTGCTCAGAGGAGCCAATGGTAGCTAATTGCTGGGACAAGGATTGAGGAGTCAGAGTATTTATAAAGCTTTGAAATTTGCAACACCTGGCCTTACTTAATGATGATTGTGAACAAGCCATAGATCATTACCAAGATCGTTAAGGCCTGATACCTCAAATCTCTGGAAGTGCCCAAAATTTCGCATGGAGCTCCTTTAGTTTTTTTCCAATTTAAAATTGTACAAAACAAAAATAATATACTAAACCTCCTTAAAATGTTGAAAATAATGTTTCTTTAATTCTATTCCTTTTGGAGATCAGTTAATCTTCTGCTCGCTTTAGAATTCACAAAAATATAACATTTGACCTAGCCATTGTAGGCGAACAAAAAATTAGTCAGTAATGCCCTGTTTATTGCAGTCTACATTGATATGGTTCTTAATGGTTTCAGGTCTGGAACAGAGCTGAAACATTCATGGCTTTTCATGGTTCAATGTGCAATAATATGTCTATTGAAAAAGACACCCAAAGAGCAGAACCTTATGGTACCTTCTGGAATGACACAATAGTCAAGAAGGCAAGATTTCCAGCAATAACAAATGCAAATGAATTATGTTTCTTTTTCGTTTCTCCAGGCATTTGAATAAGTAATTCCAGCAATACCGGGTTTGATTCTAGCCGTTAGGCTCTGCATTTATGGTGGTTTGCATTTTTCTCGGTTAAGTCCTTATGCTCAGGATGAATGCAGTTCTCAAATTGCTCCCAGCAGCTATAATTCTTGCCTCTTATTCAGCTTGGAGTAATGGAGAATCAGCTGCTCTTGAATAGCAAAGTATCTGCTTCTGGAAAAAGCTCTGGCCTGTTTCATCCTGGGAGGAAAGAGTGACTGCAGTTGTGTTTATGACATCACAGTAAACCCACGATTGTGCCTTCACTGTCCCCTGCCCTGTCACATCACTGCCTCTTCGACTCCCACGTACCTGGAAAATTTTAAGTTGGCCGCAGTACTTACACATACTGCATTATTTTACACCAAACATCTTAAAAAGGAGTAATGCACATCCCTTTGGATAAATGCACTGTGCTCCGAGCTGACATTACAAACTCCGGAGCTGAATTTCCCTAAAAGGCCCACTTCACAATATCAGTTCCTCAAAAACAAAAGTCTGCACATTCTGCAGATTATGTAGTTGTTGCCCTGTGTAACCAGCCGTCTCTTGGTCTCTCCCACGTTCATTACCAGCAGCTGTACTGGCAAAATCACGACCGCCTCTAACACTGCACACAGTGCTGCCACGTCGTGTGCATTTCTATCCTGGCGTGCCATTGTGTGTACAGTATCCGCTGAAGAGGAAGGCATACTTTCCCTGGGTTAGTCCGCTGGGGATTCACGCTGTCAGGCTCTGTCGAGGGCAGGGGATTCCTTGATAGCGGCCCAGAAACAATAGCCTGGCGTCTGATAAATGAAGACAAATCACAGCCCTGCCAAAGTCAGACCTACAATTAGTCAGCCTTCTGAAGATCAGACTCCCCCCAACCCCCCAACTGAGCCTTTGTTACTGTGAAAAATTGAGTTGAAGATTAAAAATATAAGTTCTATTTAAAGTTCTAGACTTGAAAGCTCTGTGTTCGCCGGTGTTTCTTGGAGCCTGTCAGTGTAAGTCGGCGATCTCTCTTGACAAAGCAAGTAACTTATTTTTATGTTTTTTTTTTTTTTCCTTTTCATAGGGGTCTGAGATAAGTCCTTTATTTAGACTGCGCCCAAAGGGATGTCTGTCAGGTTTCCTTACTCCTCCAGCTCTCAGCTGGAAAGTTCACAGCTTGGAGACTCTCTGAGTCTCTGTTTATCCCGCTTTCAACTAAAAGCCCTTAGAGCAGCTCCGTAGCAAAGGCTGGGTACAGGAAACTATAAATTTCAGCACGTCCCACAACCAAACCGGCTATAAATAGTCAGAACACTGCTTTAACTTGCCAGGAGATGGAGGGTTCATCAAGTTCAGTATTCCTCACATGTCTAAACAGCATCCATCATTTTCATAAGCGGTGCTGTTTGGCTGTCGGTTCTGCCTCCTTTATCTAATGAAGAGTCACTTTGTAACAACACAGTTTTTTTTTCCACCCATCTCTTTTTTTTGGGGGGGGGGGTGAACAATGTGCTGAGTATGGATTCTGAAATCTGAGATGAACTAAATGGAGATGACTAGGATGTTGTATATTGGGCGTTATAGGAAAGCAATCAGATTCCGCTTTGTATATTTATTTTATTTTGCAGTATGTAAGAAGTTACCCTTTTAATTTCTTTATTTGTTGTATATTGGATAAAACCATAATTGTACAGTTCGGCTTTTGTTTCAACTCTTAAGATGACAAGCACTAGTGCTACACGGTGGTAGTTTGATATATATATAGATTGGCACTTGCCAGGAGAACGGTACTTGCCTGACTGCATTGTGCCAAGTGCAAAGTTTGGTGGAGGGGTGATTATGATGTGGGGTTGTCTTTAAGGGGTTTGGATTGGTCCCTTAGTTCCAGTGAAAATGGCATTCAAAGCCATTTTGGACAATTCCATGCTCCCAACCTTGTGGGGACAGTTTGACGATGGTCCCTTCCTTTTCCAACATGACTGCACACCAGTGCACAAAGCAAGGTCCATAAGGACATGCATGAGTGAGCCTGGTGTGGAGTAACTTGAACTGGCCTGCACAGAACCCCAGTTCAACCCAATACACCTTTGGGATAAATTAGAGTGGAGACTGTGAGCCAGGCCTTCTTGTACAACATCAGTGCCTGACCTCACAAATGCTCTCCTGGAAGAATGGTCAAAAATTCCCATTAACACACTCCTAAACCTTGTGGACAGTCTTCCTAGAAAAGTTGGAGCTGTTATAGCTGTAAAGGGTGGGCCAACTCCATATTAAAGCCTATGTATTAAGAATGGGATGTCAATAAAGTTCATGTGTGTGTAAAGGAAGGGGTCCTGATACTTTGGGGACAATAGTGTATATACACGGGTGGACAAAAGGGGGGCGGCATAGTGGTGCAGTGGTTAGCACTGTTGCCTCACACCTCTGGGACCCAGGTTCGAGTCTCCGCCTGGGTTACATGTGTGTGGAGTTTGCATGTTCTTCCCATGTCGTCGTGGGGATTCCTCCGGGTACTCCGGTTTCCCCCCACAGTCCAAAAACATGCTGAGGCTAATTGGAGTTGCTAAATTGCCCATAGATGTGCATGTGAGAGTGAATGGTGTGTGAGTGTGCCCTGCGATGGGCTGGCCCCCCATCCTTGGTTGCTCCCTGCCTCGTGCCCATTGCTTCCAGGATAGGCTCCGGACCCCCCACGACCCAATAGGATAAGCGGTTTGGAAAATGGATGGATGGATGGATAATTACAGATGGTTCATGTTTAGTCTGTCACCCTTTCGCCGTTCATATTTCCCAAAATGCTGCCACACAAAAGATTTAAATGTGTCTGCGGCATCTTACATGCTTACAGCAGCTGATTTGCAGTGAGACCACTTTTCACTTCGAGAAGAAATCTTGTCATGGAATATCGTGAGATCTCGTCACATGAGATCTTGTTACACCACTAGTTATCTATAATCTTCTTTCTGAGCTCCTCAGACAGCTCTCTCTACTGGTGTACGGTGCACAGCACACACTAGGTAGGGTAGCGCTGCTGGACATTCGGTCAACCCAAAATTAATTTTTGCTTTTATTTGTTTTTGTTAAATTATTATTATTTTTTTATTTTGGTTATACTGTATGTGCGCGTGGTCATAAATCACATAGGTCGTAAGTCGGGGACATTTCTCTGTAATCTTTTCCACAAACTCATACGTAAGTAAGATTTTATGTAAGTCAGATTTACCTTCCCATACTGTACCACTGAAGACACTTTATGGTAAAAATCACACAAACAAAACATGTACTATCTATGCATACTTCAGAACACATATGAAATAAATGAATAGATAAAGGTCTGTGTGGCTTAGATATTTTTTGCATAAGTCCAAATGTATTGACTTTGGTTTTACTTAAATTTACTGACTGTAAATAGAAGTAAAAGAAATTTTGAAACAGGTTTCCCACATGCTGTCTGGAAATAGAACATTCGTATGACATCTTTCATAAGTTAATGTGGCGCAAAGCAAAGAAGTATTTACTATAAATTTTTATGGGGAAAAAATTTTGAGCATTCCCAGACCCGAAAATTTACCTACCAAATCATATCAAATAACACATAAAACCCCAAATAACAATAATATATAGTAAAAGCAGGAATACATACACAGCTCATATAAAGTCAAAATTATGTATGAATAGATACAATACAATACAGATACAATAATAGATTAATAATAGAGATACTTTCTGAGAATACATATGCAGCTGGCAGCGCAGCAGTTTTGTGTGCACTAGCATCACCACAAACACATAAGTACTGCATTGTGCTGTGTGACATTACCGTGGTCGGAGACCATGGGAACTTTTCAGCCTCATCTTAATCTTATGGGACCACCGTTGTATCTGCTGTCTGTCACTGGCTGAAACGTCGTTATGCGACGCTTGACTGAATATCTATAACTGGCTCACTGATAAACAAATGCTAAATGCTATTTGTGCCCTTGAGAGGTAAAGTGGGCTATCCCACAAAAACAAAGTTTTGAGAAAATGAGCTCCAAAGTTGAAATTTTTTCAAAAAAATCTGTGTGCCTATACTCTACAATTGATATATATCATAGGTAGCACAGAGGTATGACTTGGATAATAACAACTTATCCAGTTGGAAATATTCAATAAAAAGGGGGTAGGGGTCAAAAATGTGGGATAGCCCACTTTACCTCTCAAGGGCACATTTTCACTTTTCTTTTTTTCATAATAATGAAAAACCGGTTAGCGAAAATGTGCTAATGTAGGTCTTTCGTGAAAAGCGAAGTGGCGTAAAGTGAACATTCGGGAAACAGAAAATCCCTGTCTATCTTCAGTATATATGATCGCATATTTCTTACTTAATATAAACTAGCAAAACAGTCCCATGATTTCTTGTGATGTCCATTCATATCTCATACTGTAAAGTCTGTGCTATAATATTTACATATGCTTCATTAATCTAAATTAACACATACACAAAAAATGTTTTTATAATGTTTGTGTTTACATTGAAATGTGAATGGCGGGAACATAATCGATTAGAATAAGCATACTTTAATAAGTAAATAATCCATAAATCAGGCCAGACCTCTTCTTCCAAAATGGAGAAAGCAATATGAAATATAATTTGGAATCTTAACCTCCAACTCTTTCTCATTCCCTCATATGCCAGGTGAGTCTCGACTCCAGGGTGAGGGAGGTCATCAACAAGAAGATGCAGGAGCCCACTCCCTTCACGTTTGAGGACGCTCAGCTTCAGATCTACACTCTCATGCACAGAGACTCCTACCCCAGGTTCCTCAGCTCCCCTATATACAAATCCCTGCTGCAGGAGGCATCTCGCCCACCTTCTGAGTCATAGGTCCACCACTCTCACCTCCCCTTCTCTCACTGTCTCGATTCCCTTTTGCACAACCACTAAAAGAAATTCCTCCAGTAGGGGATTCTCCTTATTATTAGTAGTATTACTATCGTTATTATTGAACCTTTGCCACCCCCCCACACTTTAGAAAATGCCCTGTTATTGGTGGGATTTACCAAACCTAAACAGACTTTAACTGGAAGACACAGGGTCATTAACAGAAGACATTTTTGTTTTCTCATTCCACTGCAGTTACAGCTACTACATCTACTACTGATTTATACATTTTTTGTACATTTTATTTTATTATTATTTTATTAGTAGTATTTTTTGAATATATATTGGTATTTACGTGTTGGTCCCCCCGATGCTCTGCAATAAGGCACTGGAGTATATGTTGGAGTGTTTCAGAGCATGACCACTGGACTGGGATTCTGTTGTGATCTGTTTAATCTGACCTTTCCACTGTCAATCTGCTGGGATGAATTGGGCAGATTTAGCTGTAGTGGGGGCTGGGAGATGTGTGGTCAAGAACTTCAAGGTGCACAAAAAAGAGGCCAGGAATGGTTTGTAGGTTTGCAAACCCAGTGATTGTACTCAAGCAGCCTAAGGAAAAGTCTGAATAATGAAAGAAGAAAAGAATATCACTGTTTCCTCTAGAATGTCAAGTAAGTATGTTTCTGAGAAGTATTGTTGATGTTATTTATTTTCTTTACTGCACAAATTCATTTCCTTTGTTTCTTTTAATTGGTACTGATGACAGTGTTACTAAGCTGTGTGTCAGACGCACACATACTTTACCGGGAGCCGTTTTGTTAAATATAGACACAGTTCCTCAGAGTTCACCGGTAGAGATTACGTGACCCCTGCAACTTGCGTTTCAGCTGCTGGTCACTGTCATACATGATTTTACATACTTATTTACCCACCACACTGGGTGCCCCCCCCCCCCCCCATGTGACTCTCTGTGTGTTTAAGGTCGACCCCTTTAGCACAAACACAAGGGGATACACCCTTCGCACTCTTAATAGGGATCACAGCCATGCCTATGGGTACTGGTCAACAGGCTCATTTTTAAACATACAACCATACAATAATACTGCAGTATTGCTCGTAATAATAGCAATTCTTCATACAGCACTTTCTGTTAAAATTCGGGCCTGCTGGCTGTTCAGGCTAGTCTGCCGGAGAGCACTCGTATGTTGAGGCCCTCCCCTCAGAATTATCCATTGGTCTAGTCAGCCCTGTCCATCACAATGTCAGTATTGTGCCTGGGTATGGCGTCCCCAGCAGGAAGAAACTCATCAATAGCAAATTCAATAATCAATCGTCGATTACCTCCAGACAGAAATTGTCAGGGCATGCTTATCAGTCTACTGTGGAGCTGAAACTGCAAAACAAGCATTGCTGGATCGCCAAATAGTTTCAGCACACTTTAGGATTCTGCTGTAATCTTAGTTTTTTATTTGTGTGTTTTTTACACTGAGCATAATGTGTTTCTGCATTGACCGTCATTCTGCTACTGTCGAAGCGTGACATTTCATGTTCCCTCTGAGCCACCATCCTGACTTTTAATCCACGTGTTACATGTTTCCAGTAAATAGTAGCCATTTTATTCTTTTAGGGGTTGGTTAGAAAAAATCAGAATTAATTTTTGTGCATTAGCAAACTACGGTTTCATGCAGTCGCTGCTTATTGACAAAAAAAATGTATAATATTGGCACAAACAAAACAAAGAAAAAAGCAAAAATCCTTTATTGACTAAATCTGCCGTTCTTTCCACTTCTGGTTTGTCCAAATGGACATGATGATGAAAGTGGTAGTTCCCAGTGACACAGAAGCTATCTGTCGTAGTTTAGTGCTGACACTGTGAGCCTCTGGGTCTCAGCCCTTATGAAAAATTAGCTATGTTCATTAGATATATTAGATATGTAAAAAAATATGGTTCTTACATTACAAATATATCTATTATTGCCATTTTTATACATGGTATCATATATGTAAGAACATATATGTTGTAAAATGTATAAAAATGTATGATTTTTAACAATGTATGCTGCATTTTTTGCATTTTTGAAAGTGGCAATAATGTGTATATTTAAAATATATTGTATTACAATGATTTTGACATCCTGGAAAAAAAAACATTCTTATATAAATGTTTATGAAGATAAATAAATCTGTATTATATTCCTTATTGAATTTCTTTACCTATGTCAGTTTTCTATAAGGGACCAGCCATGGTAGCCATGAGAATAGAGTCCCTTATATTCTTCAGTGTATGAGGCACCCAGCATTCTTGTTGAGGGACGCTGGGCCACATGATGTGAGTGACGTGGGAAAGCTGTTTTAGATACGCAGCTAGTTGATGCGTCGTGTTCACATCACCTCTCCAAAGTAGCGCCCCCTTCTGGACACTGGACCTGTGTATGCACAGACACACAGACGGCATGTGGCATCCAAGTGAGGCACTTTGTATCCAGGACAGAGCATAGGCAACAAAACAAAGGGTCACGGCACCGTTCGAATGGGCATTAAAACGAGCTTAAGAAAGTATGATACTGTGACCTTTCGCAACGATTCGTACTTCCCATTCTTACTGTTCAATTTACAATTGACATAACACATAAAATGCACTTGTCACTGAACATCCAACTGTATATCGAACATAAAAATGACTAAATGAATTAAGTCAAAGTAACTCTTTCATTAACTTCACATTTTGAATTATTGCTGCTACCGTAGCTTTTTCATTTCCAGATTAACACACTAGAAAGGCAATAAGGCTTCCTATGTTTTTGGGTTGGTTTAATTAAAAACTGATCTGTAATCCTCTCCAAATTAAGGTGTAAAGGGTTGTGTCTGAAATCAAATGAGCCACCATTGGGAGCAGCGGTAGATCCATTAGCATAGCGACTCATTTTCACTGCCTGGTTTCATATGATGTGCATCTATGCTGTTCATTTGCTCCACACTCAGTGCCATGGATAGTCGCAGATCAGACTGCAGCAAAGGAAAGTCTGCTTACTGTTTACAGTTCAGGATTTTAAATTGCAATCTTCCTTTCTAGCAACAGTAAAACATGTATAGTTAGTATATTGCATAAAGCTATAGGCATATAGAATTTATTTACATATATATATTCTTAAACCCATAGTTATCCTGGGCACGGTCCCAGGTACATATTTTTTCATATATTTTATATAAACAGATCTATAGTTCATATGATGTTACATTTAACACAATCATAATAAGATGTTTATTTAAATGCATTTTACAAGAAAGGAGTATTGCAGTTTTTAATGCTGTTATTTTATAGAGTGAAAAGTGCTTGGATGTATAATTGTTTTTCTGCCGAGAAGATTTAATAATTGTGCATGATGTTATTTTTAGATATATGTATGTCTATATGAAAATATATATAAATATATATAAACATATATTTAGTAAAGCCTTGGTTATCCAGTGCAATGAAATGGTCTGGCCTGGTTAAGCGGATGTGCAATGTTTCAGTCTGCCGACTTCTGTGGCAAGAGTCCAGGTGGGGGTTGGGGTCCCGGCACAGGCGGGAGCAGACCTGCATCCACCTGACAGCTTGCCAGGACAGCAGCTAGCTCCCGGACTGCAACCATCTGTACAGCTGTGTGCTGCTCCACAGCACCCCCTGCTGCACACCCGCAGGCACACCTGCGCTGCACAGGAGGTCAGACACAAGAAGCCCGTCATACATGGGAGGAACGAGGGAGAGCCGTGGATAGAGCTCTCTGGAGCCTGCGTCATAAATCACTGTGCTGGTGGTTTCTCCACTATACTTAGTATCTTATCCTCCGTTTTTATTCATTTTTCACTAAGAAAAAAACCTGTGTGCCTGCTAATGTCAGAGTGGCAAGGGAAGGTTTCAGCACATTGTGATTTGACCATGAGGGAGTAGTAGGAGCTTCGGCGAGGCAACGGGGATCTTCGGTCATTTCTGTATTGCCGTATTGTCGTGTCAGATGAAAACCTGGGTCCCGGCTCTGCACACTCTGCGGCCATGCGAATAAGTGAACGTGCACTTCACACCGACGGCCATTGTCACACTTCTCACGTGGCTGTATTTACCCTAACCCTACCCCCATGTGAGTTCCCCTCCGTCCAAACGCCAGGCAGGCAGAGAGGAAAACTCACAATGTGGAGGCCTGCTCATGTTTACACATACCTGTGCCCTGAGCTGGAAGTGTCAGACAGCATTCTGTGCCAGGTGAAGGGAGTGTGTGTGCGTGTATGTGCGTGTATGAGGAACTGTACTCCCATGCACACATCTGTAATATGCGATACATACTTTCATACTTTTTTTGTCTTTCTCTGTTCTTGGTAATATTGATGATATTAAAAATGAGAGTACAGGTAAATGTACCACCAGAGGCTCCTTTACAAAGGTTCACTGTACAACTGTTTTCCACTCAGTTTCTTTTAGACAAAGTGCAGTACAAGTGAGCGGCAGAGTTTCTGTAAACTGATCCATCCCATTATTTGCATTTCCTTTGGGCTTCTCCACTACCTGTTACAGCCACGACAGCACAGTGCTATGAAAAGCCTTGGCTATGGGTCATTACAGTGTCATTTATTCATGTTCAGCCAACATCATTGGTGCTATTTGCCCTGTCTCACAAACATGGGCCTCGAGTAGAGTCTCCACAATGTCAACTCCTGCTGGTCCTACCTGATCCTGTCCTTCAAATGTTCATATATATATATATACATACTGATAATAATAAAGGAGTTTGTGTTATCATTCAACTATTCGGCGTGGAGATGTTTCTTGTGTCTGAGAAGGAGTAAATGTACTGCAAAATTGTCATAGATTTTGAAGCAGGTTTTCCTTGATTTATATCTCTGTCCATCACCCACAAAGTGCCAGAGACAAGGCAGCTCAAACCCTTATTTTCAAATATGCCACCGGCATTGATTTTATAATGCCAGGTGGCCCAATTGACAGGATTGAAATTATAGACCTAATTTCATGCCATGCTTCAGATCCTGCCACAAAATTTCTCTTTTCTTTCCTGTAAGTGTATTTGTTCTGTAGTGGAAGAGCCAGTCCTTTTCTCTGGTTGTACTTTTCTGTGAAGTACATTTAAAAATACCCCAGGTTGTAAAAGACCATTGGCCATTGGCCGACCATTTCAGATGATGCAAAAAGATCAGAGGGGAAGCATGATCTTTTGTTGCATATTTCAGTGTAACACTGTAATTGTTAAAACTAGCAATAGTGAAATTTGAGCTAAAATGTGTATCACATTTGCCTGTTATGTATCATTAAGACGTAGCTTAGTTTGTAAACATAAGAACATAAGAAAATTTACAAACAAGAGGAGGGCATTCAGCCCATCAAGCTCGTTTGGGGAGAATTCATCCAATAGCTCCAAGTTGTTAAAATCTTAACTAGCTCTGATTTAAAGGAACCCAGGGTTTTAGCTTGTATTACACTATCAGGAAGACTATTCCATACTCTACACACTGTGTAATGAAGTGCTTCCTCAAATCCAGTATAAAATGTCACTTGTGTCCTCTACAGTAAATACCCATGCAAAACAATCATTAAATTCTAGCTATATCATTTTCAATTATAAGACCCTTACTGTCCTGCAGATGCTGATTTCAGCTTTCTGAGCTCTTCTGTTAAAATATTGGGAGAAACCTTTAATGTTATTCTTAGCCTTCAATGCTATCTTACTTTTGACATTCCTATTAGTGAACCGAAATGGTTGCCTTGTGAGGATCAGATAGTGATTAAGCCCCACTGACAGGAGAGGGCAGGTAGAGATACAGTATTAACCACACTAACATTAAGGACGGATAGTGATATTTACCTCATTCCCATTGGAGGGGGGGGGGGGGGATAGTGATAGCAGTTACAATAGATTCATCTTCCAAGTATAAATTGGTATGAAGACCTGTCCATCTGTCCATCCATCCATCCATTTTCCGTACCGCTTATTCAAAGCATTGTCACAATGACCCTGGAGTCAATCCCACCAGACACCAGGGTATAAGGCAGGGAACGCCCAGTGTGGGGGGCTAGTTTATGGCATTTTTGGTCTTCATTTTAAATAAAAGCCATTTTCAATTACAGTTTTCCAACATTTTATGTTAAACAGTGTGACCTTCTTTACTTCAAGGGTAATTCTAAAGTGAGGTGTTTGTACGTTCAGACACGTAATTGTCACACTCACACTGTGGAAACATGTAAAGCAGTGATATATGGTGTATTTCATCATTCAGAGACTGTAACATGTAGCACTGTTGTCTCATTCTTTCTGTTACAGGATCATATCACACCTCTGTTCTGTATGTATGGAGCTTGCATGGTTACTCCTTGCTGGGCTAATCAGCATCTCTAAGGTGCCTGTAGTGTGTGTGCGTGTTAAATCATGGCATCCTTGTGCCCCATGCTACCTGAGATTATCCTCACCAATTAGGGCCAAGCGTTTTAACAGCTCGAAGATAGACGGTACCATTTAATTAAACCCATGTGATGAATGGATGGTTGTTTGAACCTGCAGAGACACCAGGAGGAAAAGTTCTTGAGTGGCTTTAGACTCTAGCAGTGCTTCTGAAAAGGGATTCAGAGCTAATGAAATCATTAAGAAGGTTTCATGAAAGGTCCTTGAGTTCCAAAGTGCTACTGGTTTGTACTACATTCAATGAGGTTTCTGTTGAGAATAGGAGTTG
Organism: Brienomyrus brachyistius; assembly: GCF_023856365.1. Taxonomy (NCBI): domain Eukaryota; kingdom Metazoa; phylum Chordata; class Actinopteri; order Osteoglossiformes; family Mormyridae; genus Brienomyrus; species Brienomyrus brachyistius. The sequence goes on along the minus strand of NC_064538.1, from coordinate 8,985,884 downwards.
GTATCAGGTAATTGTTTGTTGTTTTTTCACCCTCCTTAGTTTAATTCATACGAGGCCTCAGAGTATCAGAACTTTGAATTCATGCATCCCATTTTGTTAATGTTCTTTCACACATCGGTTTTAATCAAACTGGGCTTTAGAAAGCCACAAACTCTCCACCTGTACCAGAAAAATTACTCAACAATATTACCATGCACCATGATTGAAGACCTTGAGCATTTTGGAGAAATGTTACAGTTTTCCATCAAACAAGAGATACTAAATAGAGTACATACAGTATTTTAATTTCCAATGAATCACTGATGCTTAGAAAATAGTCCCTGCCATCCGCTAGGAATGGGAAACACACAGTTATCCACATGTAAGAAAGGGGGGGGGAAATTGTACTCAGTGCAGCTCCCTATAGCAAGAAATGTGAATGTATGTCATAATTTCTGCAGGAATCTCCCGCCCCTTATTATTTGCAGACAGTTGGTCAGAAATCGGCCTGCATTAGATAAACAGCTTGGAGACGGGTGTCACCAATGACTTACAATAAGGAATTATTCAGAGTCAAACTATTTACTCTTGAAATGCATACGGCAGTGAATCTTTGCTAAGGTTACATCGGCACCCAAGAGCAGTAGAGAAAGCAGTAGGTTCACCAAGAGCCTTTCATCTATTCAAGCAGGTTCTGTCATTCTTTGAAATGCTGGCTAAATAAAAGCAACCCTTTCAGTTTCACATTTGAAATTAAAGAACAGCCAGTTATCCATCTGCTGTCTGCACCTATTGGAAATATGGATGTTTTACCAGAACATAAATGAATCCTATTTGTCGTTATTTACCATATCTGAGCCCCAGAGAGGTACATCTCAGGTGCACCCATCTTAGTAATGACAATGATCCATCTTCCTGCTGGAGCGGTCTATTTTTTTTTTAAAGCAGATATTCATGGCTGTTTAAGAAATATAACAGCACACTAATGCTGTTTACGTAATGCCAGCCCTGTTGAGACTTCAGCTTTGGTCGCTCAGTGACAAACAAAAACCAAGGATAACAGAGGCATTTACAGAAAATATTCACACCAACATTCTGTAAAAAAAAAAAAAATCATTTGTTGGGAAGGGGCAGTTTTTTGGATTGGGACTCAGATGGTCGTCAGTTCAAATCCCTGGGTCGGCAGAGGGATCCCTCCACTGGGCCCTTAACCCTAATTGCTCCAGGGACCGGCTGACCCTACTGTATCCTCTACACCAGTTCTAATGAGGTGGCCTCCTGGGTAGCTTTCCTGTCCTACAGGAGGCCCCACATGTATGCTGAACACTCATTGGCTGCTTTCCCTTCACTCTCTAGTAAAGCTCCTCCTGTTTAGGTCAGGTGGTCAGGTCATGTGATGCAACGCTATCACTCCCCTTTGTAGGCAGCTTGGTGTGTCCAAACTTTTGACTGGTACTATACACACGGTATTAGATATTACACTACAGTATATAGGTGCTCTAAGAATGACACACTACGGGTAAAAATGTATACATATGAGCCAATAAAGAAAAAACAGACCGTGAGGAGTAATTTAGTTTCATGTTGGTCATTTTAACCAATGTTTACCAATGAAAACACCACAAGTGCAACAAATCATTTCACCTACAGACATGTAACTTGCACAGAATTATCTTCTTTAATGTTCTGATGCGTATCAAAAGTTCACTACATACATCACATAATAATGTGGCTGACACTAGCCAATTCAGTCGCACGGAAAATGAGTAATAAATTATAAAAACCTTGATAGCCAATACAATTTCAAATATTCATTAAACTAAACTTCACATCAAAGAGCTTTCAGACGTGGGGCAGTGGATCCATGAGTGGATTAATCTCATCTACCTTATGAGAGTCAGAAAACTCACATGCATTTTCAGACTGTGGGAAGGAAAATCACTCCAGAGAGACATAACTGTGCAGGGGGAGGAGCCAGCATCACAACGTCAGAGATGGGAGACCGCAGTACTACCCACATCACCACATCAGCCTGGAGTAAACCCAAGTGACAGACACAAAAGCATTCACTTGGGTATCTTTGCGCATTTTTAAAACATATTAAAATAATTTGCAGTTTCTTGCAGCTATTCAGCTTCATTGGTCTAATCCTAATGACTAAAAAGTCACAAAGGAAACGATTTAAGTGATTCAATATAGAGGTCAAGTCCCATTGGCATTAGTTAATGATTTTAACATAGACAGATCCCAAGCATAGATACCTGTAATTATAATAGAAGTATATAACTTGAAGTATTTCAAAATCCACTAAAAGCTCGATTCCTGCCTTTAAAGCAAACACACGAAGGTTATTAAACATGAGAATCACCTTGGGAGCTTATTCTAAATGACAAACAATATTACTACATATTTTGCATTCGGCAAGTTCTTAAGGGTCCTAAATTCCTCTTATCTAACAATGATTCCCCTTTTTGCAAAGTATATGCCCAGACATACATGATACCCCCACCCACATTGCTTAACAGAGGACTGCAGTTTCAGCAGTTGTACTGGAGCAATGCTGTGCATCCTGACAAGGACAGTGAAATGTAAATCTTCACTTACCCATAAATCTTTCCATCCCAACATACAACTGCACTTATGTCGCAATTGCTTGTTATAACCTTAGTTTACCTGCTGGTCTATTCATTGATATACCGGATGCCTGGAAGAACTCATTACAGAAGCCAGAAATCAGTCAGATACAATTTCAAAACAACTCGCCTTCTCCCAGAATTTACTTTATTAAAAAAAAATAATAATCATGTTCACCCTCCTCTTAATTATCCACCAATGTTTGGTTCTGTGTGAACACATCACTTCAGCTATTCACTTCACATATGAACTGGCATTTGCATTCTAGGCGTTTCATGATTTCATGACACTGGCCATAGGTCCAGCATTAGCAGTTGTTTCATTTTTAATGCAAACTGATTAACAACAATCAGTTGGGGCCTTATTTCATTAACAACTGGTACCAAAGCAGACGCTCCTCACAAGCCATCTAGTGGCAGAAAAGCATTCCTACATTTCATTTGCAACCAGACCAGACCCGACCCGTATATTAGAGGTCAAAGTAAAGCATTAAACTATCATTTTGAAATCAACCTAAATCTGATATATCACACCATTTTCATGATAAAGAAGAAATAAAAATCATGCTACGAGGAAATTTATAAAGATGCATGACACCACTTCCATTTTATTGTAGACGAACTCGGCAAACTGGAAATGTGTTGTTTACTCAAGGAGGGAGGGGCCACAATAAACACATTTTAACACAACACTTTGTTAAACATCAGATCATGTTGAACCATGTACAATGTCAGTCATACAAAAAGGCACAACTTGTTTAAGGCAGCAAAATAAGATTACATGGACCTAATCAGAAGCAAAAACATCAACCAAAACTGCTCAACATGTCATGGCCTTAAGGGGAGAAAAAAAGAAAGAAAAAGACACACACACACACACACACACGCACACACACACACACCTAATCGCAGCTTAGATGCAGTATTAAACTCTAGCATTAAATTTAGTTTATAAAAAATTGTGATGGAAAAAAAAAAAAATTCTGCATATATAACAAAGCAACTTTCCTTTATCCATTCTGCTGGCTCTTGGAACAAAAGCATCGTGACTCAGCAGAACTAAGGAGAGAGGAAGAGAGAAGTTTCAACCTTTATGGCAAAAGTCATGCTGCATACATCTTTACGTAAATTAACCCAGAACGCACTTGTGCTTACTTTTATGGCGTTTAAAAAAAATGAGTGTTGAAACCCCCCCACAGTGGGGCGGAGCAGACAAAGCCTAGTTAATGGAACAACCAATAAAGGTTTTGGCAGTTTTACTATACCAGCATTATATCCCTGATGACATACTAATGATCACATAGGTTAAAAGAGCCTTTTACACAAATAAGTACCCTGATGCCTCCGAGCGACTTACCTTCCATCTGTTCCCACACTGGTTACACAACACAAACGTGGTCATGGGTTCGTCTGCACTTCGTGTCTGGACCTGTAAGCACATTATTGCATGCAATGCTCATGACCTACAGGCAGAAACTACAGAACTTCCAACTTTACTTTAAAGGGGAGCTGAATAACTAAGGGTGCTTTTCCAGTGGCAGACAGGAAGCAGGCTGTACATCTGGCCCATACCACAAGGAGGCGCTAGTTACAGCGAAGTTCCAGCTCACTTTGATTTTCCCCTGCAGAAGGGTCGACGTTGTAAAAGCAACAGGGACGTAAAACCAGACAGATGCTTATTTAGTACTCACACACTGTGCACGATCCACTACGTGCTAATTTCCACTAGCACATCTGTGAGAATCGGCGTTATGTTAGCATCAAATGCTAGCAGAATTAGCATTCGCTTACCTAAATTTGCACTACAAATACATTCCATCCAGCCATTCTAAAGTACTTCTATAAGCAGGAGGTGGGACGTTTTCAGAATTATCGGGGATGCATCAATACATCACAACGTGCGATACTACTAATAATGAATAATACAGTATATAGAATATTTCTTTTTTCCTTCAGGCAATCCATCCATATCGACCAATCAGATGGTGCGGACACAACCAGCTCGGTTTAGTAAACAGCCAATACAGCACAGGTACAGCTCACACAATATCCAATAGAAAACTGCCTCTTTGTGGAATGGCTCGTGTACTGCTCGGTTCATGGTGGAACATATAGACATCCATGAGGAGGATCAGTCCCTCACTGCACATACCAATAATGAAAAGCAATGATTTATTAAACTGTATACCTGTGTATAGGTACAGTTCTTCCCTTTGCATTTCCCGCAGACGAACATGTCCGTCTCAGTGCCTCCTACTTTGGACAGCTGGTGCTCCCGGATCGACTCCTTGGTCAGCGCCTTCCTGATCTCCTTCAGCTCTGCACTCGCCATTTCCTATACGCATGTGTCCATAGCTTGATATCACACTCCTCACGCAGCCTACGGCATGGCATACTCCACACAGCCTTCCAAATGGTAAAACGTTAATCTGATAAATTTGACTACTGACACAGGACACCGAAAGCAAGTCAATGTATTTATACATATATGCAAAATTTATACACTTATAACCCTGTACTGATACTCTTCAATCAAACACCACAAAGAAATAATAGATACTGCTGAACAATGCCAGCACACTGTCAATCGTAAGGTTGGCTGCACACAAACCTCGGCAGTCATAGTGGCAATGCGCTCTGGAGAGATGTTCCCACAGAGTACGTTGCGACGTAGATCTGGGTTCTTCTGGTCCTTCAGGTTGGAGATCCGGCTCCGTAGCCTGGCCTTGTACTTCATGTCTGTAGATTTGAAGTCCTGGTAGATGCGTGCATCCAGGAAGCTGTTAAGGATGACAGCTACTGACCTTTGATTCACTATATCATCTGTTCTGCATGTGCATGATCTCCTACCCTCAGGATTGTCCCAAAGGCACAGCTGATGTGCATCTAAGAACTGGATTAACCATCTGCATCCTTAAGCAATCGAGGGAGCAAAATCCACATTTAAACAGACTCTGCTCATTGTGGAAACTTCTTGAAGTAAAGAATTAGTGTCCAAACCCAGAAAGTATCTACCTAAAACCACACTCCTCAAGTCAATTGGATGTTCAAAAACTTAAGGTTAAGAAATTGTAAACTGCAGGGATTTAAACTGCATTGTAATGGGACAAAAAATGATTACGAAAAAGCAAAAGGATATATTCTTCAATCTGTGCAGCCAGATGCTCACAGTTTGCTCCAATGGTTTTGTAATCATCTGAAAAAGTAAATTAGGCTAAAATTAGTTTTATCCTAACATGGTAAGGGGGTGTGCATATAATCCATGGCAAAAATTGTAAACACCGCCAAGGGTATCAGAAATTAACTAAGTGACTTAAACGAAAATATTACTGCATCTTTTCTTGCCGATCTACAAGAGTTAAAGTGGCAGAAGCTGGAAAAGATTCATACAAATTTACTGTTCCCTTCAACTGGCAATGGGACCAATATACAGTAATGTGACATTCAGAACCAATAAGAAAATATGACAACCTATTAGGTGACCTCAACTTTGCATAAACAGAAGATTAAAAAAAAAAATAATGGACACTATTACTTGTCATCGGGAAAATAAAATTTGAGTCTCGATTCTGGTCACAACCCTATAAACTTACAATGAGCTGAATTACAACACGTGAAATTTCACACACCAGTGCTGTCCTTTCATGTAGGTTATCAATGACACGCTGTCAGAATGCAGTGATGATAGTTACCGTCTGTCTTCAAGGCCGCCACAAGGAGCTCCCTGCACTTAGTCCGAACGTTGTCAGTTGTGACGGGTGTCGGGGGGAAGGACGTGAACTTTGGAGTGGTTGGTGTCTTTGGTGCGTCTTGTGTTTTGCTTGAGCTTTTTGTTGGGAGTCAATAAAAAAATGCACCTTTTAAGTTAAGTAAATAAACTTTATTTTCACTTGAGCCACCACCTACCCAACACCTTCTTTTCACGCATGTGTGCCAGAGGCCCCCACCCTCCGGTATCTCCAAAATAAAAGCCTCCCCCCTTTTTTTTTTTTTTTTTTAAAAGTACAAGTTAATGTGCAGGGGGCAGCATGGTGATGCAGTGGTTAGAACTGTTGCCTCACACCTCTGGGACCCGGGTTCGAGTCTCCGCCTGGGTCACATGTGTGTGGAGTTTGCATGTTCTCCCCATGTCGTCGTGGGGTTTCCTCCGGGTACTCCGGTTTCCCCCCACAGTCCAAAAACATGCTGAGGCTAATTGGAGTTGCTAAATTGCCCGTAGGTGTGCATGTGAGAGTGACTGGTGTGTGAGTGTGCCCTGCGATGGGCTGCCCCCCATCCTGGGTTGTTCCCTGCCTCGTGACCATTGCTTCCAGGATAGGCTCCCCCCGCGACCCAATAGGATAAGCGGTTTGGAAAATGGATAGATGGAAGTTAATGTGTAGGGTTATACAGACAGACACTAGAACAAGTAATTGTAATGCAACAAGTATAAGAATGTAATTGTTTCCATTTACATAAAAACTTAACAGGGGCATCCAATACACAGCAAATGTTACTATATCTAAAGGTTAAAATAAAGATCTTATCAAATCACACACTGGAATTTTGCAGGTTTGTGTACATCATATACTTATACGAGCATCATCTGGTACCTTTTATAAGCATAGTAACACAAGTCACAATACACAGTACTGCATACAGTGCGTAACTGTTACTCAGACCTGTTTGCATGCAGGGAGAACCCACCTCTGGTCACTAGAGCCCGGACTTCCAGTGGAAGATGACGTCAAGGGGGAGAAATCTTTTTTTTTCTCTTCCTGTTTGCTGTCTGAACCATCTTAGGAAAAAATGAAAAAGTAAATAGAAATTAATGAGTTAAAATATTAGATGCAAGTCACACATCAAATGAATACACAAAATGGAAACCATTGGAAGAAATAGTTTAATGTACCAAGAACATTCATTCATTAATTGAGCCCTGTTCTTTGGTCTCATATACACATATGTGGCTAGCCTACAGGAAACATAAGCCCAATAGGAATGTAACATTCTACCCCTTAAAAATTCAACACTCCAGTGATGCATTTCCATACCTAGCAATTTCTTCCAGGATTTGATGAGCGATTTCGCCAAGGTCTGCACCTCTTCCTCTGTACTTTGCTTTCTCACTGCGTTCACTGACATACCAATTCTGGTGGACTAAAATGATAACAATTCAGTCTTGTTCCTTTTCTAGGTCGCGCAGCCACCTTCGACGGCTTTCCGCAAGGCAAGCGATTTACCTGCAGCGTTTCTAAAGACATTTTCATGTTTTTCAATTCCTTCAGCAAGTCTACGGCACCATCCTGAAAGATAGAGATATTAAATGAAAAGCAACTTGGCAATCCAAATTCTTAAGAGCACAACATCATAAAGGAACAGATTAAAAGGGGGAAAAATGTAATACTGAAATGCCAGTACAGAGGCAGGCTGCTTATCCATTGCACATTATTTACATGCTAGCATTCACAATGGTGCACTATGGGTAATTTGAAGACGCCCGTTATCCTAGAGGCTTGAGGTTAGGTTGCGAATAGAGACCAGAGTTTCCTAGTGACCAGGACTGAACTGACCATACAGCATGCGATGTATTTTGTGAGTGAAAAAAGCAGAGTGTTTACTACATTAGAGAACTTCATCACCACACAAACAGGACAGTAACACATAACACCAGGGCAGCAAATATACAAAACGGTACTAAAATCATAGATCGACTGCAGATGCATAATGAAAGTAAACGAAAAGTACTTCAAGGCACTGTTCACTGAAATATTTCTATGGATGATATAAGTGGTTCAGGCAAAAATACTTCTTGAAGTGCAAGTCGGGGATTAGAAGTTAGAGGATATGCGTCCTCTA